>NW_028227265.1:92365192-92677692 GCF_978045245.1 Mus caroli
AGAAAGTATAAAGAGAAATTTAAATCAAGCTAAGAATAGATTTGGATAAGACTATCTGTGTTCATAATTCTACAACATTTCCAAATACAAACAACCAGCAAAAAATAAAATGACATAAAAGAAAAGCCATAGGCCGGGCGTGGTGGCTCACACCTTTAATCCCAGCACTCGGGAGGCAGAGGCAGGCGGATTTCTGAGTTCGAGGCCAGCCTGGTCTACAGTGTGAGTTCCAGGACAGCCAGAGCTATACAGAGAAACCCTGTCTCAAAACACCAAAAAAAAAGAAAGAAAGAAAGAAAGAAAGAAAGAAAGAAAGAAAGAAAGAAAGAAAGAAAAAGAAAAAGAAAAAGAAAAAGAAAAAGAAAAAGAAAAAGAAAAAGAAAAAGAAAAAAAAGCCATAAATATCACTCTTCCCGCCCCCCCCCCCCAAAAAAAAAGGCCTGGAAAGGTAATTTAAATCCCTTGACTTTTAAAATATTACCTATCTAACCTCTCCATAAAATGTTGCCTATATATTTGAAAATGGGTAAACACGTTATTTTGATATGACAAAGCAATTAGGATCCTTTGATTTAATGATGCTAACAACCAAACACCTTTCCATGGTTTGCTCTAGAAGCAAGAGATGAAAGGGAGTGGTGTAATTCTGTGCCACTCACATGGTAATTCTAGAAGCAGACATGATACTATCATCCTGGGCACACCATTGTTTCATGGTTACACATTTCTGATTGGCAAAATCCATATCTGCTATTATGTAATTCTATCCTCTGTCACTAGGCCATCTCTGTCTTATTCAGATATGTTAATCCCTATGTTCATCTAATGTCTACTTCCCCATCCTCAAACCACCATAGTTATGTAAGCCAATGAACGGTTCTCTTACCCTTATTTTACACTCCAAAGAAAAAGCCTCCCACAAAGTGAATTCTTAAAATCCTTTTTGTGCTCCCTTCATGAATTCCATCAGCAATCTGCTGAAGCTCTTAGGTCCTTGAACAGCAGGCTTAGTAGCCTCTCATTAGAATGTGTCAACATAGTGACCTTTGTTTGTCTAGTCCTGACCCTTGTGACATCACCTGTAAAATCATCTCATGCATATACTAAACATCTGCTACTAAGTAATTCTGATACAAAATAGAAGGGCCACAACAACCCTAGGACCATCATTTTATGTTTTGTTTTCACTGCTTGAAGTACCTAAGAAGGCCATCAAGATGTAGGTATCTATGGGCTGCTGAAGAATAGGGCATCTCTGACCTTGGCTTAGGTTGTCTTAAGATGTTTTATGCATTGGAGAATAATTAAAATGATAAATATTTATATTCATATGAGGGCACTACATTATATCCTCATTGTTTCCTTTGGCATTTTTATACCCAAACTAACACATTTAATTTTCAATAAATATCCGAGTCACTGATTAGGACATCACTGTGAATGTAAGCATAAAAATAACTGAGTATCTCTGCATGGTAATAGGCATTTGGGTTTTAGTTTATGTGTTTAATTATTCCTAAGGCTTGTATCTATGTGAAAATTAAAACTTCACTTGAATCATATCATTTTCATTAACTGAAATAAAATGACAAAATATGGTTGTCTTATATAACAGGCACGGGCTCTGAGTAAAATTTGGATATATCCATTCTTAGTATATTATACCCTTACTTCTCAGGACTCTCCATTCGTTTACATTAGATATGAGAAAATTATACTTTTTCCTATACATTAGTTTCCCCTTCTTAAATATATCTTTCTGACAAATTTGCTTAAGCTCAAAGTGAGAATTTTATATGTATTTTCTACACAATTTCTATAAAATGCATCCTATCTATCATGGGTAAATTTTTATGATTAATTCCCTAGGGATATGAAGCTGATCAATATATGCTCTGTATTTTGAAATCTAAAGAACCATTTAAAAGGTTAGAAAAGTATATGACACTTTTAGTATCCATAAATGGTTTTTTTTAGTACTACTGTGATAAAATAATAGCAATATTCACATCCCAGAGAAAGTTAATATTTACTTGGTTAATATATGATTTCATATATATATATATATATATATATATATACACACATATATATATAAAATGTTAAGTATATGTTAATAACCTCAAACAGAGAAATAATTTAGTACTACAACAACAACTTTTGTTTTGATGAGCCAAGAACTATGCTTATTGCAAGTAATCCTTTAGCCAAGATGAAGTGCATTTATATAGTATTTGATAAAGTGTGAATTAGTTTTATTTTTAAATTTTTTATTAGATATTTTCTTTATTTACACTTCAAATGTTATCCCCTTTCTTGATTTCCCCTCTAAAAACCCCCTCTCCCATCCCCCCTCCCTGCTCAACAGCCCACCCACTCCTACTTCCCTGTCCAGGCATTCCTCTATACTGGGGCATCAAGCCTTCTCAGTACTAATGAACTTTCCTCTCATTGATGTCTGACAAGGCCGTCCTCTACTACATATGTGGCTGGAGCCATGGGTCCCTCCATGTGTACTCTTTGGTTGGTGGTTTAGTTCCTGGGAGCTCTGAGGTTAGTTGTTGTTCCTCCTATGGGGCTGCAAACCCCTTCAGCTCCTTGGGTCCTTTCTCTAGCTCCTCCAAATAGATGAAACTAGAAAATATCATCCTGAGTGAGGTAACCCAAAAGCAAAAGAACACACATGATATGCATTCTCTGATAACTGGATATTAGCCCAGAAGCTAGCAATACCCAAGCTACAATTCACAGACGACATGGCGCTCAAGAAAAGGAAGACCAAAGTGTGGATGATTCGGTCCTTGTTTGAAGGGGGAGCAAAATACCCACGGTAGGAGATATACAAACAAATTGTAGAACAGAGACTGAAGGAAAGGCCATCCAGAGACTGGCCCAACTAGGGATCCATCCCATATATAGTTACCAAACCAGACACTATTGTAGATGCAAACAAGTGCTTGCTGATAGGTGCCTGATATAGCTGTCTCCTGAGAGGCTCTTCGAGTGTCTGACAAATACCAAAGTGGATCCTCTCAGCCAACCATTGGACTGAGAACAACAACTACTCTTACTACTATTAACATCATTTAATTTTATGGATGAGGAACTATAATTAAAAGCAGCCATGAAATTTGTCTATGGTCAAATGTTAACTAAATGATAGAACCAGAATTTGACCCCGCTACAGAGTGATGTTCTCTATAGTATTCACAAGAACACTTTACTCTTTATTTCTATTGATATAAACATAAACATGGACTATTTTAGGAGCTAACATATGTAAAGCCTCCTTTTCCTTCATCAATATCAACTATTTCCTAATTACCTGTCCTGTACCTTTTCTTCAAGACATTTTGAGTTTGTGTGCACCAGGGATTTATTTCTCTCTTTACCCTTAGGATTTTTTGATGTGTTATTTCCCTTTCTGCAGTCTTAATTTTTTCCCCAATATTTTTTGCTTGTGGCTCATAGAGTGCTCCCATGATTTTTATGATTTATTTCATTTTGTATGTAGAAAAATTAATGATAGTAAATCATTTACATTTTTGCATCTATCTCTTAGTGCTATGACTAAAATATTAAATTGATATAGCTACCAATGAATTGAGTACTGGAGTTAAAAAAGGTAATTTTACATATTGAGATTGAATTAGTCAGGATTTTTGTTGGCATGATAACATACCATGTTCAAAAAGAAATCTGAGGAGGATTGTTTATTTTATCTTACCACTCTCAGATCACAGTCCTTCCCTGAAGGATGTTAGGGCAGAAATTTAAGGTAGGAACATGGAGGCGGGAACAGAAGTCAGAAACCATGGAGGAGTGCCACTTATTAGATGCCTATTTGTGACTTACTTGGGCTATTTTATTACAGTGTTCAGGACTGCCTTCCAAGAATTAGCACAAACTCACAGAGAGTTGAGCCCTCCCAAGTCAATTGTTAGTAAAAATAACATGTTCCACAGGTGGTGTACAAGTCTGTATTGTGGAGGATTTTTTTTTTCAATTGACCTTTCATATTCCCAATAACTCCATCTCCTGTTTAGTTGGCACAAAACTAAGCAGGATATCGGTATTCGAAAATGATATATTAATTCTTAAAATAATGAACCAAAGACTGGGAAAATTTTATTAGTATCATTTCATTTTTATGTCTGAATGTTATTAAAGTAGCTCTGACCTTTATTTTAAGTTATCATATTTCAAAGTAAATAACACATTTGGCACATGAGAGAGAAATCCACCATAGATAAGGCTAATTTAGATTTCTTTAAAGTAATAAAAGAACCATATCTTTTGAATATATTACCAAGTCATATAAAATTTTTTTTTATTTTAAATCCTACAATGTTAAATGTAAAATGAGAAAGCTAGCTAATTCCTCAAACCCCTGTATAATTACACAGATAAAAAGACAAAATGCAGTTTATATTTTAAGATAGAGGCTTGTTAAAACTTTTTAAAAAGAAAAAATAAAATATTCTAGGAGTCAAGATGTAAAATTATCCTACCTCCTGCTATATTAAAATTTATTTTTATGAACCTATTAACAAGATCCCTTAGACCCTGAAAAGCAAACTTATGTTGAATAAGAGCAAACTTGAAGTGGGGTCATAGTGGCATATACCTTTATCCTTGCACTCAGGAGGCAGAGGCAGGAGGATCTCTGTGAGTTTGAGGCCTACAAGGTCTAAAGAGCTAGTTCCAGGATGACCAGCTGGAGAAACCCTGTCTCAAAAACAAAACAAAACAAAACAAAACAAAACAAAGAGTTATACATTAAATGTTATTTTTAAAATTTTTAAAAAGTTTAAACACCTGCCAGGCGTGTTGGCACAAGCCTTTAATCCCAGCAATCAGGAGGCAGAGGCAGGTGGATTTCTGAGTTTGAAGCCTGCCTGGTCTAAAAAGTGAGCTCCAGGACAGCCAGGGCTATAGAGAGAAACCCTGTCTCAAAAAACCAAAAAGAAAAAAAAAGTTTAAACACACTTATTTTTATATGTTTCCATGCTTTGCTTGCAAGTATCCAATGACAGCACCATCTATATTCCAGGAGCCCTTGAAGGCCAACAGGGGGTGTTATATTCCCTGGAACTGGATTACAGTTACCTGCACCCCACCATGAGGCAATGAGAACCAACTCTGGGTCCCCTGCAAAGGTTGCAAGTGCTCTGAAACATTGAGATCTCTCACCACCAGCAAATAACTTACTGTATTTGGTTTTTTGTTTTTGCTCTTTATTGTTTTTACAATTTAAAACAAGAATAGCATGTTTAATTCATCTCCACCTCCCTTCTTTCCCCTTCAACTTCTCCCATGTCACTCTGATGCTTAATCTAAAATGAATGACTTCTTTTTATACACACACGCACACACACATGCACGCACACATGCCCACATGCATGCACTCATTTTCTGATTATATTTATTATTGCTCTTATATAGACAGAAGACAGATTGCCTAGGGCTCTTCAAATTAGGGTGCTATCTAACAGAATTTTCACTGCCCGCTTTACCACATCAGCTAGTGTCACACAGGTCTTGCTTAGGCAACTGTCCTTTTGTGGCACCAAGATATCATATTTCCTGTTCCACCCTTTTACCTCCAAATTTCTTAATTTCAAAGGAGAGGCATAGAAGAATATGCAAAAATATATTTATATCCAATAAAAGTTCAAAAACAAATACAAAATTTGGAAAAAAAGAGAAATATAGAAAAATAGTTGTTGGGTTTTTTTGTATATATTTGTTTGTTTGAGACAGACTCTTGCTTTATAACCTTAAGCTATCCTTGGGTTTGCAACAGTCCTGCCTCACTCTCCTAAGTGCTGGTTATATGAGCAAGCTGTACCACACATAGCTACCAAAATACATTGTGTACAAGTATAGGGTCTTATTGGAAAACTTATTTTGAAATAGCAAGCAGTTTAACTTAGAATCAGCACCTTGTTTTTGTGCTGGAACACCAACACTTATTGCCTCATGTGTTACCTGTGGCTGCTTTTGGGTGGCAGGGTAGAGTTGACTGCTTCTGACCTGTGACCCTTGGGTTCGAAAACATTTACTGTTTGTCTCTCTCCAGAAAGTACTTGGTGGCTTTTGTTAGATAAATGGATAAAAGGATCACAGAATGCTTAAAATCCTAAGTGTAAAGCTAGAAAGCACCATAGATGTATAAAACATGCTGTTCTCCCTCCCTCCTCCCCTCCCTCCCTTCTCTCCCTCCCTCCTCCCCTCCCTCCCTTCCTCCCTCCTTCCTTTCTTCATTTTTCTTTTCTTTTCTTCCTTCTTTCCTTCCTTGTTTTCATTTATTTATTTTTCTATATGTACAGCGTAGGATGGAGCCTCAAAAGATAAATCCCAAGTGTTGGTTCTCTCCACCACATGGTTTTACAGGCATAAACTCAAGTCATCAGGTTTAGAGATGACTACTTCTTCCCACTGAGCCATTCTTCCTGTCCATCTACCTTTTCCTTGAACAATAAATTAATATCATGGATACATCATCTCTAGAAAGATTAGCCCATTATTTTAGTCAAAATTTTCACAGAATGCAGATATTAATGTTTTCTAAAATAGATTTTTCATTAATTGATTTATTATTCACTTTACACCCTTATCACACTGACCCCCTTCTCCCAGTCCCTCTCTCAAACATCTCTCTGTACCTTACCCTTCCCCTTTCTCTCAGAGTGGAAGTACCCTGAGTACCACTTCACCCTGGGATATCAAGTTGCTGCAAGCTAAGCACATCTTCTCCCACTGAGGCCTGATCAGAAGTCCAGCTAGGGGAAGGCGATCCAATGACAGGCAACAGAATCACAAACATCCTCTGTGCCAATAGTTATGGCACACCCATGAAAAACAAGGGGCATACCAGCTCTAAATATGGAGGGGGCCTAGTTCTAGCCCATGCTTGCTCTAGTTTGTGGTTCAATCTCTGTGAGCCCCATGGGCCCAGGTTAGTTGACTCTAACTCTTGTGTTATTCTTGACCCTTCAGACATGTTCAAACCTATCCTTACTCTTCTACAAAATTCCCCGAGCTCTGTCTGATGGTGGGTCTCTGCATCTGTTTCAATCTGCTGATGGATGAATCCTCCCAGATGACAAAGGGAGAATGGATAAAAATAATAAAATAAATTAGAAAGTAAAGTAAAATAGACATTGGTTTTTCAGATACTACAAATAGGTAAAAGGGAAAAGACTGATCGTTTAAAGAATTAGTCATGAGTAAGTGTGCACAGGAGTGACAGAGACAGAGGAAGCAAGATCACTATTGGTGGAATGAAAACCAAAAGAGGATTGAACAAGTATATAATAATATTCTTAAATGAGTAGGTATTTTGAGGAGTTGGAAATTCTTTTTGTCTGGGTGCAAGCTGATAAAACACAATCTAGTGTGCCATCTGAGTGTGACCTATAAAAGTGTCGAAGAATCAATGCCATTTAGAGAAGAATTTAGGAGAATCAGTATCCTTCAGGGCCAATCAGGATTCACTTAGAGTAAATAGCAGAAAAAGTTTTAATGATGTTTACAGAAAAAAAATCTGTTTTTTTTTCTCTACCACATTTATGGAATCACATGCTTTAATAAATAAGAGGTACAAAAAAGAAGTCTAATCAAAACACCTTTAATGTGGCTTTTATGGAGCCAGAATATGCTGAATTGATAACATGGATATTTCGAAGTCATAAAGTAAAGATTTTTATATTCGTTCTCCTGTGATCTTCCCTTCCAGATTCAGCACTTTTTTTTCTATATCAAGCCTTCCTATCTCTCAATCAAATTAAATACATTTAGTTAAACCAATATTTGTGAAGGAGGTCAGTGATGTTCACTTAAATATACAAGAAATAAAGAAAAGTATTGTTTGGAAGATGGATTGAGTACATTGATATTAAAATGCAAAATTCAAATATGTGGGTAAGGAATAATTTCCTTGTTTGTTTTAGAAATTCTACAATTCGAATTTATACCTTTATTAGAGCTGGTATCACAATCTAACTCCATTTATATGTTTTGTAATTAACTTCAGCTTCCATTATCTTTCATAATACACACTTTGCATAATGAATAATGGTGTTTCCATGTGTAGTTTCACTAAGAAAGTTATCTATAGCCATCTTATTTCTTATGAGACTGCATATGAACTCATAATCTGTATATCATATCTCACTTACTGGTTCAAAAGTTCTGATGCTCAAATGTTAATAGTTGTATACAAATTTGCATAAGTGTTGAATTTTAATTTAGAAAGTTGAGTAAAATTATGTTTTTCAAACTTTGTAATTTTGTAAAAAATATTAAGAATTACTACCATGGTGGATGAAAATACTACATAAAAGTAATACATAATCCTATATAAAATTAGAAATAAGTTGCAAAAATCTCACAGTAGTCGTGAGATAGTATTAATGCAGTTTCCACTCTAGATGCTGTACATTATTTATGCCATAATTTGTCATATTGCACAGTAATTGAATTTTCACATAGTAAATTATTTTTTCATATTCTGCTGTGAATTCTGTTTTTAAATTTTTATTAATTATTTTATTTATTTATATTCGAATTTTGTTCTCCTTCCGAGTCTCCCCTCCATAAGTGTGCTACCCTATGCTCCCTCCCATTTTCCTCTAAGAGGATGCTAACCCACCCACCCACTCCTGCTTCTACCATCCTGTTTTATTGGGGCAACAAATCTCCACAGAATCAAGTGCATACCCTCCCACTGATGCCATATAAGGCAGTTCTCACCTACACATGTAGCTGGAGCTATGGACCAACTCATGTGTACTCTTTGATTAATGGTTTAGTCCATGGGAGCTCTGAAGAGCCTGATTACTTGGTATTCTTGTTCTTCATATGGGGTTCCTTCATTCCTTCCCCTAACTCCTCCATTGGAGTTGAGTCCATTGGTTGGTTCTGAGTATCTGCATCTGCCTTAGTCACATGCTGGCAACACCTTTCAAAGGACATTTCTGTCTGCAAGCACTTCTTGGCATCAGCAATAGTGTTAGGGTTTGATGTCTGTGGGTGGAATGGATTACAAGGTAGGACAGTCTCGGGAATGTCAATTCCTTTAGACTCTGCTCAATTTTTTTTTGTCCCAGCATTTCCTTTAAAAAGGAAAAATTCTGAATTAAAGATTCTGAGATAAGTGGATGGCCCCATCCATCAACTGGGGGGCCATGTCTTATCTACTGGAGATGGTCTCTTCAGGTTCTATTTCCCCCTGGTGTTGGGTATTTCAGCTAACATTATCCTCACTGGGTCCCTGGAGCCTCTCAGCATCCCTGGCTTCAGGCAGTATCTAGTGCACCCTCACCACAACGTTTATATATTTCTATTCACTCACCTGATCCTCTAGACTTCTCACCTGTCTCATTCTACACCTGATCCTCGCCCCCCCCCTTTTCCCTCTAGATCCTTCCCCTGACCCAAGTGCTTTCCTCCCTCTGCCTCTCATGACTATTTTCTTACCCCTTCTAAGTGAGATTAAAGCATCCACCCTTTGGCCTTCTTTCTTGCTATATTTCATATGGTCTACGAGTTGTTTATTGGGAATTCTGAGCTCTTGGGTTAATATCCATTTATCAGTGAGTATATACCATGCATGTCCTTATACCATGCATACCTCACTCACAATGGTAATTTCCAGTTCCATCCATGTGCCTGAAAATTTTGTGAAATTATCATTTTTAATAGTTGAGTAGTATTTCATTACATAAATGTACCACATTTTCTGTATCCATTCTTCTATTGAGGGACATCTTGGTTGTTTTCAGGTTTGGGCTATTATAATTAAGCCTGCTAAGAACATAGAGGAAACTGTATCCTTGTTATATGTTACACCATCTTTTGAGCCTATGCCCAATAGTAGTATACCTCGGTCTTTAGATAAAACTATTTCTAGTTTTCTGATGACCCAGACTGATTTCCAAAGTGGTAGTACCAGCTTGCAATCCCAACAGCAATGGAGGAGTATTCTTTCTGCACATCCTCACCAGCATCTCACCTCCAGTTAGACCAGTACCATTTGTTGAAAATGCTTTCCTTTTTCCACTGTATGGTTTTGGCTTCTTTGTCAAAATCAAGTGGCCATAGATGTGTGAGTTTATTTTTGGGGTATTAAATTCTATTCCATTGACCTACCAGTCTGTCTCTGTACCAATACCATTTTTCCCCTATTGCTCTGTAGTACAGCTTGAAGTCAGGAATGGCGATTTCCCCAGAAGTTCTTTCATTGTTGAGAATTCTATTCCCTATGGTGGGTTTTTTCTTGTTCCTGATGAAGTTGAGAATTGTTCTACCTTTCTCTGTAAAGAATTGAGCTGGAATTTTGATGGGGATTGCATTGAATCTATAGATTGCTTTTGATAAGTTGACCATTTTTACTCTGCTAATTCTGCCAATCCATGAGCATGAGAGATCTTTTCATCTTCTGTGATCATTTTTGATTTCTTTCTTCAAACACTTGAAGTTCTTGTCATACAGATTTTTACCTGCTTGATTAGAGTTACACCAATGTATTTTATGTGATTTGTGACTACTGTGAAGGGTGTTATTTCACTTATTTCTTTCTCAGCCTCTTTATCATATGCATAGAAGAAAGCTACTTATTTGTTTGAGTTAATTTTATGTCCAACCACTTTGCTGATTTTTTTTTGTCAGCTATAGGAAGCCTGGAAGATACTCTGGTAGAAAATTTTGGGACACATATGTATACTATCATATCATCTGTGTTCTGGCTGTTTTTGCATGTCAACTTGACACAAACTGGAGTTATCACAGAGAAATGAACCTCCCTTGAGGAGATGCCTCCTTGAGATCCAACTATAAGGCATTTTCTCAATTAGTGATCAAGGGTTGGAGGGCCCATTGTGGGTGGTGCCTTCCCTGGGCTGGTAGCATTTTCAGTATCTAATGAGATGATCATATGATTTCTTTCTTTGAGTTGTTTATATTGTGGATTATGTGGATGGATTTCCATATATTGAACCATCCCTGTATCCATGGGATGAAGCCTACCTGATAGTGGTGAATGATGTTTTTGATGTGTTCTTGGATTCGTTTAGCGAGAATTTTATTGAGTATTTTTGCATCAATATTCATAAGTGAAATTGGGCTGAAGTTGTCTGTCTTTGTTGGGCCTTTGTGTGGTTCAGATATCAACATAACTGTGACTCCATAGAACAAATTAGGTAGTGTTCCTTCTGTTTCTATCTTGTGACATAGTTTGAGAAATATTGGTATTAGATCTTCTTTGAAGGTGTGATAGAATTCTGACCTAAAACCTAGGCTGTTTTTGGATGGGGGACTTTTAATGACTTCTTCTATTTCTTTATGTGTTATGAGACTGTTAAATAGTTTATCTTGTCCTGATTTAACTTTGGTGCCTGGAATCTGTATAGAAAACCATCCATTTCATCTATATTTTCCTGTTTTGCTAAGTATAGGCTTTTGTGGTAGGATTGGATGATTTTTTTGAATATCCTTAGTATCTGTTGTTATGTCTCACTTTCATTTGTGATTTTGTTATTTGAATACTTTGTGCCCTTTAGTTAGTTTGGCTAAGGGTTTAACTACCTTCTTGATTTTTTTTTGAAGAAACAGCTCTTAGTTCTCTTTGTTTCTAATTGGTTGATTTCAGCACTGACTTTGTGTTTATTTCCTGGCATCTACTCCTCTTAGGTGTGTTTGCTTCTTTTTGTTCTAGAGCTTTAAGATGTGCTGTTAAGCTGTTAGCCTATGATCTCCCCAATTTCATTATGAAGGCACTCAGGACTATGAATTTTCTTCTTAGCACCACTTTTATTTTGCCCCATAAATTTGGGTATGGTGTACCTTCATTTCCCCTCAATCCTAGAATCTATTTCATTTCTTTATTTCTTCCCTGACCAAGTTTTCATTGAGTAGAGAGTTGTTCAGTTTCCGTATGTATGTGGTCCTTCTGCTGTTTTTGTTATTAAGTACCAGTCTTAGTCTGTGGTGATATGATAGAATGCATGGGATTATTTCTATCTTCTTATATCTGTTGAGGCCTGTTTTGTCTGACTATATGGTTGATTTTGAAGAAGGTTCCATGAGGTGCTCAGAGGAAGGTATATTCTTTTGTTTAAGGGTAAAGTGCTCTATAGATACCTGTGAATCCATTTCATCCATAACTTCTGTTAGTTTCAGTATTCCCCTGTTTAGTATCCATTTCCATGATGTATCCAGTGGTGAGAGAAAGATGTTGAAGTTTCATACTGTTATTGTATGAGGTTCATTGAGTGATTTGAGATTTAGTAACATTTCTTTTATAAATGTGGGTGTTTTTGCATTTGGGGTGTAGATGTTCAGAATTGAAAGATTATCTTGGTGGATTTTTCATTTATTGAGTATGAAATATCTTCCATTTCTTTTGATAACTTTTGTTTGAAAGTCTATTTTAATATATATTAGTATGTCTACTCTAGCTTGTTTCTTTGAGCCATTTGTTTGGGAATTTTTCTTCCACTCTTTTACTCTGAGGTAGTGTTTCTCTTTGTCACTGACTTGTGTTTCCTGTATGCAACAAAATATGATGGGTCCTATTTGTGTATCCAGTCTGTTAGCCTATGTCTTTTTATTGGGGAATTGGATCCATTGATACTGAGAGATATTAAAGACCAGTGATTGTTAATTCTTTTTATTTTTGTTGTTTAGAGGTGGTATTATATTTATGTGGTTCTCTTTTGTTGGGCTTATTGTGATATGATTCATATTTTTTTTCTTGTTTGTAGTTGCCAACATTGTGTTGGAGTTTTCCTTCTCTTATTCTCTGTAAGGCTGAAGTAATGGAAAGATGTTGTTTAAATTTGATTTTATTCTGGAATATCTTGGTTTCTCCATGTATAGTGATTGAGAGTTTTGTTGGATATAGTACTCTGGGCTGGCTTTTTTTTTCCCCCTTGGAATTTTCATGACTTCTTTTTTTAAAACATTTTTATTAGATATTTTCTTCATTTAAAATTCAAATGTTATCCCAAAAGTCCCTTATACCTTCCCTCCATTTGCAGATGATATGATAGTATATATAAGTGACCCTAAAAATTCCACTAGAGAACTCCGAAACATGATAAACAGCTTCAGTGTCAGTAGCTGGATATAAAATTAACTCAAACAAATCAGTGGCCTTTTCCTACACAAAGGATAAACAGGCTGAGAAAGAAATTAGGGAAACAACACCCTTCACAATAGTGGTGAATAATATAAAAGACCTTGGTGTGACTCTAACTAAGGAAGTGAAAGATCTGTATGATAAGAACTTCAAGTCTCTTAAGTAAGAAATCTAAGAAGATCTCAGAAGATGGAAAGATCTCCCATGCTCATGGATTGGCAGGATTAATATAGTCAAAATGGCTATCCTGCCAAAAGCAATCTACAGATTCAATGCAATCCCCATCAAAATTCCAGCTCAATTCTCCACAGAGTTAGAAAGAGCAATTTGCAAATTCATCTGGAATAACAAAAAATCTAGGATAGCAAAAACTATTCTCAACAATTAAAGAACCTCTGGGGGAATCACCATGAACAATGAGAATTGATCCATTCTTATCTCCTTGTAAAAAGCTCAAGTCTGAGTGGATCAAGGAACTCCACATAAAATCAGAGACACTAAAACATATAGAGGAGAAAGTGAGGAAAATCCTGGAAGATATGGATACAGGGGGGAAATTCCTGAACAGAAAACCAGTGGCTTGTGCTGTAAGATTGAGATTCGACAAATGGGACCTCATAAATTTGCAAAGCTTCTGTAAGGCAAAAGACACTGTCAATAAGACAAAAAGGCCACCAACAGATTGGGAAAGGACTTTTACCAATCCTAAAACCGATAGAGGACTAATACCCAGTATATACGAAGAACTCAAGAAGTTGGAATCGCCGGGCGTGGTGGCGCACGCCTTTAATCCCAGCACTTGGGAGGCAGAGGCAGGCAGATTTCTGAGTTCGAGGCCAGCCTGGTCTACAAAGTGAGTTCCAGGACAGCCAGGGCTATACAGAGAAACCCTGTCTCGAAAAAAAAAAAAAAAAAAAAAAAAAAAAAAAAAAAAAAACAACAACAACAAAAAAAAGAAGTTGGAATCATGACTTCTATCCAAGATCATCTGGTTTTAGAGCCTCTGCTATGAAGTCTGCTGTAATTCTAATAGATCTGCCTTTATATGTCACTTGGCCTTTTTCCCTTTCCACTTTTAATATTTCTTATTTGTTCTATTTATTTAGCATTTTCATTATTATGTGATTGGAGGAATTTCTCTTCTGGTCCAATCTGTTTGGTGTTCTATAGGCATCTTGTATGTTTATGGGCATTTCTTTCTTTAGGTTGGGGGAGTTTTCTTCTATGACTTTGTTGAGGATTTTTCTGGCCCTTTGAGTTGGGAATCTTCACTCACTTTTATCACTATAATTCTTAAGTTTAATCTTTTCATTGTGTCCTGAGTTTCCTGGATGTTTTCTGTTAGGAAAATTTTGCACTCTGTATTTTCTTTGGATGCTGTGTTAATATCTTCTATGGTATCTTCTAAGTCTCAGATTCTCTCTTTTATTTCTTGTATTCTTTTGTTGTTGTTAGCATCTGTAACTCCTGATCTCTTCCCTAGGTTTTCTCTCTCTAGGGTTGCCTCCCTTTGTGGTTTCTACATTGTTTCTATTTCCCTGAACAATTTTGTTCAATACACTCACCTGTTTGATTGTTTTCCTGTATTTCTTTAAGGGATTTATGTGTTACCTCTAAGGACTTCTACCTGTTTACCCAATTTCTCCTTTATTTCTTTAAGGGAGTTATTTATGTCCTCCTTAAGGTCCTCTGTCATCTTCATGAGATGGGATTTTAGGCCAGCATCTTGCTTTTCAGATGTGGTAGGTATCCATGGCTTGCTGTGGTGGAAGAACTGGGTTCTGATGGTACCAAGTGGCATTGGTTTCTATTGATTATGTTCTTATGCTTGCCTCTTGACATCTGGTTATCTCTGGTATTAACTGACCTTGCTATCTCTGACTGGACCCTTTCCCTCCTGTGAGCCTGGTTGTGACTGACATCCTTGAGTCAGGATGTCTCTGGGTTTGGGAGGGGTTCTGAGGCACCTAATCTGTGAGCCTCTGAGCCTGGTTATGACAGACCTCCTGGAAGTCAAGCATCTCTGTGTGGAGGAGGGGTCTGGAGTGCCAGATTTGCCCTGGACAGAGTTGCAGGATAGAAGGAAGATGTGTCCTCACCCTGTTGGGGGTTGCAGTTAGGCCAGGTATTGGGGCAGGAGAGAAGGGTTCTCACCTGTGAGCCTGGTTGCAAAGGACCTCCTGGGAGATAAGCTGTTTCTCTGGGTATGGGCAGGGGTGGGGGGAGCTGGAGCACCAGAACTGCTCCCAGGCACACTTCCAGGACAAGAAGGAAGATGTGTTTCTGGAAGGTCAGATAGGTCCTGCATCTGCTGGTCCCCATGGTGGCCTCAGATAGGCCAGGTATTGGGGAAGGGATCTCACCTATGAGCCTGGTTATGATGGTCCTCTTGGGAGTCAAGCTATCTCTGTGTAGAGAAGGGGATCTGTCACAGTAAATTATTTTAACAATATCTATTATGTAGCTCTAGATATCCTGGAACTTGCTATGTAGAGGACAAGGTTCTTAAACTCACATAGATTCACATGTCTCTGTCTCAGTAGCTATGGGATTATAGATGTGTATCACTACTTGTGGTCCAAATTCTTATTAGTATTGCAAAATATTATCTCATTTTTACAATAACAAACTTGATATGTAATATGTCTTGTACTGAATGAAGGCAATATTTTATTGGCCATGTGCTTGAAATGACTTTCTTAACTATGTAATAAAATGGCAATATAATGACTTCATCCCAAAAACGTGAAGCTAAAATATCTTGTTACCATTATGGTGTAGCATACAGATTAGTGAAGGAAAACTGTTTATCTACACTGGAATAACACTAATGTTTGATGTTTGTGTTTAATATCCTACATTTTATTCTAATCTTTTTGCTTTTTCATTCTCAATTCTGTTTCCAAATGTACAGCAGGAAAATAAAATAATATTTCATATAAACTATGTAAAAAGAATCCTAACAAGAACTAGCAAAAATGAAAAAAAGGTCAGAAGAACAATAGAAAAAGTCTAAGAACATAATTTCCTTGTTGGAAAAATCTTCAAAGTCAATTTCATCCCAATTGTATTTCTTTTAGCAAGGACACCAACACTAGTCATCATCACTAGTGGTGTCACTTCTTAGTGTTTAAAAGACAATATATAAAATGCAAGTGCCATTAAGATACCATCAGAGACTTCAGATTTAACAGCATAGGGACAATGGTACTAAAAGATGTTAAGGGAATTTTCTTCTTAGAGACCTATTTTATGTGAATGTATTATTAATCACAAAATATGACACAGCCTATTCCCTTAGAAAATTTACTGGTAGCAATAGTCCTTCCTTTTAGAGAACAGAATTTACAAGCCTTATATGAGAGAATAAGATTCTACCATAAGCTTCCAGAAATATTTAATCCAGCTGATTCTTTCCTACTCTGCTGTAATATATAGAACATCAAAAATACTTCAGGATTGACCTAGCCTTTAACATTAGCATTTTATAATACTCTTAATTTATATGTTCATCTGTGCTCTTATAACTAAATTCGTTTACCATCCACAGTTATTTTGCTGTAATTGACAATGATTTAAGATTTTGTAAATTACCCTCTATTTATAACTATAAAGAGATTATATTATTTAGTCACTTAACTAAGGTTTGATTCCCATTTGAACAAAATTCCAAATCATGTAGTTGAAAAACTATCTCCTTAACTTCGAAAATCCAACTTATTTTTAAATAGATACAAGTTTGGGAAAGGCACAAAGTTCATTACATTTTGAATTTAGACATAGTTAACTCAAATGACCAAAACCTGAGATAGTACAAAACAAATCACATTAAAGAGTAAGTTTTCACAGATGGCATTGATATTTATTTTCTCAAAATAACAAAAATATAAAAAATTAACAAAAATTAAATATGAAAAACGAGGTAGGATCAGAGCTAACAACATATTTACTGAATTTTTAGAATTGGTAAATATAACAGGGATTGCCAGTGAAACTTACTAATAACTTCTGTGATGGTGCATTTGGCAACCATCTATAATTTGTTTGAAGGAGTACATGTAGTTTTTAACATACCAAAAGTTATCAATGGTAGATAGTTATACCTAACACTATAGTATGAAAACATATTATTCTTGCATATTGCTCTTAATAAAGTAATTTCATATTTTATTTCTGTTGTGAATAGACTAGTGAATTACAGACCTCTCTCATCCAGACATCTTCTACAAGAATATTAATATGTTTGCTACAGTATGGATTAAATACAAAAGTTAATCAGGAAAGGAAACTGGTTTACTATAAAGATTTTAATCCATGTGCATATGTTTGCATTGGCCTTGATTTAAGGATGTTTGGACCTTTTAAGCGCTATATTTCAAAACTTCAAAATTATTTCATAGCTTGTAAAATTTATATATGTTATATTTTTAAACATCCTTTATTTCAGCTCTCAAATTAAGCCTAAAGCAAACTCTTTTCTTTTATATCTTCCTTTGTTGCTCCCAATGGATACATTGTATTCTTGATGAAGTACTAGAAGGCATGAGTTTTATACTAGATCCTGATTTGTAGAGACTTCAACCTAAAATGGTAGTTAATGTTAAATTGTATGGCAAGAAGGAAAATGGAGTAATATCTTCCTGTGATTACATTTGACAGAGATATTTCCCCATTAGAACCAAAGCCATTCATTTAACACATTCAATTATCAGGAGTGAGAGAAGGGTATTATAGGCCATCATGAGCAATTACTAGGCTTTCTGTTCAAAGTACCATTAAAGAACACCTTGAGTGTTATTGCCAATATCTCTCAGGAGTTCTCTTCATATATTAAATGTATCACAAACACACATTATATGTGGAGGTAGCTCATGGCAGAGGACCAGCCTCTTTTATGATTTGTTAATGATATACTGTCACACTCAGAGGTTTAAACATATTACAATATTTAGAAGCAAGTCAACTATATCATAGCTAGATTGTAATATGTATGTGTCTATAATATTAGTAAAACACAAATTATATGAAAAATAGCAATCTGAACAAAATAGCAAACTTTGAAAAGCTCTCTGTGTATTTCCTGTTTTCTTTTGAGACTTTTTAAACTTGATTCAAATTGCACAGTGACTTTGAGTGGTTAATTGTTCAGGAAAATATTATGTATTTATACTCTCACAGCATTTCTCATATATATATATACATATATATATGAGATATATATATATGTATATATATATATATATACATAATTTGGATTACTGTAAAGGACAGAGTCTTGAATTGGTCCGCATCCCATGAGGATGCTATTGTATTCTAGTGACTGCTACAATATGCAAAATCAATAGAGATAACCAATGCTATATAATTTATATAGCTAAGCATTCCTTTCTATTCTCATTGTTCATAATCTACTACAGTAAGCTACAGATTATTTTTCCTGCATATTATTAATTAATTATACACCAATTCCCTTATTTATTCAAAGACGCTCTAGTGAATACTAAAAGGCAGATACATAGACAAATAACAGTAAGGAATTGACTATTATGTAGGCGAGTTATAAAAAGCCATTTGTGATGAACTACTAAGTCAGTCCAATGGAAAATGTATGGAAACAAAAGTGTGCAACAATAAAAATTGTACAGATTATTACTATCTTCTGAAATGTTTGCATTGAACTCATTTGAGAAAAATAAAGCTTTTCTCAAAATAAATGATATAGAATTTAAATTAACAAGAATATCATGATACAATAACAGTTCAATCACTGTTTCACACTGCCCTGAAAGCTAATGACCTCTAAGATACTGTGAAAGATTATTGAATAAAATTGTGGTAACCACACGTTCTAATTGAGGAAAAGATGAATACATACCACATCAAACTGAAGAACATGAAACTATGATAAATGACTCAAAAGGAGGTTTCAAATAATTATAACTATTCCTAATTCCATTATATATAAACAGGGACTTTTTGAGATTTTTTTTTTAGAGAAATATTTTTACATACATGTGCTCTGCTGTCCTCTAAGAGAGAACCATGTCCACCTCTAGCAAAGTAGTTAAAGCTTTCATTTTCATGTGAGGATGTGGTTCTGTTCACTAAGAGCTCAAGCTTCAGTGGATTAGTGTTTTCCAGCATTAGGAATTTGAAAGGAAGAAAGGCTTGTCCTACTAGAGTTCTATGTACCAAAACTATATAGAGTTCCTTTTATGTGTATCAAATCTAAATTAAGGTCTCAGTAAGGATACTGTAAGCCCTATAGAATGGGCTTTCAGCCACTTAGGATAATAAAAAACAACACCAGCTAGAAGAGATGCCCAAAAGAATATTAACGACATTAGAGAACTTTTTCATCTCCTCCAAAACTTATTTTTCTTTCTTTTTTTATTAGATATTTTCTTTATTTCCATTTCAAATGTTATCCCCTTTCTTGGCTCCCCTTTTCAGAATCCCCCTAGCACATCCCCTCTCCCCTGCTTCTATAAGGGTGTTCCCCCACCCACCAAGCTACTCCTGACTCCCTACCCCAGCATTCACATACACTGGGGCATCTGCCTTCACAGGACCAAGGCCCTCTCCTCCCATTAATGCCCTACAAGTCCATCCTCTGCTACATATATGGCTGAAGCCATGGGTCCATCCATATGTACACTTTGGTTGGTGGTTTACTCCCTGGGAGCTCTGGGGCATATGATTGGTTGATATTGTTGTTCTTCCTATGGGGTTACAAACCCCATCAACTCCTTCAGTCCTTTCTCTAACTCATCCATTGGGGACCCTGGGCTCAGTCTAATGTTTGGCTGGAGCATCCACCTCTGTATATGTGAAGCACTGGTAGAGCTTCTCAGAAGACAGCTATATCAAGTCCTGTCAGCATGAACTCCTTGACATCTATTATAGTGTCTGGTTTGATGACTGTATATGGGATGGATCCTAGCTGAGGCAGTCTTTGGATGGCCTTTCCTTCAGTATCTGCTCCACACTTTGTCTCTGTATTTTCTCCTGTGAGTATTTTGATCCCTCTTCTAAGAAGGACTGAAGCATCCACACATTGGTCTTCATTCTTCTTGAGCTTCATATCGTCTGTGAATGGTATTCTGAACTTTTAGGTTAATGCTCTAAGATCAACAATAGACAAATGGGACCTCATAAAATTGCAAAGCTCCTGTAAGGCAAAGGACACTGTCAATAGGACAAAATGGCAAACAAGAGAGTGGGAAAAGATCTTTATCAATCCTACATCCAATAGAGGGCTAATATCAAATATATACAAACAACTCAAGAAGTTAGACTCCAGAGAATCAAATACCCCTATTAATGGGGTACAGAGCTAAACAAAGAATTCTCAACTGAGGAAACTCAAAGGGCTGAGAAGCACCTAAAGAAAAGTTCAACATCCTTAGTCATCAGGGAAATGCAAATTAAAACAACTCTGAGATTTCACCTCACACCAGTCAGAATGGCTAAGATCAAAAACCCAGGTGACAGCAGAAGCTGGAGAGGATGTGGAGAAAGAGGAGCACTCCTCCATTGTTGGTGGGATTGCAAAACGGTACAACCACTCTGGAAATCAAATTGGCAGTTCCTCAGAAAATTGGACATAGTATTAACAGAGGATCCAGCTATACCACTCCTGGACATATATCCAAAAGATGCTCCAACATACACCAAGGACATATACTCCACTATGTTCATAGTAGCCTACTTTATAATAGACAGAAGCTGGAAAGAACCCAGATATCCTTCAACAGAGAAGTGGATACAGAAAATGTGGAACATTTATTTAAATAATGGAATACAACTCAACAATTAAAAACAATGGCTTCATGAAATTCTTAGGCAAATGGATGGAACTAGAAAATATCATCCTGGCCTGGCAGTGCTGGTGCATGCCTTTAATCCCAGCACTTGGGAGGTAGAGGCAGGCAGATTTCTGAGTTCGAGGCCAGGTTAGTCTACAAAGTGAGTTCAAGGACAGCCAGGGCTACACATAGAAACCCTGTGTCAAAAAAAAAAAAAAAAAAACAACCAAACAAACAAAAAACCAAAAAGCAAAAAAACAAATAAAAGAAAAGAAAAGAAAGAAAAGAAAAGAAAAGAAAAGATCACCTTAAGTGAGGTAACTCAGTCACAAAAGAACACACATGGTGTGCACTAAAAAACTCCTTACACTCTAGCACTTAAAATAGAGAAGGGAGAGGAAATTGCCAAAAGGAGAAGGGCAACAAAGCTGCCTTTTTATCCAAAAGAAGCCATGCCATTAGGCTCCAGAGAGAGAGGGGAAGGAATGTATGTGAATCTTCTAAATGATACATTTGGATAGATTAATCATCATGAGAAGACTTTGCAGTTCCTAAGAATATTCCTAATGGTTTTAGCCAAAGAGACATAACACAGCTTATTCCATTGACAGGATTAAAATATATAATAGAAGAACTGGAGTTGATATTTTACAAAATTACAAGTGGTTGGATTACAGGATTTGTTATGGAAATGTTAAATATTTGACTAAATCAATGGCTGAAATTTTACAGAAGGCTTACCATTGAACTTCCCTTATTAACAATAGGCCTATAATTTTGCCACTCCATGTTCTTTGTGTTAGGCCACACATTCAACTAACCTGCATCCCACACTGAGGATTCATGTTGAATTCTAAACTTCTGAGTGTCAGAAGAATTGTATATCCTTGATGCATTCTACTTGTTTAAAGCGTAGTAGCAGGTGGTAAAAAGTGAGATGAAGAGTTAAGTTTGCCAAACAGTAGAAAGCAAATAACTTCAGGTGACAATAATGTTCAGATTACTATGAATATCTTTTCTAGAGTTGCATTACATTCTAAGTAACAAGATGCTCTTTTGGAATGCCTGAGTATAAGCCTAAATAATGACTTACCTAAATGTATTGAGAAAGGGCACATTTTAAGGTGATAAACTGAATGTTTAGGATGCAGGCAAGTGAGCATTACTCAAGATTGAACTGTGTTGGGAATAAATCTGGAATTTTTTTTTCAATACACAAACAAAGTGAGGAATTTAAGACAAGTCTGCATCAAATAATCATGACAGCAAGAAAAATAAATAACAGAAACTAGCATGCAGAGGTTTCCATTTTTCATAACCTTGCCTCTGTTCTGAAGTCAAGCCCTTTGCACTCTTGTCAAATATTTCTACTTAACTGCCATCAGAGTTTAAAGCCAAGGTTGATGCATATCCTACTATTTCATCAGATGAAATATTTATGTAAGCCAACTATCTCCTTCTACTCTCCCGAATTAACGATCAATCTAAAGAATTCTGAAAGATGGCCAGGTGTTAGATCAGATTAAAATTTCTAGTTGGTCTCCCCACTGAAATCAGAACACACCTTCTGTTATACTCGATTCCTTACATCTTCCTGACAATTGTTTGGAATATGGTAAATCCTAGGAGCATTGGAAAGTATAGCATCAGAAAGTGTGTGTTCACATTGTGGCCTAAGTAAGAAAAGGCTCTAAGAAAGAAAAAGAGAATTTTAGCCTGAAGACTGTTTATAATGAACAACATCATAAGAGAGGTATAGCAATCTCTACGAAATGTGCAATCATGTCTGCTAAAATAATTATGAAATTATCTTATGAAAAACAACAAAATGGATCTTTTATATTCTTATAATGTGACTATGTCATTGACATGATATAAACTATTAAATAAAATATCTTATTGTGCTTGCCCATATATATTATTATAATCCCCATTTCTTTACATATGTAATATTTGTGTTGTATTTGATATTGTCCATGTTTCTTTCCTTTCTTAAGGATGACTATTTAAAGTATAATAATGAGATTTTAAATTATTTTTGAGGTTATGTTTTTACATTTTCCTATATGAGAATTCAAGAAGATTTACATAGATATTCTTAGCCATTAAATGTAGAGAATGAAAGTGGTAATGTTAAGTAACTTTCATCTTGTTTTATATAAACCCAAATGTATTTTTAACTTGCATTAGAGAACAGCACCGGAGAATAGATAAATAATACATTCACTGAAGATTTGGAAGTGGCAATAACATGAATTGACTGCCTATTTCAAGGATAGGGTACATGATAAACATTTTGAATATGAGAATCATTTTGGGTAAATAGAGAACTTCTCCCAAATTTCAAATCCAAAGATATTTTATGGACAAATAGGATATGCATGATATCTGATATACAACCCTGTGAAAGTGTTATTCAGACCCCAAAGGGGTTGGGACTCATAGGTTGAAAAATATCACTGAAAAAATGGTTTCTTCTGGCTTAGCCTTTTGGCAACTTAGTATTAATGATATTTGAATAGTACTAAATTTATAAATTTTTGAAAATAACTAGTATGTCCTTTTTTAATTAAAAATAATTTTAATAAATACCATACATTCATACACACATTCATACAAACACAGACAACATCACATAGTTATTGGTTGGGTCCAACAATCAGTCTAATCAGCTACCATACTTACACAGACACGCCTTTACTTACACACACACACACACACACACACATATATATATATGCATATATATATATATATATATATATATATATATATATATATATATATACACATATGGAGCAAAAGCCCAAGGGCCAGTGCAGAAGGAACTCACTCATTCTGGATGAAAAAGAAGTTTCAAACTTTATTGCATAGAGGAAAAACAAGTTTCTACCCCCCCCTTTTTGTTTTTGTTTTGTTTTGTTAAATGAAAGGAAAAGTCTTTAAGAAAAAAGCCTTTAAGTTGTTCTCTTTAGTAAGACTAAGCCTGCCTTGCTGTTACAAAAGAACCTGCTCCATCCCATGGTAAGGGAAAACCTACTTTTTCTCCTCTCTCTCTACAGCTTATTTGTCTCTCTTATGCTGTGTTATATTTTGCTATGTTCTGCTGTCTCTCCCGATTATTTGTGCTTCACTTTTTCCTCTCTTCTTCTGCCTTCATTTTAAGTTTCTTTTTGCATTCTGTGTTCTGCTCTCTCCTTTGTCTCCTAATATCCCATTCCTAGTTTTAGTACTTTCCCAAGACTTATGATCACATATTATTCTAATTATCAAATGTTCACAACTTTGAACTACGATTCAGATCATAAATTCAGTAAGAAGTTTACAACAGAAATGTTTACATGTGTTTCGATTAAGACTAATTATCTATCTACACATTCATTTTCTGTTCATTGATAATCTAAATCTGTAATTCTTGTGTCTTAGTTAACATTGAAGTTTTGTATAGTAAACCCATTGTCTTAGTCAGGGATTCTATTCCTGCACAGACATCATGACCAAGAAACAAGTTGGGGAGGAAAGGGTTTATTTGGCTTACACTTCCATACTGCTGTTCATCACCAAGGAAATCAGGACTGGAACTCAAGCAGGACAGGAAGCAGGAGCTGATGCCGAGGCCATGGAGGGATGTTACTTACTGGCTTGCTTCCCCTGGCTTGCTCAGCCTGCTCTCATATAGAACCAAGACTACCAGCCCAGAGATGGTCCCACCCACAAGGGGCCTTTCCCCCTTGATCACTAATTGAGAAAATGCCTTACAGCCGGATCTCATGAAGGCATTTCCTCAACTGAAGCTCCTTTCTCTGTAATAACTCCAGCTGTGTCAAGTTGACACAAAACTAGCCAGTACACCCATCAATATATTATCTTCTGTCTTTGTACCTACAATAAATAGTTCATTCTCAGTTACGGCCTTTGTTTTACAACCTAAAGGAATATATTCCTAAGTTGTAAATGATTGCTTTCTACCTCAGAAATAATTAACTCATGAGATGTGAAGACTGGCAGAGATCTAATTATAGTTTTCATATCAGAGAGATCTCTAATTGCAGCCCTAATTATAAAGTGCTTAATAATTACTAGTATCATTTTAGTAATTCATATAGAATCATCATTAGGAATTAAGAAATCATCTTAGCCAACTTATTATTCAATGCAGGTATTTATATAAAAATCAATGATAAGAGGTACTTCGTCTTTTCTTTTCTTTTTTTTACTTATTGTGACCAAGTTAATGTTTAGTTCTATAAATTGAAAATAATTTTTATCTGAGTTCTGTGTCCTTTGCTTTCTGAAGAAATGAGATAAATAGCTATACAATATTCAGTTTTAAAAATTCTAGGCCTTAGGCACATCTATCAGCTATTTCACGATGATAAATGGTGTTTATATTTTTCATTCAATTTCTTGAAGCTTTAAATTGGCTTATGAGAAAAAAGACAAAAACTAAATATAAGACTATATAAGAAAAAAATCTTGAGTATTGTGATAAAAATCTGTTTTTAAAAGTTAAATATAAATTTAAAGGACAGACATGTGCTAATGTATAGTTTTATCTTATTTGTGCTATAACTTCCAACACTAGGTTACTAACTACTGGTGGGTACTGAGTTTTTTTTAATAATTAAAATTAAATAAATTTAACATAAACTTGACAGTGTGTTTCTTTTATAATTCTCTATGGCAAATGGCTACTGTATTTGATAGAGTAAACAATTCCTTTGATATTCAAGGCTCTGTTGTGCATTGTAAAATGTAATACAAGTAAAGCTATTATGAATGAAGATTTACCTATACTCTGTTTTTAAAGAATAATTCAGCTTGTCAGAAGCTTGCTTCATTGTTCAGTGTTTGGTAAGACAACAAACTTCATTGGTTTCACTTAATATAGTCTGTGACCATTCATGTCAGAAAAAAAAAAATGTGTCACACATAAGCCATACCCTGACATCTCTATGACCTTACTGTTCTACATGTTTCAATAGATTTTTTTCATACAATATATTTTCATTGAGGTATCCTTCCCCTTCTTCTTCTAGGCCTTCCTCATCTCCCAACCACCAAAATCCAGAGCCTTCTTGTTCTCTTCATTAGAAAATAAGCAGACCATGCAAAACAAACAAATGATCAGAAAAAAAAAATAGCCAAAGAAATAGCACAGGAAACACATATAGACACAGATCCACATACAGACACTCACAAACAAAACACATCCCATAAAAACATAGAAGCAGAAACAATTCATTGTGAGCCAAACACCTGTAAGTTAAGAAAATGCAAATAAACGTCCAAATCTACCTGAACACAGTGGTGGAGCAGGCAGGGCAGAACTGGCCCTGACCCTTTCCAGCTACTGTAAGGATTTCCTCAGTCAATAGCTTCTGGCTTGAATGCAGGCAAACAAATGCTCATTCTCCCTGTGGGAGGAGGGGTTAAGGAGAGGGCTGGCTACAACGGATTTGACTATGCTCCAGTGAGTATATAGACAGCACAAAATAGATTTGCTTTTTGTTCCTGGGGGACGGATGTCAAAGGAGTGGGAGGAGCAGGAGGGAAGACATGGGAAGACTGAAAGGTGATTGCAATTGAGGTATATAATATGAACTTACCAAATAATCAATTAAAAATAAATTTTAAAAATAGTATTTAGTACATTTTCTGTTGGCCATCTTCTGGGTCATGAGACCTGGCTTTAAGTGTGGTTTCTAAACTCAGTGAGACTACATTGGAGAAAATTAATTTACTTTCCAAGTAGTGATAGCCTCTGGGTTAAAGATGGGGCATTGTGTCACATTTCACTGCTGGAGCCCATCAAGCTTAGACCTGTGAAGCTCTTCTGCATGCTACCACCTTCTTTGTAAGTTCAGCACTACATGTGTTGTCTTGTATTTAAATGGCCTTGTTTCCTTCTATCCCCACTGGCTCTTACAACCTTTCCCCCTCCTTTTCCATGGAGTTTCCTGATCTGTAGTTTCATGGAGACATCCCTTTTATTTAATTAGGTATTTTCCTCATTTCCATTTCCAATGCTAACCCAAAAAGTCCCCCATACCCTCTCCCCACACTCCCCTACCCACCCACTCCCACTTTTTGGCCCTGGCGTTCCCCTGTACAGGGGCATAAAAAGTTTGCATGTCCAATGGGCTTCTCTTTCCAGTGATGGCCGACTAGGCCATCTTTTGATACATATGCAGCTAGAGTCAAGAGCTCCAGGGTACTGGTTACTTCATAATGTTGTTCTACCTATAGGGTTGCAGATCCCTTTAGCTCCTTGGATACTTTCTCTAGCTCCTCCATTGGGGGCCCTGTGATCCATCCAATAGCTGACTGTGAGCATCCACTTATGTGTTTGGTAGGCCCTGGCATAGTCTCACAAGAGACAGCTATATCAGGGTCCTTTCAGCAAAATCTTGCTAGTGTATGCAATGGTGTCAGCGTTTGGAGGCTGATTATGGGATGGATCCCTGGATATGGCAGTCTCTAGATGGTCCATCCTTTTGTCTCAGCTCCAAACTTTGTCTCTGTAACTCCTTCCATGGGTGTTTTGTTCCCAATTCTAAGAAGGGGCAAAGTGTCCACACTTTGGTCTTCGTTCTTCTTGAGTTTCATGTGTTTTGCAAATTGTATCTTATATCTTGGGTATCCTAAGTTTCTGGGCTAATATTCACTTATCAGTGAGTACAAATCATTTGAGTTCTTTTGTGATTGGGTTATCTCACTCAGGATAATGCCCTCCAGGTCCAACCATTTGCCTAGGAATTTCATAAATTCACTGCTTTTAATAGCTGAGTAGTAATCCATTGTGTAAATGTACCACATTTTCTGTATCCATTCCCCTGTTGAGGGACATCTGGGTTCTTTCCAGCTTCTGGCTATTGTAAATAAGGCTGCTATGAACATAGTGGAGCATGTGTCCTTCTTACCGGTTGGAACATCTTCTGGATATATGCCCAGGAGAGGTATTGTGGGATCCTCTGGTAGTACTATGTCCAATTTTCTGAGGAACCGCCAGTCTGATTTCCAGAATGGTTGTACAAGCTTGCAATCCCACCAACAATGGAGGAGTGTTCCTCTTTCCCACATCCTCACCAGCATCTGCTGTCACCTGAATTTTTGATCTTAGCCATTCTGACTGGTGTGAGGTGGAATCTCAGGGTTGTTTTGAATTGCATTTCCCAGATGATTAAGGATGCTGAACACTTTTTCAGGGGTTTCTCAGCCATTCAGTATTCCTCAGGTGAGAATACTTTTCCTCAGGTGAGAATTCCTTCATCCCTTTTATAAGTGAATGTTCCAAGGTATCTCACTCTAAGCACAGGGATGAGTTGTGGATCTCTGTATCAATTTCCATCTACTACAGGGGGAGGCTTCTGTGATGTTGGTTAAGTAGGACCTAGCAGAGTGTCACATGTGGTTTTCCTCTAAGACTATGACCGCAAATAGGGGAAGTTATGTGGCATTTGACATTCTGTTTTCAGGTTATGTCATCAAAGATAATATTTGTCAGTTCCATCCACTTGACTACTTTTTGTATTGACATAAACCCAGGTGACTGTGTACAATGATATGGGATTTTTTTAGATAACTAATTTCAAGTGGAAAGATATATATTTTAATCCAAGTCTTTTACGGTGTGAAGATCCATTTTTAATCTGAGTCATACTTCCAGCAGTTTATGTAAGGACATGGAGAAAGAAAGCCTTTGTTCTTTGACTGCTTGCTGGCAAGTCAATTCCAACACTGGCCCTGGAGCCTATGTCTTCAGGATTCTGGCATATACTGAATATCAGCTGAGCCATCCAGCCACATGGACAGAACAACTCCTGGATTCTTGGACTTTTCATTGGTAGACAGACCTCATTGAACTAGCTGGACCACAGCCTTTAAGCTACTCTAATAAATCCCATATATTAGAAAAAGTAACTTGAAAGAACCAACTTGGTGTTCTTGCATAGGTGACAGGCAATGAGATGTATATAGGAGTGTATGTACATATATTAGAATATGTGCATATATTAGTAATAAAAACATATATCAACCTAGAGTCACATGCCTGGAAGGTATGGGGTAATAAGATATCCATGGATTCATAAAACCATCTTAAATCTCTGAAGGTCATGACCAACATGATTTCCCAGAGAGTGTCCAAAAAGAGTTAATATCCTGAAGGAATGAGGTAAAAAAGAGTGTGGGATAAAGTAGCTAAGTTATAATAGCTTAGATATCCAGAAAAGAAGGAAATGGGTAGGAGGTTTACATAAAACCAGTTTTGAGAAATAAATAGGACACATCTCCCTCAACTCCAAAACCAGAACAGAAAGAAGACAAAGAAGCAGCTGGGATTATAGACACTAGGCACTCAAAGTTCTGCTCTCCTGACTCCTCTTCACCTGTTCTCACCACAGTTGAAGGGGTTATTCTGATCATTTCAGAAGTTGATTATTTCCTTAATTCTATACTGTGACTATGACTGAATATATGTGATCTCCCCATCCTTTCTTTTATTAATTTATTGATGATCTACATTTAGGAGACTATATTACAGACATTATAAAAAGGACCATCAGAAAAGGACAAATGCATTTCATCTTCTAAGCAGACAAACACACATTCATTCTAGTGAGGTATGACTGGGGCAGTAGAATAAAACAGGCAAGATTTTATCTTACTTTATTGTGAAATATTTATAATTATGAAATCCATATATTATTTTATATCATAACTGAGATATACAGTAAATGCAATAATTTCAGGGGGATGAAATAAGATCTAGAGTAAAGAGGAAATCTTTCATTTTTTAGAAAGCCAGTTTAAACAGATTTTCTTTCATTACACTTTAATTGCTATTTTCCCACAGTTCAGTGACTTTGACTTCATGCATACTAATCAACTGGTCTACTATGGAGTTTCATCTTCTCACCTACTTCACTTACTTTAATGCTATAAGATATTCTGTTTCCTTAATTCATAGTCCTGGCTTGAACAGCACTAGGTCAGGGCTTATGAAAGACAGGATAGGACACTATGTACTTTGCCCAAATTTATAAAAAATTAATGTTTGTATTATAGGAACAGTTTTGCCAAATAAGTTACTTTTAATCATTCAATAAAATTTTATAACAGAATATAATATTTCCTTAAGTGCCAAAACACTGAAAGCAAGGTTTCCTTTATAAATATTAGACAGAAACAAAATGTTAGAGCATGGGCATATTTATTTTTCATGGTTTAACAGTCTTTTAGTACTATTTACAAATTTTTCTTCAATCTTTAAGATGTATTTTTAGGTTTGTAAAACTATTTTTGCAGAACTGTTTATAAACAGTTCATGTTTTATTTCTCAGTCTGATATGAAAATTTCATGTATTTTATATTCTCATGCATAACAAAGTAAGAGATAAGAAACTATACTACAATTATTTTGCATCTAGGAGACGACTCACTGATTTCTTACATGTTGTCACTTCTGAACTTTAAGAAAAACATTCCACTCAGTCTGTATCAAGTAATAATATATCAGTTAATTTGTTATACATGAAAAGTTCTGGTTTCTATGTTTAAATATGAGAGCATGGTTTTATAAACAAATGTATTAATCTTCTCTCAAAATATCTCTTAAATGATGGAACAGCTTTAAGCACACATAAAGATAGTTGGCTGAATACATAAATTCATTCCTACTTCTGTAGAAAAAAAAAAAACATGAACTATTGCTGTATCTGATGAGATTAACTAGGAATCAAATAGTATTCCAGAGCATCTTATTTTTATCTTATGGCAATGTTACACATTCAATCTCTGATAGTAAGTGTGATGGTTTGTATACACTTAACTAGGAATGGCATGATTAGGAGGTGTGGTCTTGTTGGAGTAGGTGTGTCACTGTGGGCATGGGTTTTAAAAACACTAGTCCTAGCTGCTTGGAAGCCAGTCTTCTCCCAGCAGCCTTCAGATGAAGATGTAGAACTCTCATCTCCTCCTGCACCATGCCTGCCTGGGTGCTGCAATGGTCCTGCTGTGAACCTCTGAACCTGTAAGACAGCTCCAATTAAGTGTTGTCCTTATAAGAGATGCCTTGGTAATTGTGTCTGTTTATATCAGGAAAACCCTAAAGCAGAAGTAGGTACTAGGGACTGAGGAATTGCTGTGATAGTTCAGACCATGGTTTTGTTTGGAAGAATGTGGATTTGGCGACTTTAGATCTGGAAAGAAGTGGGATGATTTAAGTGGGGCTTAATGGGCTATCTGAGTAGGAATATGGAAGACTTTGTTACTGAGGGTGATTTGAACTGGGTAGACATGTCCCCTGAGGTTTCAATGGAAAGAATTTCAATACGTGTCCTAGAGACTGTTTTTTGTGATATTTTGGTGAATAGTGTGGCTGCTTTTTGCCCTTATCTGAAGAGTTAACCTGAGGCTAAGTTAAAGATATTTATATTAATTGCATTAACAGACTCAAAAAACACCAACAAAGACATTGTTCTCTGGTTTAATCTTATAATGAGTGTTTTAGTGGAAATGGAGCAAACTGAGAAAGAAAACTAAAAAATACGTGGTTCAAGTATTAAAAGGGCACCAGGAAGAAGAATGGAGATGAATTTTAAGTTCCATGACATAAAAGATAAAAGGAGTAGGACTTTGGAGTAAGCTCCAACCCAACTAAATCTAGGTCCAGGTGTGGTTCGATAGACCTTTACTCCACGGAATCAGAGCCAAGCAGATCTCTGAGTTCAAGGCCAGCCTGGTACAGAGAAGGTTCCAAGAAGAAAACAGCTTAATCTGGGTGTGGCAGACCACACCTTTAATCCCAGCAGTTGGGAGACAGGCACGCAGATCTCTGAGTTCAAAATCAATCTACAGAGCAAGTCCCTGGATAACCAAGCTTAGGCAGCGAGTAAATTCATTGAAAACAGAATGTTGGTGATTGTAATATAACAAGAAGGGCAGGTTCCTGTCCCAGCAAGCATCAGCACTAGTCATAATCAGCCATGTGGCTCTGGGTTTAGAAGCAAGAATAAAAAGAACTACTTAGACAATTGATGCTTGTTAGCTGGAACTAAGTAATTAGTGGGAATTAAGAAGCATCACTGATTGGCTGTAAGCATCTGAAGAAGCTGTGTTCCAGAGATAGCCAAGATTGTACCTTGTGCTGAAGCTGGACTTGGAAATGTGTAAGAGGAATCCAGGTGGTATTGGTTTTTAAACTATGAAGGGGTAATGGAGAGCACTGTAAGAAGCCAAGGAAGGCCAGTGGTGAAGGTGCAGCCTCAGTTGTAGTTGACAGCCCAGAGCTAAAAGGGTCATGCGAAGTATTTGAGGCTGGTACCATTAACAGAGCTTGTAAGAAGCTATTGGTTAAGCTTAGTTTCAGTTGAAGACCCCAGCATATTGGAGATGCCAGTACCATAGGATAATCACCAAGAACAGCAGCAGGAATATTATAGAGTCAACCAGAGCCTAGCATGCTACAAAGAGTAGAGCTGGAGACATGACCCAAGCTCTTTAAAGGAGGTCAGAAAATCATGTGTGAATCCCAGACATTGAAACAAGAAACTGTGAAGTTGAAGTTACCTTGGAAACTCCTTCATTAGGGGCCCTGTGTTCCATCCAATAGATGACTGTGAGCATCCACTTCTGTATTTGCCAGGCACTGGCATAGACTCACAAGAGACAGCTATATCAGGCTCCTGTCAGCATAATCTTTCTGGCAGATGCAATAGTGTCTGGGTTTGGTGGTTGTATATGGGATGGATCTCCGGGTGGGGCAGTCTCTGGATGGTCCTTCCTTCTGTCTCAGCTCTGAACTTTGTCTCTGTAACTCCTTCCATGGGTATTTTGTTCCCCATTCTAAGAAGGAGCAAAGTATGTTAAAGACGGCATAGCTGTGGTATACCTGCCAAGGACAGCTGCTAACAGGGAGTAGAACCAGCCCAGGAGAAAGAAACTCATTGCAGTCAACAAAGATCAAAAAGTAGTTGGCAGTCTGAAGACCACTTTGGCATCAGACATTGAGACGCACAGCATGAGGTTTGCCCATCTGGTTTACTGTCTTTCTTTGGGGATTTCAGTTGAATGATTGGATGAATCTCAGAGGAGACTTTGAACTTTGGAATTTTAACATTGCTGAGACTGGTATAGACTATGGGTACTTTGGAAGTTGGATGAAATGTATGTTTTTATTATGCTATGGCTAGGTATGGCCCCCAACCTAATGTGTTTTAACAAGCCTATGGGGCCAGGGATTGGAATTTGATGGTTTGCATATGCTTGGCCCAGGGAGTAGCACTATTAGGCAGTGTGGCCTTACAGGAGTAAGTGTTCCACTGTGGAAGTGGGTTTTTATACACTTGTCCTAGCTGCCTGGAAGCCAATCTTCTCATAGCAGCCTTCAGATGAAGACATAAAACTCTCATCTCCTCATGTACTATGCCTATAACTTCCTGGATACTGCCATGCTCCTGCATTGATGATACTGGACTGATACTCTGAACCTGTAAACTAGCCCTCACTAAATGTTGTCCTTATAAGAGATGCCTTGGTCATGTTGCTTGTTCACAGCGGTAAAGCCCTAAGATAGTATCTCATAAACAATAATGGAATCCTTCCTCTCTCTCTCTCTCTCTCTCTCTCTTTCTCTTTCTCTCTGTTTCTTGTATGCATGCCTACACAAACACATATAAATGAGAGTGCAAAAAAAGATATGCTAATACACTCTTCCAGGCACTAAGTTGCTAAGATTATGCCATATAAATAAATTAAACAGTGTTGAATTTGCTCAACCATTATTTCTATTTTCAATACTTATTTATCTTATGAATTATTATTCCATTGTTTAATCTAAGAACTACTACGTAATAATTCTTTTTGGATTCTAGTCTATTTACAGAATCAATATTATGAAATAAATTCATGTAAACATTCCTGAACATGTATTTTAAGAGACATTTGTATTTTAACAAAACTTTCAAATTTTGCTAAAAGAAAATAGAAAAACCAGAGGGCTGAAATAAGTAAAAGAATAAGAAAAAACGAAAAACAAACAAACAAAAAACCAAAGAACTAAGTCATAAGAATTTTGGTAAATTATCCTTAAGCATGTTTGGTGAATTCTTCCCTTTGTAGCTCTTGAAATCAGGAAACAGCTGAATTACAGGAAGATCAGAAAATCACAGTGAGATGATGTAATGTTTTTCTTAAATTTGTGCTATCCTTTTATGTTAAAGGAACTTTTATTCACCTGGTGTAATTGTTGTCTCCAAGACTTACTGCCTCAATCTGCTAACCTAGGCCTAGCCCGGAAAACTTCTAGCCTCTGTAAAATCTAACCTAAGCCCAGAATATTTTCTGCCTCTGAAACCTACTGCTCAATAAACTTATTCTTTCTAGATTTTTCTGAGCTCTAAACTGGCTGGTCTACTCAGATGTTCTGGATCAAACTCCTCTTCAATCTGGCTTCTCTCTCTCTGACTGATTTGTTCTGCTTGGCTTCAATATGTTCTAACCTGGTTCCTTGTAATTCTCTGCCTTGTTCTGGTGTCACCTGTGACTCCATAAAATGTCCCTGGAAAACTTTTCCTCCTCCTCTTCCTCCTCCTCCTCTTGTTCCTCCTCTTCCTCCTCCTCCTCCTTCTCCCCCCCCCCCCAAGCAGTTTCTCTTTCCTCTCTTTTGTGAGAGTTGAGCATAGCCTACTCTGTCAAATCTCTCTGATTTGTCACTTTGTCTGCCACTAAGTTAGATATAACTTTCAAGCATTGGTGCATCTTTCTACAAACTAACTGTACTGCCATTGTTTGTGATTAAAGGTGTGTGCTAAGAGTGTCTGTATACCAGCCAGAGGAATTAGAGGTATGTGCTAAGGCTGAGCCACACCACAGCTAGAACCAGTCTTTTCTCTGGTAAACAACAAAGTCTCAACGTTTCACAGTGTGATTAAATGTCCTCCAACAATCTTAAGCTTATGTTACATTCTTCTAAAATTACTAACTGATTTTAAATCACAGGAGTCGATAGAAAAATGTTTCTCTACAAAACTGTTTCTTTATCATTACACAAGGCCCGTGAGAGTTCCAGCAAATTATTTCAAAACTAAACTAAACTAAATTAAACAAAAACAAACAAACAAACAAAGTATGGCCACCATAATTCAAGAGAAACAGTGACTCACTAGTTTAGGTATCCTGACTGCTTCAGCCATTAAAATTTACAGATACAGATAACTAAATGTTCAGTATAGCAATGTGTGGGAGAAATTTTAGAAGATAGCAATTTGAAAAATAATACAATTGTTGTACTTGATAACAAAAGATATTCATAAATTAATATTTAAATATATAGCTTAATAGCTGACTACCGCAGCTTAAAAGAGAATTGTTAGAACAGAGAAGCCCTTGCCCTTAGCTACTATTCATCACAGCTAATGAAATGCATAGAAGGTGGGGAAATCAGAAGATAATGAGAGCAGAAAGAAAACATCCTGTGCATATCTGATGCACATTGAGAATATTCATCAGAGATGCTGCTGAAGAGCTAATGGATAATAGTGCTTTAAAAGTTATGAAAGATAAATTAGCAAATTCATAAGACTCATAGAGAATTTTGTATTGAATTAGTCATATTATGTCCTCTTCTGGACTCTAGTGAAAAACATATTAATGTGGCAGATTGAGTCATTAAACTAATATCATTATGTAATAAAATTATTCTTTAAAATGGTAAACATATTTTGTTTTTGAGACAGGGTGTCTCTGTGTAGCCCTGGCTGTCCTGGAACTCACTTTGTAGACCAGGCTGGCCTTGAACTCAGAAATCCGCCTGCCTCTGGCTCCCAAGTGCTGAGATTAAAGGCATGTGCCACCACGCCCAGCTGGTAGACATATTCTTACCATGACACTTATTCCAGATCTATTAGGATTCCAATCTAGATGTCAGACAAACAGAATTTGGAAATGTACATTTATTTCAAGATGCCTTTTACTGCAATATAGTTGTACCTATATCTCCCTTCTTATTTACTTCTTTGAGTCACAGTAGATGACTTTAATATTTTCTCACAAATCTTTAGGGCTTACATACATAGCTGGATTTGATCTGTAGTCTGGATAAAATTATTCCCAACTTATAAAATAAGAAAGTAGCACATTGTTATGTATAAACACATTACAAGATATGTTAACAGAACAATGCCTAAGAATAAAGTAATTTTAGAAAATAATTGTGGGTACAGCACAGTTAAAAGAACATCCTGGTAATATATACAAGACCCTGAGTTGAATTCCTTTTTTTTTCTTTTTTTCTGCCTCCCAAGTGCTGGGATTAAAGGCATGTGCCACCACTGCCCGGCCTGAGTTGAATTCTTATTGGCCACAGGGCAAAAAAAGTAAAACAAAAAGAACTTTTAGTGGAATGTGACCCATCAACATGACTAAAAATTGAAGGTTATGGAAACCCATATGAGAGTGAAGGAAGACTTGTTAAGACACTGAAGTCATGGGCCATGGCAGAAAGATGTGCAGAGGCATTTAAATCTTTAAAACTATTTCCTTGAGAATTCTATAAAATGTGTTTTTATTATATCCATCTTCCTTCTCCCAATAACTCTCAGAACCATCCCCTTCCTTTCCACTAAAACTTGGTAGCATTTTCTCTATAAAACCAATTTGTGCTGCCTCAATATTCTTGCATGTGTGGCCTCCCTCTGGAGTCTATTTTACCAAGGTCTACACTCTTAGAAAAAAATGACCATACTCACAACAGCAATAAATTACCAAGAGTTCCTCTAGGAACTAGGAGTAGAAGTGATATGTGATCGCTTTCTCCATGTTGGAATATTGTATGACTTGGGCTTCCATTGGTCCTGTGCATGCTGTCACAAGCCCTGTAAACTCATAAGTGCAGTAGCCCTTCTGTATCCTGAAGACACTGTTTGACTTTAGTCATCTAGTGATCCTAGACATTCTTTCTACACTGTCTTCTACATGATCCCTGAGCCTTTGCAGGAGAGGATGCATTATAAATATATGTCTCATTTAGTGCATACCATTGCTTTTCCCATATTGCTCTCTTCTAAGCTAATCGTGAGTCTGTATCAATCACTATCTGCTGCAAACACAATCATCTCTGATGATGCTTGAAAGATATCTTAATCTGTGTGTTTGATGATAACTCTCTAGGAGTTTATTTGATTGTAAAACAATTTACAGCATGCTAGTAGTAGATTCTACCCTAGAATTTATATGCTGTGCAGCCAAGGGTTCTCAGACTGATAATGATATCATCTTTATGGGTCGTCTTATAGAGATGGCCTCACATTCTAATAAAACGTAGTTGGATAATCTCCAATTTGTTCCAGTATTGCATCAATGCCTTTTTTGTTTGTTTGTTTGTTTGTTTGTTTGAGACAGGGTTTCTCTGTGTAGCCCTGGTTGTCCTGGAACTCACTGTAGACCAGGCTGGCCTCGAACTCAGAAATTTTCCCACCTCTGCCTCCCAGGTGGTAGGATTAAAGGCATGTGCCACCACATCTGGCTGTCTCTGTCTTTTACACTCAATCATTATTGCATTTGTCAGCAGCCACAGATGACTAATACTAATGATTACTTTTCTCTTTTAGTAGTGTCCATAGCACTTTACAACCAGTAGAAATGAAGATTAAAAGGTAGTTCCTGCTTGGCTTCTCCATGTTCTATTACTCAGGCATAGAGTGATTTCAACAATATGATCTTACTGTTAAGTTATTGAAATATATTGAAATATATTGTCAAAATAATTGACAATAGCCTGTAATGTTTGGGAGTATTTGGGATTTCACTGACATCAACTCCAAAAGAAGTTACCCATTCCTGAGTATATATAATATATTATATAAATATGTATATATATATATATATATATTTCTCACTGTAAGAGTTGATTTTGATCTTTTGGAATAATAGATGTTGATCTAATTTCATTTTTCTATATGTGGATACCTAGCATAGCTTGTTTTAGATGCTGTCTTCCCTCCTGTCTGTAATCATGACATCTTGTCAAACATCAGATGGCTATAATGATATGCACAGATAATTGAGTCTTATCTTTTGGGTCATGGTGTCATTGTTCTACATGGCTTTGTTGTTCTTCCACCATCATGTTTCTATTATTAAGATGATCATGTGCCTTGTTTTTTAAGGCCATTTACATATTTTATTATGATTATTGGCTTATGCTTTTAAATCATCCCCACGACTTCAGTACATCAATGTTATCATGCTGTGTGGACTTTTTTCAATTGATCTGTATTTGTTTTGCAAGTATTTCACTTATGCTTTTTAAGCCTATGTTAATCAGAATTATTAGATAGTAGCTTTTTATGTTGATGTATCTTTACCTGGTTTTGATGCTATTGGCTTCATAGGAATATGGAAGTGATCTTTCTGTTATATATTTTTATATACATTTTATTACGCATTTTCCTCAATTACATTTCCAATGCTATCCCAAAAGTCCCTCATACCCTCTCCCCTCTCCCCCATTTCCCTACCCACCCATTCCCAATTTTTTTTTTTTTTTGGCCCTGGGGTTTCCCTGTACTGGGGCATATAAAGTTTGTGTGTCCAATGGGCCTCTCTTTCCAGTGATGGCCAAATAGGCCATCTTTTGATACATATGCAGCCAGAGTCAAGAACTCCCGGGTACTGGTTAGTTCAAATGTTGTACCACTTATAGGGTTGCAGATCCCTTTAGCTCCTTGGGTACTTTCTCCAGCTCCTAAATTGGGAGCCCTGTGATCCATCCACTAGCTGACTGTGAGCATCCACTTCTGTGTTTGATAGGCCCTGGCATAGTCTCACAAGAGACAGCTATATCAGGGTCCTTTCAGCAAAATCTTGCTAGTGTATGCAATGGTGTCAGTGTTTGGAAGCTGATTATGGGATGGATCCCTGCATATGGCAGTCTCTAGATGGTCCATCCTTTCGTCACAGCTGCAATCTTTGTTTCAGTAACTCCTTCCATGGATGTTTTATTCCCAATTCTAAGAAGGGATACAGTGACCCCACTTTGGTCTTCATTCTTCTTGAGTTTCATGTGTTTAGCAGATTGTATTATATATCTTGGGTATCCTACGTTTTGGGCTAATATGCACTTATCAGTGAGTACATATTGTGTGAGTTCCTTTGTGATTCTGTTACCTCACTCAGGATGATGCCCTCCAGGTCCATCCATTTGCCTAGGAATTTCATAAATTCATTCTTTTTAATAGCTGAGTAGTACTCCATTGTGTAACTGTACCACATTTTCTGTATTGATTCCTCTGTTGAGGGGCATCTGGGTTCTTTCCAGCTTCTGGCAATTATAAATAAGGCTGCTATGAACATAGTGGAGCATGTGTCCTTCTTACCGGTTGGAACATCTTCTGGATATATGCCCAGGAGACATATTGCTGGATCCTCTGGTAGTTCTATTTCCAATTTTCTAAGGAACCGCCAGACTGATTTCCAGAGTGGTTGTACAAGCTTGCAATCCCACCAACAATGGAGGAGTGTTCCTCTTTCTCCACATCCTTGCCAGCATCTGCAGTCACCTGAATTTTTGATCTTAGCCATTCTGACTGGTGTGAGGTGGAATCTCAGGGTTGTTTTGATTTGTATTTCCCTAATGATTAAGGATGTTGAACATTTTCTCAGGTGCTTCTCAGCCATTCAGTATTCCTCAGGTGAGAATTCTTTGTTAGTAAAGTAGTAAAGCTTTAGGTCAGGCATGGTGATTCCACCAGAGGTTCTTTTATCCTTGAGAAGAGTTTTTGCTATTCTAGATTTTTTGTTATTCCAGATTAATTTGCAGTTTGATCTTTCTAATTCGTTGAAGAATTGATTTGGAATTTTGATGGGGATTACATGAATCTGTAGATTGCTTTTGGCAAGATAGCCATCTTTTCAATGTTGATCCTGCCAATCCATGAGCATGGGAGATCTTTCCATATTCTGAGATCATCTTTAATTTCTTTCTTCAGAGACATGAAGTTTTTATCAAAGAGATCTTTCACTTCCTTTGTTAGAGTCACACCAAGATATTTTATATTATTTGTGATTATTGAGAAGGGTGTTGTTTCCCTAATTTCTTTCTCAGCCTGTTTATTCTTTGTGTAGAGAAAGGCCATTGACTTGTTTGAGTTAATTTTATATCCAGCTACTTCACTGAAGCTGTTTATCAGGTTTAGGAGTTCTTTGGTGGAATTTTTAGGGTCACTTATATATACTATCATATCATCTGCAAAAAGTGATATTTGACTTCATCTTTTCCAATTTGTATCCCCTTGATCTCCTTTGTTGTCGAATTGCTCTGGCTAGGACTTCAAGTACAATGTTGAATAGGTATGGAGAAAGTGGACAGCCTTGTCTAGTCCCTGATTTTAGAGGGATTGCTTCAAGCTTCTCACCATTTACTTTGATGTTGGCTACTGGTTTGCTGTAGATTGCTTTTATCATGGTTAGGTATGGGCCTTGGATTCCTGATCTTTCCAAGACTTTTATCATGAGTGGGTGTTGGATCTTATCGAATGCTTTTTCTGCATCTAATGAGATGATCATGTGGTTTTTGTCTTTAAGTTTGTTTATATAATGGATTACTTTGATGGATTTCCGTATATTAAACCATCCCTGCATTCCTGGAATAAAACCTACTTGGTCAGGATGGATGTTTGCTTTAATGTGTTCTTGGATTCGGTTAGCAAGAATTTTATTGAGGATTTTTGCATCTATATTCATAAGGGAAATTGGTCTGAAGTTCTCTATCTTTGTTGGATCTTTCTGTGGTTTAGGTATCAGAGTAATTGTGGCTTCATAGAATGAGTTGGGTAGAGTTCCTTCTACTTCAATTTTGTGGAACATTTTGTGCAGAACTGGAATTAGATCTTCTTTGAAGGTCTGATAGAACTCTGCACTAAACCCGTCTGGTCCTGGGCTTTTTTTGACTGGGAGACTATTAATGACTGCTTCTATTTTTCAGGGGATATGGGATTGTTTAGATCGTTAACTTGATCCTGATTTAACTTTGGTACCTGGTATCTGTCTAGAAATTTGTCCATTTTGTCCAGGTTTTCCAGTTTTGTTGAGTATAGCCTTTTGTAGAAGGATCTGATGGTGTTTTGGATTTCTTCAGGAACTGTTGTTATGTCTCCCTTTTCATTTCTAATTTTGTTAATTAGGATGTTGTCCCTGTGCCCTCTAGTGAGTCTAAGGGTTTATCTATCTTGTTGATTTTCTCAAAGAACCAACTCTGCATTTGGTTAATTCTTTGAATAGTTCTTCTTGTTTCCACTTGGTTGATTTCACCCCTGAGTTTGATTATTTCCTGCTGTCTACTCCTCTTGGGTGAATTTTCTTCTTTTTTTTTCTAGAGCTTTTAGATGTGTTCTCAAGCTGCTAGTGTGTTCTTTCTCCAGTTTCTTTTTGTAGGCACTCAGAGCTATGAGTTTCCCTCTTAGAAATGCTTTCATTGTGTCCCATAGGTTTGGGTATGTTGTGGCTTCTTTTTCTTTCTTTATTCCTTCCGTGACCAAGGTATCATTGAGAAGAGTGTTGTTCAGTTTCCATGCAAATGTTGGCTTTCCATTATTTACGTTGTTATTGAAGATCATTCTTAGTCCATGGTGGTCTGATAGGATGCATGGGACAATTTCAATATTTTTGTATCTGTTGAGGCCTGTTTTGTGACCAATTATATGGTCAATTTTGGAGAAGGTCCCGTGAGGTGCTGAGAAGAAGGTATATCCTTTTGTTTTAGGATAAAATGTTCTGTAGATATCTGTTAAGTCCATTTGTCTCATAACTTCTGTTAGTTTCACTGTGTCCCTATTTAGTTTCTGTTTCCAGGATCTGTCCATTGATGAAAGTGGTGTGTTGAATTCGCCCACTATTATTGTGTGAGGTGCAATGTGTGCTTTGAGCTTTACTAAAGTGTCTTTAATGAATGTGGCTGCCCTTGTATTTGGAGCATAGATATTCAGAATTGAGAGTTCCTCGTGGAGGATTTTACCTTTGATGAGTATGAAGTGTCCCTCCTTGTCTTTTTTGATAACTTTGGGTTGGAAGTCAATTTTATTCCATATTAGAATTGCTACTCCAGCTTGTTTCTTCAGGCCATTTGCTTGGAAAATTGTTTTCCAGCCTTTTACTCTGAGGTAGTGTCTGTCTTTTTCCCTGAGATGGGTTTCCTGTAAGCAGCAGAATGTTGGGTCCTGTTTGTGTAGCCAGTCTGTTAGTCTATGTCTTTTTATTGGGGAATTGAGTCCATTGATATTAAGAGATATTAAGGAAAAGTAATTGTTGCTTCCTCTTATTTTTGTTGTTAGAGTTGGCATTCTGTTCTTGTGGCTGTCTTCTTTTTGGTTTGTTGAGGAATTACTTTCTTGCATTTTCTAGGGCATGATTTCCTTCCTTGTATTGTTTTTTTTTCTGTTATTATCCTTTGAAGGGCTGGATTCATGGAAAGATAATGTGTGAATTTGTTTTTTTCATGGAATACTTTGGTTTCTCCATCTATGGTAATTGAGATTTTGGCCGGGTATAGTAGCCTGGGCTGGCATTTGTGTTCTCTTAGTGTCTGTAGAACATCTGTCCAGGCTCTTCTGGCTTTCATAGTCTCTGGTGAAAAGTCTGGTGTAATTCTGATAGGCCTGCCTTTATATGTTACTTGACATTTCTCCCTTATTGCTTTTAATATTCCCTCTTTATTTAAGGCATTTGTTGTTCTGATTATTATGTGTCGGGAGGAATTTCTTTTCTGGTCCAGTCTATTTGGAGTTCTGTAGGCTTCTTGTATGATCATGGGCATCTCTTTCTTTAGGTTTGGGAAGTTTTCTTCTAAAATTCTGTTGAAGATATTTGCTGGCCCTTTAAGTTGAAAATCTTCATTCTCATCTCCTCCTATTATCCATAGGTTTGGTCTTCTCATTGTGTCCTGATTTTCCTGGATGTTTTGAGTTAGGATCCTTTTGCCTTTTGTATTATCTTTGATTGTTGTGCCAAAGTTCTCTATGGAATCTTCTGCACCTGAGATTCTCTCTTCCATCTCTTGTATTCTGTTGCTGATGCTCTCATCTATGGTTCCAGATTTCTTTCCTAGGGTTTCTATCTCCAGCGTTGCCTCACTTTGGGTTTTCTTTATTGTGTCTACTTCCCTTTTTAGGTCTAGTATAGTTTTGTTCATTTCCATCACCTTTTTGGATGTGTTTTCCTGTTTTTCTTTGAGGACTTCTACCTGTTTGGTTGTGTTTTCCTGTTTTTCTTTAAGGACTTGTAACTCTTTAGCAATGTTCTCCTGTATTTCTTTAAGTGAGTTATTAAAGTCCTTCTTGATGTCCTCTACCATCATCATGAGATATGCTTTTAAATCAGGGTCTAGCTTTTCGTTTGTGTTAGGGTGCCCAGGACTAGGTGGGGTGGGAATGCTGCGTTCTGATGATGGTGAGTGGCCTTGATTTCTGTTAGTAGGATTCTTGTGTTTGCCTTTCGCCATCTGGTAATCTCTGGGGCTCTGCAGAATACACTGGGCGGGGTCCCGGAACCAAGATGTCTGTTGCTGATGCTCAGGCAAAGCGCTCCCTCTCTGCTCAGACCCCTTTCCACTGGCCGGAAGGTGGCTGGATGTCAGGGGCCTGTGCAGAATACACCTGGTGGGGTCCTGGAACAAAGATGTCTGCTGCCTATGCTCAGGCAAAGCTTTCTAGGGCTGGTCGGATCCCTAACCTCTGTGCAGAATACACTTGGTGGGGTCCTGGAACCAGGTTGTCTGCTGCCGATGCTCAGGCTAGGCGCTCCCTCTCTGCTCAGACCCCTTTCCACTGGCTGGAAGGTGGCCGGATGTCAGGGGCCTGTGCAGAATACACTTGGCAGGGTCCCGGAACCAAGATGTCTGCTGCCGATGCACAGGCAAAGCATTCCTGGGCCGGTTGGATCCCTAACCACTGGCCAGAAAAGTGGCCAGCTGTCTGGGGCCCGAAAAGAGGGCTGCCTTAGAAGCTCTGTGGCTCCCCCCGACCCCCCGTCCCAGAAGCTTTTAGCTTCTGTATTCCGTACTCTCACCTGTGCAGAATACACTTGGCGGGGACCCGGAACCAAGATGTCTGTTGCTGATGCTCAGGCAAAGCGCTGCCTCTCCACTCAGACTCCTTTCCACTGGCCGGAAGGTGGCCGGATCCTGTTATATTTAATTTATGAAAAATTAAGTATTTTTCAATGCTTCTTTGAAAGTCTATTATAATTCTGCTATATATGAACATAAAAGCATTTTTAATAATAAGGGTTTTTTAATTACTGCTTCAATCTTCTCATTTTTTGCGTTATTTTAGGATGTTGATTTCTCCTTTGTTTAACTTTGGTAAGTGAGATGACTATAGAAATGCACGAATTCATTTAGGTATTCTAACTTGATGGAAAATAGATGTAAAAGTATTTCCTGACTTAGGGCTTTGCATCATGACCAAGGCAACTTTCATAAGGACAACTGACTTACAAGTTCAGAGGCTCAGTCCACTATCATCAAGGCAGGAACATGGCATCATTCAGGCAGGCATGTGCAGGAGGAGCTGAGAGTTCTACATCTTCATCTGAAGGCTGCTAGGAGAAGACTGGTTTCCAGGAAGTGAGGATCTTAAAACCTACACCCTCAGGTAGTCCTATGTCCAATTTTCTGAGGAACCGCCAGACTGATTTCCAGAGTGGTTGTACAAGCTTGCAATCCCACCAGCAATGGAGAAGTGTTCCTCTTTCTCCACATCCTTGCCAGCATCTGCTGTCACCTGAATTTTTGATCTTAGCCATTCTGAGTGGTGTGAGGTGGAATCTCAAGGTTGTTTTGATTTGCATTTCCCTGATGATTAAGGCTGTTGAACATTTTTCAAGTGCTTCTCAGCCCTCAGGTATTCCTCAGTTGAGAATTCTTTGTTTAGCTCCGTACCCCATTGTTTAATGGGGTTATTTGAATATCTGGAGTCCAGCTTCTTGAGCTCTTTGTATATATCAGATTTAGGATTGGTAAAGATCCTTTCCCAATCTGTTGATGGCCTTTTTGTCCTATTGACAGTGTCTTTTGCCCTACAGAAGCTTTGCAATTTTATGAGGTACCATTTTTCAATTCTTGATCTTATAGCACAAGCCATTGCTGTCAATAGTCAAACCACATATTTTATATTTTTCCTTTCTAAGTTTGCTATGCTTGTTCCAAATGCTTTTCATGAGACTTAACCAGAGAACAAAGTCTCAGCTGGGCTTTTTTGAGACTTCCATTATCAATGCAATTAACATAAATATTTTTACCTTAGCCTCAGGTAGCCTCTTCAGACAAAGGCAAAAAGCAGCCACATTCTTCACCAAAATATCACAAAAATGGTCTTCAGACCACATACTGAATTTATCCTCCACTGAAAACTTTTGGGCCATGTCTGAACGGCTCAAATCATTCTTGGCAACAAAGTCTTCTATATTCTACTAGGATGACCTATTGAGTCCCACTTAAAGCATTTCATTGCTTTCCAAATACAAATTCCCCAAATCTGCAGTCTTCTAGACAAAAGCATGATCAGGCCTATCACAGCAATACCCTACTCTTGGTACCCACTTCTGTTGTAGTTAGGGTTTTATTGTTGTGAACAGATACCATGACCAAGGTATTTCTTATAAGGACAACATTTAATTGGGACTGGCTTACAGCTTCAGAGATTCAGTCCTGTATCACCAAGGCAGGAGCATGACAACATTAAGGAAACCATGATTCAGGAGGGACTGAGATCTCTACATCTTCATCTGAAGCCTGCTAGGTGAAGACAAACTTCCAGGAAGCTAGGAGAAGGGTCTTAAAGCCTACACCCCTTCAGCTCTTTGGTACTTTCTCTAGCTCCTACATTGGGAGCCATGTGTTCCATCCTAAATATGAACTCTGTGCATAATGTAATTTGTGATTATAATAGATATTTAATAAAATATTAAATATATAGTAACTGCTAGACACAACTAACAATAGGACAAGTAACTAGGTGAAAATACATAGCCATTTCATTTATAAGTACATACATCTAAGAAATAATATTAACTAATTATCTTCATTCATGAGTAATTTAGATCTTGTTAAATCTGGAAATAGAGGGAAAAAAGAAAAAATAAGAGTAGAGACAGAACATAAGAAGTTTATTCAATTAAATGTTTAAGAAGGTCAAATATGTAGGTAAACCATCACCAGTCAGGATAATTTATCACCTCACAAATCAACTATGTTTGTTTTGAAGCCATTCATAACCCTATTCTCTAGAAGTCTGAAAATAAAATTGTTTTTTTCCTCAGGAATTATAAAACTCATCTGCAATAGAAAAATGGAACTTAATTTTCTTATCTAACTGTGTTTTTGTATACTTTACTCTTAAATTTTATCTTGTTGCAAGCTTTCACTAGATCCCTTTATGACAACTGTCAGTCCCTTATTAGGTGAGATCAACATTGGTTGTATCCATGTCTAAAAGGGAATATCAGTGTTTATATTTCTGTTCATGGATTATTTCATTTAAAATATCTTGAAGATTAAAAAAAAAAAAAAAAAGCCTACACCCTAAGTAACACACCTACTCCAAACAAGGCCATATCTTCTAATAGTACCACTCCCTGGGACAAATATAAATAAACCATCATGTTCCCTTACAATAAGTTTTTGTATGTGATATAACTAATTCTGTTATTTTGAGTCCACTCTTTATTTTGAGTAATCAGGCTTTGGGTCTGTCAATTTTGTTTACCTTCACAATGAACCAACTCTTAGTTTCTTTAATTTTTGTAAAATTTCATTATTTTTATTTTATTAATTTCTGCTCTCACATTTATTTATTCTCATATAGTGGATTTTTCATTGGTTTGTTCCAATGAAATTCTTCAGTTCCATCATTAAATAAAATATTTGTGCTTTTTTATACTAGCTATTTGGGGTGCTTAGAACTACGACTACCACTATCATTACTGCCTTTGATGTATTCCAGATGTTCTACTGTGTTGTGTTTTTGTTTTCATTTAACTACAGGATTTTTTTCTTTCATCATTTTTCCTTTGACCTGCTCATCATTCATCAGTTTTGTGTCTATAAGTTCACATGGTTACTAGAGATTCTTGTGATGTTGATTTTAACTTTATTAAACTGTGCTTTTATAGGCTACTTGAAGTTATTTCAGTTTTTCTCTTAGAATATCTTTTGAGCTCCAATATGGAATCTATTTTAGAGAAATTTATGTGGATTGATGAGTAGTTTGTGCGTTTGGGTAGAATATTCTAGAGATGTATATAAGATTTTTGTATGTATGATGTCATTTAATGCTGTTTTTGTTTTTGTATTTTTTTTCCTCTGTTAATTTGTTGTCAAAAGGCTCTAGTTTTTGGTGAAAGAGGTGTGTTGAAATCAACTACTATTACTGAGTTGGAGTTAATCAGTATCTTGAAATTCAGTAGTACTCTTTTTTGTGAAGTTGAGTGCTCCAGATTCTGGTATCCATATGTTTAGGGTTGTAATGTCTTTTTGTTTGATTGTCCCTTTGATCAGATTGGAGAACCCTTGTTTACCTGTTCTGATTCATTTTAACTTGAAGTCTTCTTCAGCAAATATCTAGATATTGAATGCTTCTTGTTTCCCACATCAGTTTACTTGGATTTTTTGTTTCTTCATCCTTTGATTCTGTGGGTCCTGTACTTGATGAGTTTCTTCTAGACAATAGAAAGGTAAACTTGTTTCTTATTCCAACTATTATCATTTGATTGAAGGAGTTGAAGCAATTACTATGTAAACTTGATGTTGAGTGGTGTAAGTAGATCGACTTTATTTTGTTTTTAATTTGGCATTGTCTTCTGCATTGTATATTAGGTGTTTCAGTAATTATAAATGCCTAGGTTTTCTTTTTGTACCCTCTTGGCTATTCCACTTTTCAATCCCAAGTACTGCTTTCAATATTCTCTGTAGGGATGGTTCCTCCACATCCATGAATTCTCTTTGTGAGTTGATATCATGGGAAGTTTTTAATTCTCCTTCAATTGAGACATACAGTTTTGCTGAATAAAATATACTGAGTTGACATTTTTGGTCTGTTTTAAGTTTGAGTACATATCTTAAGTCATTTCTGCTTTTCAAGTGACCATTGGGAAGCTAGCTGTTAATCTCATAAGTATCTCTTTTTTAATGTGACTTGTTTGTTTCTAATACCTTGTCTTTGGTCTTTATACCTAATATGTTTATTGCTATGCCATCGAAGTGTCTTTTTGGTGAAGTCTATTTGGTGCTCTGTATGCTTCCTATACATGTATGAGTTAATCTTTCTTTTAATTTGGGGCTTTCTTCTGTGAGCCTGTTAAAAATACAATCTATGTCATTTATTCTATATATAGAATTCATAAATGTGTTCTTTTCATGGTGTCTCATAGTTCTTGCACCTTCCCTTAGTGTATTTTATTAATTTTTTTTCATATTCTTTGATTTCCTGGTTTAGTTACTCTACTTTTTCTTCACCTTCTGATATTCTTTCTTCTGCTCAACCCATTTTACTGATAAGCCTTTCCCCTGATTTCTCTGTATTATTTAAATTTTCAATTCTATCTTCATTTGATCTTATGCTTTCTTAAGTATGTTTCTTTCTTTCCTTAATTCTTTTTTTCAAATGTGGAGTTGTCTTCATTTAGACATAATTGTGTTTTGGGGTTTGATTATCAAATTTGCTCACATCCTCCGTGTTTATTAATGTGTCTGTTCCTGTCTTTTCTGAACTCCTTGAATTCTTTGCAAACACTTTTCATTGTTTTTTTTTTAATATTTGTTCTAGGTTTAATAATAGATATTCTCATTGAAGAAAAATTTTAAAGGAGAACTGAATTCAGTGGGAGATATATTGTTTTGAAGTTTCTTATTATTTGAGTTTTGTAGTATGATCTGTGAATGCAGATTATTCTGTTGTTGGGTATATGTCTGATGTTTGATTCGAAGTTGCCTTTGATGAATTATAAATGTAACTTTTGGCCGCCAGATATAATTGTCATCTTGAAGGCTTACTACTAAATAAGTTCATCCTTTCCAGTTCTTTCTGAACTTAGGCTATCTGGTTCAACTCAGCTATTCTGGCTCAAATGCTTCTCCAAGCTAATCGATTCAATCTGTCTTCTCTAAACTTCTCTCTGAATTTTTCTGCTTCACCTCAAATTAACTGGTGATTTGTTTTAATCTTCTGGCTCATTATTCTCTGGCTTCATCTGCCTCTGTTGACCCACATTGAACTGCATGGGCGCAGAAAGGATATCCGCTCCTCTGCATTCACTGCACTGACCCCCAACTCTCTCTTCCTTTGCTGCTTTTACATAGCTTTCCTCATGTGAGCTGGGCATATCCTGTCACAGACTCATTCTGTAAAACTTTTTCTGATTCATCACTTTGTCTGCCCACCACTGTTTGGGATTAAGGGTTTGTCTAAGGGATTCCAGCAAGAGGGATTAGAGGTGTATGCTAAGGGCATGCCTGCATTCCAGCTTGATCACACAGACTTAGCAGGTTTTCAGATATGACCAGAGCAGCCATATTGCTAGGTAAAAATTCCTCTACAATATGTAGAAGGTAAGTTCTCTTACTGATGCTGTCTATGTTTGGCTGATTTAAGATCAAACATGAGAATTTTGTAGGTTGATTCTTTAAATACTCAGTGTTGATTTATTGTATTTTAATTAGTGTAACAGAGTGATTCCAGTCATTTGCAACCAGAACAGCATTCAAATGTGCGACCCAGCTGCGTCTGCACTGTGGGAATATGGCCCAGCTGGTTAGGTTCCTGGGAGCTCATTAGGCTTGGAAGCTGCATGAGTTGCATAATCCAAACTAGGCCTCGATATTCAGTGATAGTCACAAACTATCTGAAGAATTCCCTAAACTGGGCAGGTGCATGAGCTGTGGAATGAAGACTAAAACTTTATTCTGGAACTGATGTTGCAAGATTATGAAAACTTAATAATGATATATCTAAGAAAATCTGTGTACATCCTACAGTTGGTCAATTTCATGCAAATTAGAAAAATGAGACTCAATGTATCCTAATTGGACATCTCTAGGTTTGATATAACCTAATAATATCTGAAGGAATCTGAATTTTTGGCATGTATGTTATAGGGAAAGGTTCAGAGTTACCTTTTGATTTAGGAATTTGAGATTTCTTTTTCTTCTCATTGTATTTGTTTAGTGTTAGCCACATATATTTTGACCCACCAGTCTTTACATGTAGAGGAACACAACCCAAATCTATACACATGACTCATACAGATAGGATACACTCTGTGTATGCCACACTCTGAGCTTCTTTGATTGATTCATCTTAGTCGACTTTTATGTAAGTGTGTAACGCACTAATATACTCCTTCCATAAAACTCTACCCTTCAGTTGCTTAACCATCCCGGATCACATTACTCTCTGGTATTCCCTGAGTTTGTTTTGCTTCTACTTCTCTGTAATTTGTACATACATTAAAAATTTACTTTTTGATATAGTTTACTTTTACTCTTATATTAATTCTGACAAAATTTTAGATACAAATGCCTTGACAAAAATCTTCTCCCAATCCTAGATCATAGTCAGAATACTAATAGTACAGTATTCAATAAATATATGTACAATAATAACACCACTAGTGTGACTGCCGAGAGAGTTACAAACTTTAAACCTAGGCTTGATCCTGGCATGCCTCTAGGAAAATCTTCAGGTTATTTCTATGTCTCCTAAAGATTCCTAAACACTACAATGTTTGTGCCCAGTTATGCCTTCTCCTCTTTGGTTTGATTCAGTAGGTCTGATGAACACAAATGCTATAATTATTATTATTTATAAGGTAAAGAATAAAACTTATATTTCTTTCAGCCTGTTGTCTTATCATCATTATAGTTTTTTTAATATATATATAAAGCTATAAAAGATTGAGTTATAGGAATATAAATAAATGTCATAATTTCAAAATACCTGTTGTAATTAAAAGACTTAGGTTTAGAACTATATCTTCCCCACTGTATATATTTAGTTGAGAAGAAAGTATATGAATTACTAAAGATTTACAAACCAATGATTGTTTGAAGTGAAAGGAATATTTGCCTTATAGGATATGGACATGGTGGGGCAGGTTTGATATTCTACCTTTTGGGAGGTGGAGGCAGTAGATATGAGTTTGGGGCACCTGTGGCCTGATATTATTATTGAGGCTTTGGTGCACTCTTAAAAAGGAACCTATCATGATTGCCCTCTGAAAGACCCAATAAGCAGCTGAAAGAGTTAGATCCAGATATTAGTTAGATGCAGTTAGATACACCTAACTAATTAACAGAAGCTGCTTACCCCTGTGGTTGAATTGGGGAAAAGCTGAAAGAAGCTGAGGAGGAAGGCAATGCTATAGGAGGGCCAACAGTCTCAATTAATCTGGATCCTTGAGATCTCTCCGACACTGGATCACCAATCAGGCAGTATACAACAGCTTATATGAGGTCCCCAGCACATATATAACAGCATTGCCAGGTCTGGGTACAGTCAGAGAAGATATACCTAACCCTCAAGAGACTGGAGGCCCCAGGTAGTTTAGAGGTCTGGTGGGGTCAGAGAGTGGGGACATCCCCTTGGAGACAGGGGGACAGGGATATGGTATGGGCTGTGGAACAGTCAGAGGATGAACCAGAAGGGGAATAAAATCTGATTGTAAAAAAAAAAAAAGAAAGAAAGAAAAAAAAGAAAAAAGAAAAAAATAAAATCCCTATCAAGTCAAATACTTTTTAATTAGATATTTTCTTTATTTACATTTCAAATATTATCCCCTTTCCAGGTTCCCCTGCCCCTGGAAACTCTCTATCCCCTCACCCTCCCCCTGCTTCTATGAGCATGTTCCTCCATCAATCTACCCACTCCTGCCTCCCCACCCTCACATTCTTCTACACTGGGGCATGGAGCCTTCACAGGACCAAGGTAATTTTTAACCAGAAGTAACGACAGTCATGTATTCCATAAGCATTTTTTTTTTTACCTAATAGCTATACATTTTGTCATATTTCACTTATAGTATAGGTACTGTAATAGTGTGTTCTATTCATAAATATAAAAGTATCATCAAGGATGGTTGTTAAATAAAATTGTCTTAGGTTATTATTGTGAATAGGAAACCTCAGGTTAGGCAATTACAGTGTCAAGGAATATTGATGATATAGTTAAAATCTTTCTAAATTTTTTAAAGGTACAATCTCATGTAGCTTAGGCTAGCCTCACACTTACTTTGCAGTTGAAGATAACCTTCTATCATCTGATCACCTTGCTTCCTCCTGATACAAGAAGTTCTAAGCAATGAAAATATTAACATACAGTGGTATAAAATTATACAACAAATTAAAAAGAAGAAAGCCATTTCCTCAGATTTAAGCAATATAAATTCTGTTTGCAGAGAGCCTCGAATGGGTTGAAGAGGCCCAGCAGTAGTAGAAAGTATATCTGCTTTCCTCAATCTATTGATTCAAATGGGACTTGCCAATTATTCTCACTGTTACAAAGCAATGTTTATCCAAATACTGGAGAAACCTGTAGCTCAGTCATAGCCATCATAACAGCTTTCTACTTTCTTATTTCATAGTCATTGTTTGTTATCACTAAATAATTTTGTAGTTTATTTTTGCTTTTTTCATGTTAGAAAGCTGTTTGAAAAATGTCCCCTATAGTATCTTGCACTTGAATACTTGTTCCTTAGTTGGTGTTGCTCTTCTGTGTTTCAAGATGTGAGGTCTCAGCTTCCAGTTCCTATCACCATGTCTACTGACTGCAGTTGTGTTGTCCCCACCATTGTGAACTCTAAATCTCTGCAACAAACCAAAATAAACTTCTCTCTAATTTCTAGCCATGGTGTTTTATCACATTTTTAAAAAGGTAAAATAACAAAAAAAAAAAAAAACCAAAAAAAACAAAAAAAAAAAAAAAACAAGCAAAAAGCAAAACCTGAGTTTCCTCATCTTATTCAGGAATGAAGTTTTAGTATAGATTCAGATGCAAAGTAAACTAAACATGTGGTTGAATTTTTTAAATATTTGGAGATTTAATAAGCCTACTTTACTTTAAGAGAAAGAAAAAAAAGATGTTTGATTATTTTTTTCAAGTGATGAAAACTGAGCTATATGAATGAAGATATTTCTACAGAAAAATAATCTAAAACTCATCTCTTTCCCTACTTGAAATGAAAGATACCCTTGAAAGCACATATATCTTATTGAGAAACTTGATTTTTTTCTCTGTTAAATGTGTCACATTTAAAAAGTAAAAATTAGAGACAGGAAACTTGATTCTCCAAATTGTCAAGATTCAAGGAATGAAAAGTAAATGAACTTATTAAAAACTGCTTTTTCTTCTTCTTCCATTGCACACCTAACATGAAGTTTTTTTCATATACAAATGCATACTCAAAAGTCTCTATTTCTGTCTCTCTTTTAATTTTGCCCATAAGTGTACACATTCATCATTATCATTCTGATTTCCAGAGGAATTTACTAATTTTGTGGATTAAAAATAGAAAAGGTGTGTGCTACTTTATCTATGCTGAAGTATCTACCAATTTTTCTATCAATTCATAACATCTCTGAATTATTCATAAAATTTTTGTAACACAAAAATTTCACTGATGCTCTAAAATTTTCTTGTGCTTTCCCAAGTAGGAAATTTTCTAGTCTATAGGTACTTCACAGGCAATATGAATCTTGCTCTATTAGCTAGCGTAGTACAAATATATAGATCTGAACATGCTGAGTGGACATAGTTGACACCTGGGGCTAGGAGAAGGGAAAAACAGACAGCAGGGACATCTGCAGAGAAGATGGATACATCCCGTGGAGTGGAAGGAAAAGAGGAAGATTGTGTCTGTTCCTACAATTATTGTCTAAGAAGAGGCAAGCTCTTTAATACCATTGTGTACCTGATTGATATAAAATAGCAATATCTTATTTACCCGAGTCTTTATTTTTGGGTATAGAGAGAATTTTTCCATCCAGAGTCCTTAGTCATGAAAAAAAAAAATCATCCTGTAAGGCTACCCGTAGTTAATGTTTGAGTTGAAATAGTGGAAGAATGTAGGAATGCGCCAAATTGGATCTTCTATATTGGAAAACTGTTCCCTGTAGCAACTCTCTAAGTGCACATTCATCAGTGGGAACTTGAATAAGGAAAGCCAAAGAGAAGCATAATAGACTACCATAATCATTGTATAACACCAAGGAGACAGGCATTACCTAACAGTAACTTAAAAGTACAAAGACTTTCCTAGAAGTGAATGTCACAGTGAGAAAGGCTCAGGAAGAGTATTGGACAAGAAATGAATAAAAGGTTGTTTTAATAAACACTATATCAGGACTATTTTATATTCTAATGAAATTATGAAATTGGGGGGGGCATTCTGTTAACAATCCTATATATACCAAACAAAACAAAACAAAACAATTTTAATAATTAAGTCATTTGTTGCTGAAGGAAATTAAATTTCAAATCTTGTTACCTTGTTATTAAGCAAAGTTTTTAGTTACCTATTTTTCTTGTTCTTAATTGAGTTGAAGAAGAGAAGGAATTGAGGGGGAAGAGCTCATCCTAGGAAGCAGAGAACAGAAATACAAGTTAAACCAAGTGATAATAATGCTTGCTCTACTTGAAAGCATTTCAGAACTTTTTCCATGAGGGGTTAAAAAGTAAAAAACAGAGAAACAAAGACGTAGCCAGATCCCTAAGGTTTCTGTGACCTCAACACAAATCTAGAGCCCACCCAAGAGTGATTCACTTCAAATATGCTCTGTACATTCATCCAGTAAAGGTGAGTTTGTTGACCTGAAAACCATATGTCATACATAACACAAACTGTAGTTTTTTCGATAGTCTGCATAGAGAAAAGCAAACCACAACACAATCCATTCTTCAGATAGGTCAGTCAAATGACTTCTTCACGGAAATGATTAAACAAAACAGAATGCCTATGACAAGCACTGTAATAGACATCAAGCTGACTGCTTAAGGAAGTGGAGGGCAGGAACAGAATTTTAACTAGAAGAATAAGAAGGATGCCCAGAGAATTCAGCTTTGAGCTGGGATTTGAAAAATGAGCATTTCCACTGTCAATCAGCCAGATAATAAGTCGACATGAATTATAGTATAGGCAAAAAATAAAAATAAAAAAATAAAACCGAGAATGAAGAGAACAAAGAAAAATTTGGGTAAATACATGTTGTGAAATGAAGCTAAGTAGATAAAAACGGATCACATCATAAAATACTTGTATGTCCTAACAAAAGGAAATAGTAAAAGATATTTTGTTTTAATGGTAGCATGCTAACATTTGTACATTAAAATTGTTTAGAAAAGTAACACAGTATAAAACTAAGAGTGAAGAGTAAGTAAAAAATGTAGATAGAGGGAAAAAAGATTGCCAGAGCCTGAGGATCAGGGCTTTCCCTGTGAGATTATGTTTCCTAGTAATAGTAGAAGATAACACTATTATGAACTCTCATGGACACAACTGCCTAATGTGAGCCGAACAAGGAAGAAACCAACCACTATGCCAAACTGGGTGGAGGAAAGCACAAGAGATCGTAACACAGCATAGAGTACTGTGATAAAGCAGCTGATTAAAACCAGGGGAGGAGGTATTCCTCACAGAGAAGAGCCCGCCAACTGGTTTCCCTGTGGTAAAGAAATGGTCAGGTCTGACCATATACATAAAAGTAACACTATATTTACCCATCAGGTTATATTTAATAATACATAAATATGTACATATGTATGTGGCATGGGGGCATGTATGTGTGTGTGTGTACATACAACAACTAATGTAAAGAGGGCATAGGGAGAATGAAGTGCTATATGGCAGTATTTGGAGGGAAGAAAGGGAAAATAGAAAACTGTAAGTTAATTTATACACTGAAAAATAAATATAAAGAATAGAGGAATCACAAATATAAAGCTATGTGATTTTTGACAAGGATGTTAAAAACATGTTTTGGAGATAAGAGCCTCTTCATAAAATGGTGCAGGGAAAGCTGGCTATCTACATGGAGAAACATGGAACTCCATCTTTGCTCATCATGCAATAAAATGAATTCCACATGAAACAAAGCTTTGCTGTTAAGCCTGGACTTCTGAAACTCTGTATGGGTACTGTCAGAATATACTTAGATATACAGGCACAGCTAATGGCATTTTGAATAGGACTCCAGTTGTTAAGGCAATACAGTCAGGAGTTAAATCCTTGGTAGCTCTAAATGACCCAGAGGGCTGGTGTCTAAAATATGTAAGAAAATTACCAATTAAAAATGGTATTAAGAAAAGAATGGAGTTCTCACCAAGAAACACAAATGACTAACAAGTCCCTTCAACATCCTTAGTCACTGTAAGAAAGCAAATTAATGTTGTGGTCTTCCACACTGGACCAGTGCACTGAGCAAACACTGGGCACAAACTCCATAGCCAGTCCCACAACACACAGAGGAAGACCCACTCCCAGGCACTCTAACACTTCCAGGATCATAAGATCAGAAGTGAGGAGGACACAACACCTGCCCCAACACCTGGAATAACTGGGACCAGCAGCACCCAGGCACCCAGGTACTCCACCTGACCAGTGGCAAGGTTTCCTTCCAGTCTGAGCCAGTGTCCTGAGCATACCTTGGGTGTGAACTCTGTAGCCTGTCCCACAACACCCAGAGGAAGTTCCATTCCCAGGTGCTCTAATACACCCAGGTCCACAGGATCACATGATCCTAGGATCCCAGGAGTTTGCTCATACGAGGATCTCAGGGTCCCAGAGGCAGCTTGACTCCCAGGAGGTCTGACACACCCAGGATCTCAGGATCACATAGATAGCTGAACTCTGAGGAGTTCTGACACAACCAGGATCACAGGAAGGACAGGCTCCAGTCAGATATAGTGAGGGCAGGTAGCACTAGAGATAATCAGATGGCAGGAGGCAAGCAAAAGAACATAAGCAACAGAAACCAAGGTTACTTGTCATCATTAGAACCCAATTTTCCCACCACAGCAAGTCCTGGATACCCCAACACACTAGAAAAGCAAGACTCAGATCTAAAATCACTTCTCATGATGGTGGTAGATGACTTTAAGAAAGACATAAAGAGCTCCCTTAAGGAAATACAGGAGAACACAGGTAAACAGCTAGAAGCCCTTAAAGAGGAAAAAACAAAATTCCCTTAAAGAATTATAGGAAAACACAATCAAACAGGTGAAAAAATGAACAAAACCATCTAAAAATGGAAATAGAAACAATAAAGAAATCACAAACAGAGACAAACCTGGAGTAGAAACCCTAGGAAAGAGATCAGAAGTAATAGACAAAAGCATCACCATCAGAATACAAGAGATAGCAGAGAGAATCTCAGGTGCAGAAGATACATTGAAAACATTGACAAAACAGTCAAACTAAATGCAAAATGCTCCTAATCCAAAACATGCAGGAAATCCAAGACACAATGAGAAGAGGAAACCTAAGGATAATAGGTATAGAATAGAGGGAAGATTCCCAACTCACAGGGCTAGTAAATACTTTCAACAAAATTATAGAAGAAAAATTCCATAACCTAAAACAAGAGATTCCCAGGAACATACAAGAAACCTACATAACTCCAAATAGACTCAACCAGAAAAGAAATTCCTCCCATCACATAATAATCAAAACATCAAATGCACTAAACAAAGAAAGAATATTAAAAGCAGTAAGGGAAAAAAGGTCAAGTAACATATAAAGGCAGACCCATCAGAATTACACCAGACTTCTCACCAGAGACGATGAAGGCTAGAAGATCCTGAGCAGATATTATACAGACCCTAAGAGAACAAAAATGTCAGCCCGGGCTATTATACCCAGCAAAACAATGTTATTTCTTAAATAAAGAGTAGATTTTACTGTTGAGGCATAGTGGAAAATATAGCTGCTAGTAAGTACTCAGCAGCATGGAATTGTATGATTTAGTAGGATCTCCTGTTAGATAGCTCACTGAGTTGCCTTGAGTTTTTTACATTACTTATGCATTTATTTGAATACACTGAATACTATGTAAAAGGTCATACTTTGGTTCTAAGATACATTAATAATGACCCTATTCTCTAAATAAACACTTTACAGATGTATAGACAAAAATATGCACTGATTTGGCAGTGAACATGCTGCATTTGTAGGAACTTCATTGGTTTAAAAGAACTTAAAAACTGGAATGGCATAATAATGCAGTTTTATTCACAGGAGTCTATTGTAGAGAATTGCTCATCACCTCTGATAGCTCTGTTTATAGTTTTAGTGAGTACAAAGATTGCTGCTGCTACCATAGTAAAAATTTAATCTGGATATAAAATTTTAATTCTGAGAGGAAATTTAGTGGAATAAGTAGAATGGAGCTGAGCCAGGGATAGAACTTCAATAGGATCCCTATGGTGAAAGCAACGTGAACTAACATGTTGTTAACAAAAATGCACAATGATTAAAATCACAGTCCTAACAGTTCTATTCCTGTATTACATAAGAGGAAGTGCCTATTGACTGTTGCCTCTTAAATTTGCTTTGCGTTGGCCTTAGGTTCTTTCATACACCAATAATTCTTACAATACTTTCACTGCCCATCACTTAAACATACCAGTATGTTATGCATCTCATTATACTTATAGTCATGCGTGTTCATTTTAAATATGTCTAGGAATTCAAAGGAAAACAAATAATCTCATAGTAAAAAATATTTATTTAGTTTTATACTCCATTTTTAAATCGGGTTATTTATTTTCTTTTGCCCTCTTAGCTAGTAAGGGACCGGAGGGTAAAAAGCTTCTTCCAAGGAAAGTGATATAGAATATAATATTATGGAGGGATGTAGTTGAAACTAGAACAGGAAGATTAAAGGGTGTTGGATGGTAGGTTATAAGATGTACTATGGTGAAGGATAAATAACAATAAATATCTTTCAAGATTCCATATTGAAGCCACTACTCTAGAAGCTTCCTATAAAATCATACTTCACATAAAATTATGGGAGACAATTCCCCTAACTTGGCATCATATGCTATCAAATACAATCACCAGTACAAAGAATGGGTTATATATTTTGGAAATTGGCAAAGGGAATCCCATGGACTCCCAAAATTCTACAAGATATAGCTAATATTGTGGCTATCCTCCATATCTTAACAGTAAGCCCAAGTTGATTGCTAAAGACACCACCTTCTTATGCCATAGAAAATGGAGAAATCTAGCTTCATTCCTATTAGGTAATATCCATAGTACTTTAAGATACTATACAACCTATCATAGGAGAAAATTTTTCCTCAATCTCAACAAGTTATGAACACTGAAAGCTGTAATAACCACCTATATGCAAGACTGATAGGGAAATAAAAATTTATTTTTATGAGTCTTTTGGATTTATGGTCCACTCTATGCAATAGAATCCATATCTGATATTGTTGGTGAGTCCACTGTGAAGTCATGAGCCCTACAGAACACACTATTTTCTTCTAATGGAACATGGCAGGAAAATGACACCTGATGACATATTACTATACACATAGAAGTGTATCATTCAACACTCGCCCTGGAAAATGGTAATTAATAAGAGTCCAACAACTAGGCAATGAGCAGAAAATGAGAGACTTTGGAATGCTTAGCCCTGAATGGGATATTTTTCACACATCCCTGACCTCAAGGCATCTAATTGAACACATAAAATAACCACAAAGAAAAAGGAACGAGAAAGAAAAAGAAATGCTTCAGGAACCCAACTTGAACAGCTTGCAGTTCTTTGCCTCAGCCACTGAACCATTCACAGAGCATTCCCCTATAGGGAAGATGAACAAAGTAGTAAAGAATGCATTAATTAGTTGTGTAAGCTTTTAAACTTAATCAACACATAGCAAATGCTCTTTTCTCTAGGAGAAATAATAGAATCGCAGCTGTGTAAACCAGATTGTCATTGACTTTGTCATTATTTTGGACATAATTCTGTAAATTATAAGAAGATAAAGATTAATATACAACACAAGACAAGTAAACTGTATAGGCGATAAGTGCTTTATCATATTTTCTATGTGGATAGAAAATTTATGGGTTGAATCAACCAGCATTCACAGTGATCAGAGGAGATAAATTTGGGGAAATATTATTTAATAATAAAGCCTGAAGGTTGCCTAGACATTCCCCATTGAAACTGGATGGAGTTTCTGTGCCAGGAAGCTTACATATCATTAAGAAAGGCTTCTTTCACAAGGCAGTGGTGGCACACACCTTTAATCCCAGCACTTGGGAGGGAGAGGCAGGCGATTTCTGAGTTCGAGGCCAGCCTGGTCTACAGAGTGAGTTCCAGGACAGCCAGGGCTACACAGAAAAACCCTGTCTCAAAAAAAAAAAAAAAAAAAAAAAAAGAAAAAAAAGAAAAAAAAAGAAAAGAAAAACTAACCAACAAACAAAAACAAAACAAAAAGGCTTCTTTCCTATACACTTGGTTAAGAGCAATAAGTAGAATTGAAACTGTGGTTACTGCCTGGGTATGAACATAGAAGCATTCTTTTCTACTGTGAATGATTTCAAGACACTATCTTTTTATCCATTTCAATGGAATGTTAATGCAATTGCCTATTGATTGATTGAGATAACATGCACAGAGTGATTTCATTTCACGTGTTCTGACTACAGCTGTGCTTTGGTTTGACTGTCTTTGTTTCATACATATTTCTTAGGACAGTCCATTGGTCTTACAGTCTGACAGAAATGTAACAGTGAATGCAAGGAACCACATGGGGCAGCTCACTGGACAGCTGACAGTCGGTGAGTGTTTGGAGGTAAAGTTTGCTCATTCTGTCTTTTATATTCTGTGGTCAAAGTGAAATATTTGTAGCTGTGTCACTTCTGTAACTCATGGGCAGAGATGTCTGTGTAGTCCAGTTGACTTGCACATGATCCAATGTGACCTCAAGTTAGTTATGATTTCCAAAACTGGGTAGTTATTAGTCAGTACGTTACAGTGGGACTAAATTACCCTGGCTATAGTAATCATTACCCCTAAATTTTAAAATGTACAAGTTTTCTGTAACATATTTTCATGGTATATCAAAATAGATTTAGAAAACACATGAGGTGGTATGACAGCTTGATGTGACAACATGATGTCTATGTATCTTTTATTTTAGGAGAGTAATTTTCTGAGGAGAGGGATTATACACACATACACACACACACAAATGCACACACAATTTTACTGTAGCAAGTATCAGTACCTTCAGTTTCTAACAAAGCTCTTTGTTGAGATTATGTCTGAAGGATTTAGTAATTGAAATACAAATTAAAGAAAAACGTGCTAGTATGTTCTTTACTTACTTCTTTTGTTTTCTAAAATAGGATGTCATATAAACTAGAATGGCCTCAAACTGACTATGTAGCTGAGGCTAACCTTAACCTTCTGATTCTCTTGTCTGCACCTCCCCGACGCTGTGCTTATACAGTACACAGTTCAATATAATGGACTGACCCAGAGGCTTCCCTGCAAACTAGCAAACACTCTACCAAGAAACATCCTCAGTTCTATTGGATTTACTATTATTAAATAAATGTTAACTATTGACTTCCAAACACCATGTAAAAATATTTTACTCAGTTTTTAATAAGGAAAAAGGCAAAGTAAAAGTCATTTGTAACTAAATTACATATACTTGATATTCATATAATGCTAAAATATTTTGGTATTATATATATATATTTTTGTATATATATATACATGTGTGTTATACATATATATATATATATATATATATATATATATATATATATATATATATATATAGTCTGTGATATAATTACAGGATACTGTCATTTGTTGACTCATGTTTTACCCCCTTGACCCTATTTTCTATTTACTATTAGTTATCAAAGTACATGTTTTGCCATAAAATATATTGCTCTTTTATAAAAAGGGAACTCAAATAAATTTACTAAACTTTCAGGAATGAAACATTTCTATGTATGCATGAGCATGCCAGAATCCTCAAGCTCTTACTGTTAATTTCAATAGCAATTTGGAACTGTTTCAGAGTAGTGTAAGCTGGAATGAAGAACTGGGAGATTTTCCAAGTCAAAATTTTCTCATTGTTAAGTACTCCTAGTAAAATAGGATCTTATATTGTGTTCAGTTCACCATAGCTGAAGTAGTTCTTAGTGGAACTATCAACAGATAAGTTAAAAGCACAGAGACTCTATTGCAAAAATACACTGTCAAATGACAGTTACGTAATTCCTGCCTGTAGCATGAAGCAGCTGTTTGATTACAGGGTGTGTAGATAGATGCCATCTGCATTTCATTTTATGCATGAAATATGAAGGCTATGTTTTGCTTGCATTTTAGCCATTCTAGAAAACTCTGTAAATGTAATATTAATATTATTCAAATGAGAAAAAGGAGAAGTAGTCATTTAACTTTAATGAATACATTTTTTGCAATTATTTCTGTGATTAGAAATACATCTAAAGTAAGAAAACTAGAAGTAAAAGCTGGGGGTTTGGGCACGCTCTTGTTGACTACCATATTTTTTTTTAATTCCTTTGTAAATGTCAATAAAAAAGCAAAAGCACATTAAGTATAGAGCGAGTAGTAATATATTAAATCATCTGGTATATACAGGTGTGCTGAGACACCCTCTTAAGCCCACCACAGGGGCAGTTGAAGCAAACAGGTATCTGTGAGCTTCAGGCCACCCCTGTCTACACAGTGAATTCTTGGTCAGTTAGGACTAGACTGAGAGACGTTTTCTTAGATGCAGACTTATATAGTAAAAGTCAAAGTATATCTGAATATTAACCATTTCAGTGAACCCTACGAAACAACTTACCTCTCTTGGAGATCAAGTTGACCCTTTCCTAAAATAAGCATGACACTTAATTTGAATGCTTCTAGGAAAAACGGGCTGTCTTTGGTGTCCTTAAATGGGAGGTCATAGTTCTATGTTGAAAATGTCATAATTTTGGTAGTGGTGTTTATAAATATAATGTCTTGTATTACAATGCACTGATATTCTGTGAACTGTTCTATGATGACTTTCTATCACATCATCTTTCTTATAGTAGTTAAGGTAAATGGTGTTCATTATGATTATTGCCAAGTATCTATCACTGATATTTATACACCACACATTAAAATATCAACCTGGGAAAGGTAATTTTCCATCCTATAGTAATTAAAGATGAACTCATTCTTGCAATATATTCTGTCAAGTTTTGTGTTTAGAAAAAAAAAATTGTTGACATAGGTAACATTTAAATCCTCTTTCCTTATTTTTTAACTTTCCATTCAGTTTTTGTTTAGTGACATGATAATAATTATGGTTCTTAGGTATAACAATATTTGTTAATATTAAAATATAATACCTCCAAATCAGCATATAGTTGTGAATTATAATGTATTTATTCTGCAAATCTAAGGTTACCTAACAGTATATTTCTTTCTAATAAAAACGACCATTAAACAGATTTTAAATAGTTTTTTCCCAGATTTTATTACTCTATTATAATGGAAAAGAAAAGTTACCTCAGTAGTAGCTATTTGTTCTATTATGTCCTTCAAAATGCTGTTAGAGCTATGAACAAAACAGAAGCTTGTTTGCCTTGAGTGTTTCTTCATTGTAAGCCAACGCTTCCTTAGTTCATGTAAAAACAGACCTGTAATATAACCCAGAGATGTGATATGTTTGGTATGTGAATTATAACAGTGTTTTTCTACATTTGAAATAAAAAACAAATTATTCCTCTTCTGTAAATACATAGGAAATGTCATATATTTATACTTGAATGTATAAATGTATGTATAGATATATATGCTTTATTTTTATTGGATATTTTATTTAAATATATTTCAAATTTTATGCCCTTTGCTGGTCTCCCTCCACCTCCAGAGACCTCCTATCCTATCCTCTCTCCCCCCTCCCAGCTCACACCCCTGGCATTACCATACACTGGTTCTTGGAGACTTCACAGAACTAAGGTCCTCTCCTCCCATTGATGTCTGACAATGCCATCATCAACTACATGTGGCTGGAGCCATGGGTCCCTCAATGTGTATTCTTTGGTTTATGGTTTAGTCCCTGGGAGCTCTGTGGGTCTTCTTGGTTGATACAGTTTATTTTCCTATGGGGTTGCAAATCCCTTCAGCTCCTTCAGTCCTTTCTTTAACTCCTCCACTGGGGACCCCATGCTCAGTCCAATGGTTGTCTGTGAGCATCTACTTCTGTATTTGTCAGGCTCTGGCAGAACCTCTAAAAAGACAGTATATCAGGCTCCTTTCAGCAAATACTTCTTGGCATCCACCATAATGTCTAGGTTTGGTGATTCCACATGGGATGGGTCCCCAGGTAGGGCAGTCTCTGGATGGTCATTCCTTCAGTCTCTGCCCCTCACTTTGTCTCTGTAATTCCTTCCATGGGAACTTTGTTCCCCCATCTAAGAAGGATCACAGTATCCACATTTTGGGCTTCCTTCTTCTTGAGTTTCATGTGGTTTATGAACTGTATCTTGGGTATTCTGAGCTTCTGGGCTAATATCCACTTATCAGTGAGTGCATACCATATATGTTCTTTTGTGATTGGGTTACCTGACTCAAGATGATATTTTCTAGTTCCATCCATTTGCCTAAGAATTTCATAAATTCATTGTATTTAATAGCTGAGGAGTCCTCCATTGTGTAAATGTACCATATTTTCTGTATCCATTCTTCTGCTGAGGGACATCTGGGTTCTTTCTAGCTTCTTGCTATTATAAATTAGGCTGCTATGAACATAGTGGAGCATGTGTGCTTATTACATTTTGGAGCATCTTCTAGGTATATTGGTCTTGAGATAGTACTTTCCCTCCTTATATTGGAGTTTTCCATTTATTATCCTTTGAAAGACTGGATTTGTGGAGGGATACTGTGTAAATTTGTTTTCTCATCGAATATCTTTGTTTCTCCATCTATGGTTATTGAGAGTTTTGCTGGTTATAGTAGTCTGGGCTCACCCTTGTACTCTCAGGGTCTGTATGATGTCTGCCAAGATTCTTCTGGCTTTCATAGTTTCTAGCAAGAAGTCTGGTGTAATTGTAATAGGCCTGCCTTTATAAATTACCTTATTCTCTTACTGCTTTTAATATTCTTTCTTTGTTTTGTGCATTTTGTGTTTTGATTATTATATGACAGGAGGAATTTCTTTTTTGATCTGATCTATTTGATGTTCTGTAGGCTTCTTGTGTGGTCATGTGCATCACTTTCTTTAGGTTAGGGAAGTTATTTTTTCTATAATTTTGTTGAAGATATTGACTGGTTCTTTAACTTGGGAATCTTCACTTTCTTCTACACCAATTATCCTTAGGTTTGGTCTTCTCATTGTGTCCTGGATCTCCCGAATGTTGTGAGTTAGGATCTTTTTTGCATTTTGCATTTCTTTGATTGTTGTTTCAATGTTTTCTATAGTATCTTTGATGCCTGAGAGTCTCTCTTCCATTTCTTGTATTCTGTTGTTGATACTTGCATCTATGGCTCCTGGTCTCTTTCCTACGTTTTCTATCTCACAGGTTGTCTCCTTTTATGATTTATTTATTGTTTCTACTTCCATTTTTAGATCCTGGATGGTTTTGTTCAATTCATTCACCTGTTTGATTGTGTTCCTGTAAGTCTTTAAGAGATTTTTGTGTTTCCTTTTTAAGGGTTTCTATGTGTTTACCTGTGTTCTCCTGTATTGCTTTAAGGGAGTTATTTATGTCCTTCTTAAAATCATCTATCAGCATCATAGATGATATTAAGTCCACATCTTCCTTTTTCAGTGTGTTGGAGTATCCAGGACTTGCTGTAGTGGGATAACTGTATTCTAATGGTGCCAAGTAATCTTGGTTTCTGTTGGTAATATTCTTGAATTTGCCTTTAGTTATCTGGTTGTCTCTGGTGTTAGATGTTCTTGCTGTCCCTGGCTGGAGCTTGTTCTTCCCGTGGGTCTATAAGCCTGTGTTAGCACTCCTGAGAGACCAGCTCTCTCCTGGCAGGACCCGTACACTGTGGACTGTTGAAGAGCCTCAGCCTGTGGGTGCAGATGGTTGAACAGATCCTGTCCCAGCTGCTCCACTGATCTTGCTCCTGGCTTGCCCCACTCTACACAGTTATTGGAGAGAAAGTGGCTGTTTCACTTCCAAGCCCAGGAGTAAAAACACTCCTGGGAGAACAGGTCTTTCCTTGTGGGACCTGTGCACAGCGGGCTGTGGGACAACCTCAGCTCAAGGGTGCAGATATATTTGATACTCTTAAGGAGGCACTATAATGTATTATATAGAAAAAGGTCGTTTATTGTGACACAGTAGTACAATTATAAATTTTAATTTTACTGTAACATTTGTAATTGATGTTTCAACAATAGGGTTCACTAATAGATACATATACATATTTGCATGTAACAACTAATGTAAAAAGAGATCATTAATTTAAAAGACAGCAAGAAGCAGTATAGATGAGATTTTAAAAAGAGGAAAAGTAAGAAAAAATATGTACTCATAGTATAATCTCACAAAGAAAAAAATTTAAAACCATATATCTTGAGTTACCTTTGATTTTTATAATAACCCCATCTTTAATGTAATACATTTAAATATACTTAGAGTTATTTTAACGTTTGATTTCAGCTAATGGTTGCTCTTTATTTTTTTGTGGTTTTTTTGTTTATTTATTTTTTTTAATTAGGTATTTTCTTCATTTACATTTCCAATGCTATCCCAAAAGTCCCCCCATAGCCTCTTCACCAACTCTCCTCCCCGCCCCCCTGGTTGCTCTTTAATACAACATACCTAATAAAATTTAGGTGTCAAAATGAATTTTTAGGTCAAAATGAATGTTTCATTTTTATACTATAGAAACTTTTATAATATACATTTTATACTTAGTATACTGTCAAAATATTTCTATAAAATATTCTTTGTTGCTTTTCTAAGTGTTATGATAAAATAACTTTAGAAAAGTAACTCAGTGGAAGTCAAAGTTGGCTTGTCTTTGCAGGGCTGTCAAGGCACCAACATTGTGCATCAGCTGTCCATGTCACATCTGTGTTCAATAAATGCATTGTATTAGTTCTAGGCCTGACCTCTCTGCTTTCTCTCTATGTAGTCCAGTACCTTCTTAGGGAACAGTGCCACCTTAAAAATTATATCCTAGTAATTTCACACAGACATGACCAAATGACTATCTCCGCAGATTCTTACCAAATGCACCATTAACAAAAACAACCATAAAAGAAAGCGTGAAGGTAACTTGATTTTCATTCTCATGTGACTTTATCTAATATACATATGAAAGACACAAATCGGACCATAACTTGAGACATTTAATAACGAATTTCAATATGTAGAACTTGTTTATAAATATTCAAAATACTAGGTAGCCCTCTCTTACTTGAATTTCAGTGATGACTTTTAAAGAACTTGAATGGCTATTTGTAGAGTTATGTGGCTTATGCATAGTGATAATTTCTAGCATGCCAAGTCTACTTCATTATCTGAGTGAAACAATAAAGGTAATTGGGAATAAGAACTGGAATGTCATTCTTAATATTTACTTTCAAAGTGTACTTAAAACCACAATACTGTGCTTCACATAGCATCTGACATTTTACTATTCTTCTCTTTATTTAATTTTCAGTCAATTTGGAAAAATGAATTCACAATGAATTAGCTTCTGACCACAGCTAGTGCTAGGGTCAAGGCTTATTTAGTCATGTTCTATATTATTAATTTCTAATTAATAAAATGCAGTGGTATAAGAAGATGCATTAAAACTCTAGTTTCAGTCAATCTCCTCATTCTCAGTTATTATGTGTAATTATTGTGTGATTTAATCATGAGTATCTTAATGGGCTTAATTCTATATCAATAAAAGTAACTACATACCATTTACAAGATATTTTAAAAAGTGATGTCCATTTACTAACAATGTCCTTCCTTCCTCATTTCTTCTTTCCTTTTGCCTGTCTGTCTGTCTTCTGGTGTATGCTTGTATGTATGAATATAAATACTATGATTGTGGTGGTAGTCAACTCTTACAGCAGAGTTGACTTTGGCTTATTTGGAGGACTAGAGGTACTTGCCTTGTCTGCCCAGGGAGACTTGAGAGGGAACTCAAAGTCAGAAGACAGGCATAACAACTCACTAAGTATAGAGGTTCAAGATATAAGTTCAATGAAATTGGTAATCATGTGTGAATAGGTAGATTTATCACTAATTATAATAACAGTAATAAATTCATATGATATATTTTATATATCAAGATGTTGCAGAGAGCAATTTATAGTTTTAATGGGAATGTAGTTTAACAATTAATTGTATTTAGCCAGGTTAATTCTCTTTATGTGACTCCCAGATGCTGGAGGCAAGTCTCCTGGCATCCATGCATATTATACACTACCTACAGCGGATGAAGAATGTTCCCTAGATTATGGTATCTGTTATGTATATGCTAGTGATTGAAAGTTCCAATAGGTCTACATATAAATGATTCTTTATACTTGACCAAACCCTAAGCAGTCCTTATGGACAAAATAACTATATTTTCCTAGACTATCTCAATGACTATTCTCTACTACTCTAAAAGTTATTTTTACTTTTAGTATGAGAAATGTGTTTGATGTACCTTCTGACAACTTACATGCCTCATTATCTAAAGTTCCTAACAAAAATGGCATTATCTTCTCCATGCACCATAGGCTTTTATTTTCATACATGTAGAATTTTAAAATTAAGAATGTAAAGAAAAGGTAGCTAAGTCAGCAACCTAGATATCCTAGTTTCCTTCAGCTCTTGGCTCTTAAAAAAAGGAATTTAATTGAAATTTAATCCACAGAATAATTCAACTAGTCCAATTAATATTTTGTTTGTCACTACTAAACATCAGCATATTTTATTCCTAGATGAATGGAGAAAAACGTAGATGAGAGTTTTATAATAAATATTTAAAGACCCATAGAGTGACATGCAATCTAGTGTTAAAGCAATTACTGTGAACACCTGGGAATCATTTAATTGACTGCAGATGGTGTAGGACAGGTACAAAGTAGAAGGTTACATATTACTCTCACATAGGCAAGTTACGGTTTTTGTCATTGACTTATTTTGCATATGACTTAGATATATTGGAATGGCCTTGTGCAAATTAATAGGAATGGCTATTTTCTATGAAGTAAGCTATGAAAATCTTAGAGAATAAACCAAAAGTGAAAAGAAATCTTCTCAGGTTTAATGCTACCTGTGAATTTTAAGTGATTAATGGGTTGTTGATTTTGATCATTATTAATTGTTTAATTAACTCATTAATATTAGTTAAGTTGATATGAATTGGTTTAATATTAATTAATCATTCTGGAAAAGCTGTAAGTGGAAACAGATGCCTATTATATTCAAGAGCAAGATGATAGGACTAGAAATAAGAATGCTTAATTTAAGTAACTGGAAAAAAAAACACTGGCATTCAGGTTTTGAAAAGTTTAAAAGGAGAATCCTGAACACTTATATTTCATGTTTGAATTTATATTATTTGAATTATATTTATGTAATTAAATTTACAGTCTTGTGTGTTTTCTTTAATAGAAACTTATTGGGAAATTCAGTTAGGGGAGAACTAAATAAGGATATATGAATGTTATCACCCTTATATATGAGTAAAGAGATATATAACAGAATGTCATATGAACACTAAAAAGTACTTATTTCTAATTGTATTACTATTTTAAAATTGGATAAATAGGCTGTCCCAAATATTTGTTTAATTTTCCTGCTTTTAAAATAATAAAAACACATAATTAGGGAGTGTCTTCCCCCCACCCCTGCAAAAGTTGGACAGAACTATTTGGGTGGTCACTTTTCGAACTCTGCCTGCTGTGTTTCCAGGTTCCCTGAGCCCTTGTATAAGATCTGACACTGCAGATCTGTTAGCCCAGCTCTGCTAAAAATGATCGGTGTAAATCTGCTAAAGACTGTTCTAGAAGGAACTGACCTCTGCTTCACAAGGTCAACAGTGAACAATCTGAGAAAATAGTCCATCCTCTTATGTCAATAGATGGCCATGCTTTTACTGATAGAAAATAGTCTGAAATTACCCTCTTCTCAGACAGAATATATCCTTTACCATATAGCCTGGTGTGATCTGTCATTCTCAAAGGTGTAAATTGACTGTTTGGGAATAAGGGCAAATGGAGCAAATGATAAATGGTACCTCTTTAAGAACTCATCATATAAATTGCACATTACTCCAAATTACCTGTATCTGTGGATTCCAATACCTTTATATATGAGTAAAAACAAAAACTTCCCAGAATGCAGTATAATACCTGAACACTTGTTTAACAAGGGCACTGCCCTAGGATTGATTGTGGTACCTCAAAAAAAAAGTTTAAAATTAATTTGAATATATATAATCTAATCGTTTCTAAAGTTATAATGTTGATGAAATGGCTGGATAATCACTTTCTTAAATCTGTGACAATAGACTTTGTTTATTTAAGGATGATTATAGCTTGCCATCTTAATTTAAATTTTAAGGAGATTTGCACTGAAGTATGTGTAGAAAAAAAAATCACAACTCAAGACCAAGGGCCTCTGCTCAGTGGGAGTGGGTGGGTTGGGGAGAAGAGCTGGAGGAGGGTAGAGGGGGATTTGGGCACTTGAAATATAAATGAAGAAAATATCTAATAAGAAATAAATAAAAGAAAAAAAGAAAAATCGCAATGCTTTGCAAGGCATTAAAATGTAAAGGAAGACAAACAAATTGGAAAATGGTGCTTTTGTGCTTCATATTTTACACTTTAAGTTTAATGATCACATGGCAACTGGAATTGATGATATTGAAGCTTATCATTAGGCCAAGCTTTGTTGTTAATAAATCTCTTTTGGACCTGAGTTTTCAGGTAAACGTGTGTTCTACACATAACTTACTAATTGAATGTATAGGCTTGTGTGTTTTCTTTAATAGAAATTTGTGTGGAAATCCATAAATGGAGAACAAAATTCACAAGTGTATAATTATACATATATATGGAGCTGAATAAATATATTTGGAATATACCCTCAGGATTGTTCCCTTCTAAATAATTAGATACCAAGGTGAATTGCCAATCATGGGGACGAGGAAGATAGACTTTGGGGAGTGAGTGCACCTTATATTAGTGTAGCTCTATTACCTTGCAGTAGCTCTTCTTTAATAGCTTTTATTATCCTTTTTGTTGAAGTTTTTTTCAAATTACCATATATGTGTATATGTTTGTGTGAATGTATATCACATGTGTGTATTTCTGAAGAAGCCTGAGGATGGTATAGAAGCTCCTACAGCTGAAGGTACAGAGAGCTGTCAGATCCCAGGTGTGGGCATAAGGAACCCGGTATGGAACCTCTTCTAGAGCAACAAAATGATCTTAGCCTCTGAACCATCTTTTCAGTCTGTTCTTATAGGTAGTTTTGCATCATTTTCAAGTCACATATTATGCATATCATGAAGAATAAATGACATTTGTGATATAAAATGGATCAGAGGAAGAGGAGAAAATGAAACAATTCATGTCTCATTTTATTTGCCTTTTCTTATGTATTTATAATACATAGTTCATAATAATGAAGCTTCATTATAAAGTTCTCTTCTGCTTTTCTAAGACTTAAGGTGTTTGTTTGTTTTTTTTTTTTTCCTTTCCATTTGTGATGTATGTAGTACTAAAAATTAAACCCAGGACCTTCTTCGTGGAAGGCAACCATTCCATTTCTGATCTACAACACCAGCCCCTGGCAGCAGCTGCTCCCGCTCCCGCTCCCACTCCCCCTCCTCCTCCTCCTCCTCCTCCTCCTCCTCCTCCTCCTTCTCCCTCCCTCTCCCCTCTCTCTCTCCTCCTCCCCTTCCTCTTCCTCCTCCTCCTTCTTCTTCCTTCTTTTTCCCCCCTGCGCCTCCTCCTCCTCCTCTTCTTTATTATTTTTCTTCTTTGTTCTTCATTATCTGGATCTTTGCCTAAAGTTCTTAACTAGGCTGACATTAAAATTTATATTCTTCTACCTCAGCTATAATTACAAGTGTGCTGAACTTTCAGACCAGCACTACCACATCTAGTTAATTAGGGTGGTCTAGTTAAAATAACTAAGCAGATCTTAATACCATTACAAATTTTCTGAAATATTATTACTAGATGTTTGACTGAATGATTTAATGAAGTCAAAAATATCTTATTCTGATTCCATATACTTCTTTTACCCTCTGCAGAAAGGGAATACTTTGGTCATTCTTCGTTGGGTTATTTGGTTGTTCCTATTCTCAGTTTACATTTATATGTATGTTTTGTAAATGTTTGCAAACACATTAGTTTCATAATCTCTAAATAATACTTCCTTACTTTTATTTCACCACAAAGCAGCAGGAATATGTTAATGAATCATAATTTGCCAGACATGTTGGCACACACAAGTAATCTAGCACTTGGAATGTGGAAGCTGACAGATCATCTATGTCTATATAGTGGATCTGAAACCATCCTGCCCACCTCCAAAATATTTAAGACCTTATTTTCTCCTGTTGTGCTATTTATAAAATAACCACAAGAACAGAACATGGTAGGTAGTAATTTTTTTCTTCATAAATGCTCTGATGAAAATCCCTGTGTATCAGATTCCTTGCAGAGTTGCTAAGTGAGCTGTTTTTAAAAATTCTTAAACATTTTTTGCATCCTAAGAATATCTTAGATATTATTATCTAGATATTGTTTAGATATATATAATACCTAAGAGTACTTTAGACATTTGTATCTAGGGAATAAAGCTTTCAGTAATTTATGCTAAAAAATTAACCATGAAATTTACACAGCTTTGAGATATCATAATCATAAATAAATAAATAAAATTCATTGAAAATCCTAACAAACAGAATAGATATTATGCTATGGTAATTTTTATGAGGGCACTCTGAGAAACATTTGCCTATATTATACATTTAAATATGTGACACTGAAATTCTATTTCTAGAATTTTATAGACTAAATTATAATGTATGTTCATACAATATAAATTATTAAATATGTTTTTCTCATCAGTTCTATGTGAAACTGCCAAATTCCTGAATCAACTAAAATATCCAAATGTTCCTTACATGAGTAGTCAATCACTCTGTACTATACTAAGACAGAGGAGGTGTATGTCAGAATTGAGAGCAATGGCAAATTATAGTAAAGAAACAACCAGAAAACCTGTTCATAATATGTTGAATGAAAAATGCCATCTGATAAATTATATAGATTTTTTTTTTGAGAAGGAAACCTGTCATAGTATATCCTCAGCTAACTTTAACTCATTGAACTTCCCCTGCCTTAGATTTCTGAAAGCTACAAAATATAATCCAAAGGAACCACCCCAGACAGGTTACATTATACATTACATTCCCAAGAGGGAATCAGAAAAAGGTGTCACTTAGCTTTTGATCACTATTGATGGTGAACGCTGAGATAGTCTTAAAAGTCTGTTACAACCTCTATCCATATTTTACCATTATTAACAGAATTAGAAACAGAACTCAGGGGTATGGCTAAATAACAAATTGAGAGCAAGTTGTATTGTAGGATGAAAAAAACACAGTGAAGAGAGATAGTAGGTTTCTGAAGAGGCAGTTGTAGTACCTAGGTTTTGGGCAGTTTCCTAACAGCAAAATCTAAGGAAAGGGGGGATTGTATATGGATTAAGCTAAGGAGATGTAGAGAATTCCTGGAATGGAATTTGTTGGTCTTTTTGTTAGTATCATTTACTCCCCTTCCTTTCATGAAAGTATTGTATTTGTCATGACAATATATGATGGGAGTGATGAATTTTGCAAGGCTAAAGATGCAGTGTCCATTGTAATGAAACAAAACACAATTGGTAGTCACTCTGGCCAGTCTGGTCTGGTTCCAGGTGGTTGGATTGCCTGTTGGTTGGTTGGATGGTTGGTTAGTTTGATTTTCCCATGGTGTCTTTTGCAGTAATGGCCTGTGGTTGAGTTCCACATAGCCAGATCCTCCACCTACCAACTCAGTGCCAGTCTGTTCTGCTTCACCATTGTGGTTGTAAATTGTCTGATTCTGGGGAGCTTCATAAAGAACAAATGTTTATTTAGGTCATGGTTCTGGAGTTTCAAGATCAGGGTGACAGCATCAATCTGCTGCTATGGAGGCCTCATGATTGAGACATCACAGGAACAGAAGTATTGCAGGATTGACAGTCCATAAAGCAAGACTGACACAAAGTCAGTGATACAGTGAGATGAGACAAAATGACAACTATCTGGGATCCCAAGAAAATGTCATGAATCTCTTCAGAGGCCATATCATCAATGAACCTCATAGTAGGCACTGCCTCATTAAGTTGCCACTACTTCTACATGACCACCAAGAAACAATCCTCAGACACAAACTTTTTGGCAAACAACACAGTCATACACTACCACAAGGTATAGGGAACGGCCTATCTATAGAGGAATATAATGACAGAATGTTCTGGATGGTGAAGAATTTGTCCTGTAACTGATTATGTTGACAGTTATACATGGTTAGCAATGTTAGAAGTATATGCCATGAAAAAAGTCAACTTACCATCCAGCATCACTCCTTAAAGCAAAGTATGGAAGATGGGAATATTATGCATACTAACACATGAAATCAATGTCTGCACCATTTTAATTATACCCTTAACTGCCTGTACTAAGTTTTTTTGCACTTATTTTTGTAAAAGAAAGATGAGCGTGATTTTATTTTTATTTTTTATAATTTGGAAATTATATAATAGAAAGATAGATTTTATTGTGGACATTAGGAAAAACATTGACTAGTAAGTTAAAAACACCCCTTTCTGTTAATAAAAATACATTACTAATTACTTCCTTTGGAATATTACTCATCTAGCAGTCTTAGCCATACACTTTGGGAACCTTATTAAGTAAATGAGAGTTAAAAGAAAATACTACATCATCTTGACAACTGATCTGATAAAAGAGTAGGTTCTGAGGAACTAAATGGCCAAGTAATATCTACAAAGGATCATGCTGTGCCAATGAATAGCTCACATTCTCAGTGAGATAGAGAGAGATTTCATCACACACACAGAATGGCATGCATCTTAAAACTTGTGACCTACTTAACTCTGGAGACTTTTACTTCATTATTTAGGATCAACTTAGTATACCAGAATGGCAAGGGTTGCTACATACTGTTTAAAGCACAAATAAAAAAAAATCATTGAAAACTTTCTTATGTAAGTATATCATATATACATATACATTGTACATATGTACTTAATTGGTATTTATGGAAATATATGTATATTTTAATTATGTGTATGTATACATTACTACATATATAAATACATATTATATAATTTAAAATCTGAAAATGCATATAATGTCTATGTACTTACTTGAGGCGCTGAAGAATCTTTTTGCTTAATCTTCCTCCTTTGTTGTTTTAATAGATTTGACATTCAGATGAACAAGCACAATCAATTTACTTTAATATTTATTTCTTCTAAGATTTAATACTGTTTTCCAGCTACTGGTTTCAATACAAAAATTTATTAGAAAATTCTGTAACTATATTATTTTATATTTTTTCATTTTTAATTTTTTCAATTAATTTGTAATCGGCTTTGTTTCATTTTATGTTTGAAAGGCATAATTTTTCTTATTTATTTCATTTTCTTCATGTATGTATATATGCGTAGCAGATACCTGCAATTTTCTTTAATAATTTATATTTCTAGTATATGAATTTCCTTCATTATCTTCCTGTTTTTGAATATGTTTTTCTCTAGTCAAAATATGGCCTAGTCGGCCATCACTGGAAAGAGAGGCCCATTGGACACGCAAACTTTATATGCCTCAGTACAGGGGAACGCCAGGGCCAAAAAATGGGAATGGGTGGGTAGGGAAGTAGGGGTGAGGGTATGGGGGACTTTTGGTATAGCATAGGAAATGTAATTGAGGAAAATACATAATAAAAAAATATTAAAAAAAAAGATTTGAAGAAGTAAAAAGAGATACACAGAAATCAAAAAGACAAAAAAAAAAAAAAAAAAAAGAAAATCCGAATTATTTTTTAAGTGTGATTATGTTATGTTTTTATTTTTATTATTTATTTGTTTGTTTGTTTGTTTGTTTTCAAGACCGGGTTTCTCTGTATAGCCCTGGCTGTCCTGGAACTCACTTTGTAGACCAGGCTGGCCTTGAACTCAGAAATCCACTTGTCTCTGCCTCCTGAGTGCTGGGATTAAAGGCGTGTGCCACCATGCCCGGCTTATTTTTTTTTAATTTTATTTTTTTTATTAGGTATTTATTTCATTTACATTTCCAATGCTATCCCTAAAGTCCCCTACACGCTCCCCCACCCACTCCCCCACCCACCCACTCCCACTTCTTGGCCCTGGCATTCCCCTGTACTGAGGCAGATAAAGTTTGCACGACCAATGGGCCTCTCTTTCCACTGATGGCCGACTAGGCCATTTTCTGATACATATGCAGCTAGAGACACGAGCTCCGGGGGGTACTGGGTAGTTCATATTGTTGTTCCACCTATAGGGTTGCAGATCCCTTTAGCTCCTTGGATACTTTCTCTAGCTCCTCCATTATTTTTATTTTTATTCATAAGTTTATTGTTCTTAAACACGTCTTCTGAAATGTATCTGTAATGTAAATGTAAATGTCACTTTCATTTACTTGGATGATGCATTGGGTGAGAGCTGGTACAAACTTTGAATACATGGATAGGGCTGAGCACAGAGCATTTCGTTCTCTGTTCTTTCCCTACACCTAAGCCTTGAACCTTCTAGCCTCTGAACAATGTAATCTTCTGCAAACCCAGACCTTGAAGGATTCAGCTTCTATCTTCCATATGCTAATCTACACCAGAATTCAGCCTCTGAAACTTACTGCTGAATAAACTAGCCCTTTCTCAACTCTTGTTTGCTGGTTTAACTCAGCTGTTCTAGCTCAAATTTCTCTCTAAACTGACTTATTCAAACTGGCTTCTCTCAGCTTCTCACTGAATTGCTCTGCTAATCCTCATCCTAAATTTGGCAAGTTGGCTTACTTCTCTGGGTCCTTCCCATTCTCTGGCTCATTCTGTCTTCCTCTGTATCTAGCTTCTGCAACACTGTCCTGGTAACTGCCACAAATCATGCCAGACACATTGCCCCCTTTCTTTCCCTCATTGCCTTCAGTAGCCTCTCTTTTCTGTGCATTCTCATGAGACTTGGGTGTATCCTACTTCTGTCTCATTCTGTGAAATCGTTCTCTGATTTGTCACTATGTCTGTCCCCCTCAATTAGATATCACTTTCAATTGTGGTGGCTTCTTCCTTCTATAAACTAAACTTATATCTATTGTTAGGGATTAAAGGTTTGTACTAAAGGCATCTCTGTATTCCAGCCAGAGTGCTGGATCATATCTTTGGATGTGATCCCTCGACACAGCAGTCATGTTGCTGTATTAAAGTTCTTTTACAACATTCAACTCACTTAGAACAAAATTTTAATATGTCTAAGTTCACTTCATTCTTAAATAGCATAGCACATGTGGTGCAAGCTAATGGGCTGTGTAGCTGCTCATGGATTTTATTTGAATATCAAAAGTACAATTTATTGAAGACGAATTTAGGCTAATAAAATTGAACTTTCAGTTCTAAGGTTGATTTAAATTTTACTTAGAAACAGCTATTAGCTCGCAAATTCTTCACTAAAGCATGCCCCATGTGCTTTTGCCATCCATCCCTTAGTTCTATCATGTCTGGCTTGATCTAAATATACAACATGACACATGTGTGTGGCTGACCTCCAAATAAAGTTTTCACAGTCTTTCACCTTATTCTTCAAATGCATATGTTAAAAATGAACAGTTTATTGACCAGGTCTCAGCATCATTCATGTTGAATTCAAACTGAGTGTGAATCTACATCTGGGGGCTTTCAAACCCTATTGAGTATTTTGTTCTTGATTCAAGTTCAAAGGTTCAGACATGGCAGTGTTAAGGTTCCATTTAGTCCTGTTTACTAGTTGAAGTTTTGTTTTTTTGTTTTTTGTTTTTGTTTTTTATTTAAGAGAACTAATCAGCTTTCCTTCAGAGTGGCATTCCTTCTTTTTTCTCCTCACCCATAATCAAATGATATTTAGAACAGCCTGTAAATCTTTTGAAAACAACTTTAAATAATTTGCCAAATTTACATGCCTTTTTCACATGTTCTCTGTATTCCAGCCAGAGTGCTGTATCATATCTTTGAAACATGTGAAAATAGAAAAAAATATATATATATTATGCAGATTTTGAAATCACTGTGATAATAAAAAGAGAAAAATTTTAGTAATATATAACTAATAAAAATGAAATGCACTCTACAAAACATATGTATATTGTAAATTTGTGAGAAAGCAAGAGGTGCATGAGAGGAGTTGGAAGGGGGAGGTAATGTAATTATACTATAATTTTAATAACTCCAATTGTTTATAGTTTCACTTGATAAGCACAGAAAATAATGAATATCAAATATCATCTAAAAATAAATACGTTTCTTTAAATGAAGAATATTTATTGGATTGTAAGAGATATTCCTGAGGTAAAGGTATGGATAAGGAGAACAAGGAGATTTGGATTAGTTTGGTTGAAATTTTTTAAAAGAATATTAAGTCATAGTAGATGTAATTTAATAATAACCATAATTTACACTATGCTTCCTAATATTTCCCCATCCTCTCTTGGTTATGTCCTGTCCTTTGGGTCATTTTATAGTATTTGTGGTAGGTTAATAAATGTACCATTCTATAAGGTCATTAGAAGGTATGAATGTACATGTTTATTTTTCACTGTAACTGACAAAATAAAACCAATGATATAAGCAACTATTATGTTATTCTGACTGAGTTTTCTTAGGCATAATCAGGAAGCATGTACTTGTTGGTGCTCCTGTCTGCTAGTCTAAGATCATGGAAGCTACTATCAGCTACTATAAACACTTTTCTGACTTACTTTCCCTGCATCCCTCTATTCTTCAGTGCTAGGGAAATGACTGATATTTTTGACATCAAGTTTACATCTAGCATTACCTCAGTGACAATCTTATCTGCTCGAAAGGAAAATAGTAGAACTTATTAAAATAATAAAATTGATTGTTCTGACCTTGGTACTTTCATAACTTAGTATATACATTTCTGGCTATACTAAATGATCACTTATTTTTATTTTTAAAGAAAAAGTCCATTTCCAAGTGGAAATATTGGGGTGTGGCTTTAAAAGCTCATTTGTTCCATACCATATCACTTTCAGTCTAAAAAGGTTGAACTATGTTCATTTTGAAAAATTACTTTAAATTTGTAGTGAGTGGCAAGATAATCCCAACAACATGCTTTTTATGTAAATTAGAGCAGGATTAATGACTGAATATAGCCAAAGGATGGCTAGTACAAGAAGCACAGCTACCATGCATTTAGGGTGTATTCCTTGGAACTGAGTAAGACAGCTGAAGACAAGAATAGTATAGCAGAATGCTTTTGGATATTCACATACAAGGAGCTGAAGAAGTCAAGAGGGCAGGACAAGAGAAGAACAAAGTGGCCTTCTCCCCTGAAAATTATCCTCCAGATGACATTACAAGGAAGATAAACATGCATTTCAAGGAAGTGAGCATTAGTTCACACCAGGATGGAAGGCAAAAGAAAAAGATAGCATGAACCTGATGCTACCATCCATAAACCATAGGATTTGGGTTCATTTAATAGCCTTCTTTGTTCTAACTATCTGCCTGTAAATAGTATCATGTGCTCTCTGACTTTGAGGTTATTTTGATGATTCAATGAGTTTATGAAGAAGCTCATATGTCATCTAGATGCTCTAGAAGAGCTAAATCCTGTCATTTATATGATAGTTGTGTCTCAGTGTTTAAGCAGCCAAAGATAGTTTTGTTTGCTCATTATTGTCCTAACTTACCTTGCATATTGTGGATGATAAGCTAACACCACATTTAATTCTTACATCTCAGGTTTATTAAGGGGTACAATGATTTATCAGCATCACCAGGTGCTTCTGCAGGTCACGACTTTTGAGAAATTGCTGCTGGGTACTAAGCACAATTCAATTACCCATAGCATCTGGCCCCATAACAAGACACTGACAGGACATTAAGGTTTTATATTTATTCCCTTTGAGTTTTCTGACAAGCCAATGGATCATTAATTCTGATTAAAATATATTATTCTGGATGTGACTGTTTTAGATGAACATAAAAATGAATAGTGAATTTAATGTCTCCATCAATTGAATTATTTCACATGAATATTTATTAATCATCTAAAAAGCAATCTGAATTCTGTGAAACATATACTTATTTGTTATCATTATTAGTTTTTCCTTATGTTAACCAACAAATATAGAGCAACTCTCATGATCATAAAGTTAAATTTAAAAAGACAAGTAAATCTGACATGTACCTGTCAAATGCAGAGGCACAGTAATTCATACAATTTAAGATTAATATAGAGGTGGACACACTAAGGCCAACAAAAGTTAATAATAAAATAATAAATAATAAAATAAAAAAAAATAATAAATAATAAAATAATAAAAATCTGTAAACAAATCATGTATTTATAAAAATTCAAAAAAGAGAGAGATGCTTTTTCATAGTACGAACAAAATGTTCTTTTAAATAAATACAGATGACACTCTTAGAATCAAAGCTTAATTTCTTACAGACTTTGTATACACTCTAAGGCTGCATCAAAAGTCAAATTGTGCAATAAAGGCTTTAAATACTAAGCAATAAACTTTGGAAACAGGATTGATGATATGTTTGTGCTAACATGGAGGCAGAGAGTCTTGAACAATGCATGCTTTGTTTCAGAAGCTGCAGAAAGTAGTTCTTAGTCATTTAAATGCACAAAAAAAATAATATTACCACAAACTTGGAAAATTCCATGAACAAATTGGGTCCACACTGTATCAACCTAAAGAGGAACCAAAAGGCCACCTCAGCACTTGACAATATAAGTTAGAACACCACTGAAAGTCATATCTCTCAAAGTCTCTTTAATTGTCCTGAGAATCAAATTAACCAATGCATAGGTGACTTGGTGTTTAGTAAGTAAACACATTAGTCCATCTTACCTCTATTGAATCATTTATTATAATTATGCAATGTTTTGTATTTATTTACCAAAAATATACTTTGTGCTGGTATACATTGGAAACTGTGCTGAGAGTGGAAATACCAAATGGGAATAAACCATGAGGGCACCTAGTGGACATTACAGGTGATACTTAATTGTCAATTTATTTCCAAGTTTCTATACATAATTAGTAAAGAAAATCAATAACATATACATTACTTTACAACATATGAATTCCCAGTTCAGAATATAGAATTAGAGAAAGTCACTGGCGTGTGTGTGTGTGTGTGTGTGTGTGTGTGTGTGTGTGTATGTAGAGAGAGAGAGAGACTTGAATATTAACTAGTCCTACACTTTTGGGTCTATAACACGGGTTTATGTTTCTGTCCTTTGGCTTTTGTTCTTTACAGTTCTAGCCTCTGTAGCTGACTGATGTACCTTCTCTTCCCACTGTGTCTCCTGAAGCTCAGGCTATGCATGAACACAACCATTCTGATACTAAGATCATAGGCATGTTTTATCTAGACTAGCCAGGGCCATGTGCCATTATTTCAGAACCTATGTGTCCCGAACCAAAGACTCACTAATGTATCAACCTCACAAACACTAGAGTGCTATGACAGCTACAACAAATAACCCCAAAATGTTTGAGCTTTTGTTGTTGCTTTCTTATGACTCATAGGTCTACTTGGCAAATTTGGAGGTAGTTATAACTGTGTATTAAGTAGGGTACATCTTAGAAATTTGATACAAACCAAACTCAGCTACACAAATAATAATCAAGATTTAGACTAAGGTACTAAATATGATTAAATCTCCAAGTCAAATTTGGGATCTCATCTCCCTCCTCCTCCTCCTCCTCCTCCTCCTCCTCCTCCTCCTCCTCCTCCTCCTCCTCCTCCTCCTCCTTCTTCTTCTTCTTCTTCTTCTTCTTCTTCTTCTCTCTCTCTCTCTCTCCTCAGATGGAACACTATTTCTGATTTTCTAAGTTTAAAAACACATTTCACATTCTGCTATGTCATGAGCAATGATTAGGCATGCATCACTTCACTTCTTCTTTACATATAATAATAATACTTTCATAAATATGTAATATTCCATGGACCTGTCTCTGTAGTGTTATTCAGTTCAGTGGTGTTTTATGGAAGTGTAGAATTATTCTTAAACATTTCATTATAGCCTTTTGATTTGGGGGAGATTATTAGAAACAAGTAGATTTCTATACTTTGGTTGAGGGGGGAAAGCTTTTATTCTGTAATTCTCAGTCTGTCAGTCATGGGTCTTAGAGTGCCCACCATTGAATAGCTCATTCTTTATTTATTTCAGCCATCTCAGTACTCAGAAAATGGATTTGAAAAGCTTTCATTAGTTTCTTTATTTGAGTTTTTTCCTAAAGGTTTGTATTATTGAAACCAGTACAAAATTACAAGCAAGTCACTCTGTATAAAAGCTATGATTAGAATATATGGCGGGCCCGGAGGTGGTGGCACACGCCTTTAAGCCCAGCACTTGGGAGGCAGAGGCAGGTGGATTTCTGAGTTTGAGGCCAGTCTGATCTACAAAGTGAGTTCCAGGCCAGCCAGGGCTACACAGAGAAACCCTGTCTCAAAAAAACGAAAACAAACAAGCAAAAATAATAAAAGAATATATGGCATCAAAATGATTTTCAATAAAAATTCTCCACTTAGAAATTTAAATTTTTGGACTATTAGTTAGTCTTAATATTCAGTGAATGAAATTATGCTATTAAAGGTAGTTAAACATTAATTTCTTTATTTCTGTTTTTTAACATTTCTTTTCTTACACAGGCTATCCCTTTTCTCTTAATCAATCATCTATGAGCTACCCCTCCAAAATTTATCCCTACCCTTTTATGAATTCATTTCAGTAGTGAACTATTTTCACTACTGTGGTTTCATTGTAACATCGATTGATTACTGATTTGTTGAAGTTTTCATTTCAATCTTAATGCTGTTTCTTTATTTCTGGTTACCTGGTTTTTCTCTTTTTATTTCTCCATGAATTATGGGACCACCATTTTTAGGATTCTATCTTCATTTTTATAGCATATTTTAGTATATTGTATATACTTTTCATAGAACTTATCCTATGGGTTAGCATATATCTGGCATACATATTTACATGGAGATATAAAGCATATGTAATATTCATAATATATACACTGATATATATCTATATTTGTATGTGTACTTATATATATTCAACTTAATATTGCACAGTCTTTAATATTATCATAATTCAACTATAGTATTGAAAACATATTTCCAAGTAGAAATTCTTAAACTTCTCATTTATTAATTTAAATCAATTTCATTTCATTTAAAATATTGAGCAATAATCTAGTTGTATGCAGTTTTTAGAAATTCAGTAATACATATCATGTGACTTTCTGTCCTGTACCTATTCTTAAATCTGCATACTTCCTTTCTTTTTTGCTGTTCTTCCCTTTTTGAGTTCCTGGCATTCTGCTAATAGTACATGCTATCTGCTACAAGAGTAACTTTGCAATTATTCTTTATGGTTAGATGTGAAAGCAATAGATCTCTCTTTTTTGCCTTAATTGTGAGAACTCCTACCCTGCTGTTTCCTGCAGGATAACCTAACCACATGTAGAATCTGATGTTTTCACTTTCCGTTTTTTGGTCAATTTATTCTGGACTCCATATGTTTAGATGATAAGTTGCCTTATAGGGGAACAGGTGTTTCCTGATGGCTAATACATTCCTTCTGTTTGGTTAATTTCACTGTTTTGTTTACCTTGATCAGAAATGTAATTTTCACATGTCAGTTTGCTTTGTATTCAATTTTAGTTCATTGAATACCTGGTTTAGGATGTTCTCCAAATTCATGGAGATTTAATACATTATTTCTTTGAAAACTTTTCTATCTTCACTCTTTATCTCCTTATGAAATAAAACAAATGCCAGGTCTTTCCATTGTCCCTACAATCCTCTTGTCTTGTTCTGATTCATCTGATTAGCATATTTTTCATTATTTCCTCATAAAGTATATCCTGATTATAGTTTTCTTCCCTGCATTCTTCTTAGTTCTTCCATACCTCTCCTCTCCTCTGTATCTACTTCCTTTCCATCTCTCAATAAAAAAGAGCAGTCTTCTAAGAGGCAACAGCCAAGCATGACAAAATAGAACACAATAGGATGAAGCAAAAGCTGTTAAAGTTGAATACAGCAAGCCAGCAGGATGAAAACGTTCCAAGAAGAGGCACAAGAGTCAGAGACCCACTGGCTCTCACAGTAAGTACCCCCAACCCCCAATTATTAAGGTAATGTCTATAATGAATAACCTGAATTCCTGGTGCATACCCATACAGACCCTGTGCTTGATGTTTCAGTCTCTATGAGGGAGTTTATACTGCACTAGATTTCCACACCACTCCCCAAAGCCTGCCAATTCCATCAGTCATGCTCTGCACCTTGACTATCCTTCCTATCTCCATGCCCTTGTGATCCCTTCTGCGTTAGTACCCAGTCACCTGCACCTACCCATAAAATCTATTTTCCCTTCCCAGTGAGATACTAGCTTTTTTGGTAGGGAAAAAAACTCTCCTTTTTTACATAATCTCTTTGGGACTATGGATTGTAACTTAGTTATTATTTACTTAACTCTTAATATCCACTTATAAGTAAATACATATCATATTTGCCTTTCTGGGGTTGGGTTACCTCACTCTGGATGATTTTCATCTTGATGGCTATTGTTTAGGAGTTCTTTTTGGTTTTGTTTTCTTGTTGTTTGATTTTGTCTTGGTTTGGTTTTATTGTTTATTTAATCTTGTACCCAGACACTTTGCTGAAAGTGTTATTAAGGTGTATAAGTTCCCTGGTTGAATTACTAGGGTCATTTATGTATATTATTTTATCACTTGTAAATAACAATACTTTGTGTTCTTCCTTTCCAATTTGTAACCTTCTGGTCTCCTTTATTTATCTTACTCCTTCAGCTAAAATTTCAAGTCCTCTAATGAACATATATGTAGAGAATAGACAACCTTGTCTTGTTCCTGACTTTAGTAGAATCACTTTGAATTTTGCTTTCTTTAATTTGATGATGGCTATGAGCTTTTGCTGAAACTGTCTTTATAATATTTTTGTGTGTGCCTTGTACTCCTAATCTCTCCAATATATTTATCATGAAAGGTTGTTGGATTTTTTAAATGATTCTATTTATTTTCCAGATGTCCCCTGTCCCACTCACAGTCTTCCTTCCCACAATTCCTCATCCCACTCCTCCTTCCTCTTGCCTCCAAGAGGATGCCACCTCAGTTTTCAATTGGGTTATTTGGTTTTGGGGGAGTTAACATCTTGAGTTCTTTATTTATTTTGGATATTAGCCTTCCATTGAATATAGGATTAGTGAAAATTATTTTCCCAATCTGCATGCTGCCAATTTTTCTTATTGATGGTTTCTTTTGCTTTACAGAAGTTTTTTTCATTTTCATGGGGTCCCATTTATTGACTGTTGATCTTAGAACCTGAGCTACTTGTGTTCCATTCAGGAAATTCCCTCCTGTGCCAATGAGTTCAAGGCTCTTTTCCACTTTCTCTTCTATTTGATTCAGTTACCTAGGTTTATATTGAGATCCTTAATCCAATATTGACTTGAGCTTTGTACAAGGTGATAAGTATGGATCTTTTTAAGTTTTTCTACATGCAAACAGCCAGTCAGACAGGCAACATTCATTGAAGATGCTTTTCTTCTTATTGTATATTTTTTGGCTTCTTTGTCAAAGATTAAGTGTTCATGGGTGTGTGGGTTTATTTCTGGGGCTTTGATTCTATTCCATTGATCAACTTGATTGTTTCTGTACCAATACAATGCAGTCTTTATCACTATTGCTTTGTAGTACAGCTTGAGGTTAGGTGTGGTGATTTCCCAAGAAGATCTTTTGTTGTTGAGAATTCTTTTGGCTTTCCTGAATTTTTTTGTTTTTCAATATGAAGTTGAGAATTGCTCTTTCCGTGTCTGTGAAGAACTCTTTTGGAATTTGCATGGGAATTACATTGAGTCTGTACATTGCTTTTAGTAAGATGAACATTTTTACTATAATAATCCTACCAATCAATGAGCATGGGAGAGCTTTCCATCTTCTGAGTTCTTTGAATTCCTTCTTCAGGGCTTTGAAGTACTTGTCACACAGAATTTTCATTTTCTTGGGAAGAGTTATACCAAGATATTTTATACTATTTGTGCCTATTGCGAAGGATGTTGTCTCCCTAAATTTTTCTCAACCTGTTATTCATGTGTGAAGAAAGGCTAATGAATGGTTGAGATAATTTCATATACAGCCACATTGTTGAAGGTATTTATCAGCTCTACAAGTTCTCTGGTAGAATTTTTGTGGTCACATACATACTGTCATATCGTCAGCAAATAATGACACTTTGACTTCTTACTTTCTAATTCATATCTCTTTAATCTCCTTTAGTTGTCTTATTTCTCTAGCTAGAACTTCAAGTACTATATTGAATAAAAAGGGAGAGAGTGGGCAACTTTGTCTTGTCCCTGGTTTCAGTGGGATTTAATTTATTTTCTCTCCATTTAATTTGATGTTGGCTTTGGTTTGCTCTATATTGCTTTTATTATGTTTAGTTATATGTCATGAGTTCCTGAGCTCTCTAAGACTTTTAACATGAAGCATTGTTGTATTTTGTCAAAGGCTTCAACATCTAATGAGAAGTTCATGTGATTTTTTTCCCTTGAGACTATTTACAAAATTTATTATGTTGATGGATTTTCTTTTTTTTAAAGTTCTTTTTTTAAATTTTTAATATTTTTTATTACATATTTTCCTCAATTACATTTCCAATGCTATCCCAAAATTCCCCATACCCCCCCCCCACTTCCCTACCCATGCATTCTCATTCTTTTGGCCCTGGCATTCCCCTGTATTGGGGCATATAAAGTTTGCAGGTCCAATGGGCCTCTCTTTCCAGTGATGGCCGACTAGGCCATCTTTCCATACATATGCAGCTAGAGACAAGAGCTCTGGGGTACTGGTTAGTTCATGATGTTGTTCCCCCTATAGGGTTGCAGATCCCTTTAACTCCTTGGGTACTTTCTCTAGCTTCTCCATTGGGAGCCTTGTGATCCATCCAATAGCTGACTGTGAGCATCCACTTCTGTGTTTGCTAGGCCCTGGCATAGTTTAACAAGAGAGAGCTATATCTGGGTCCTTTCAGCAAAATCTTGCTAGTGTATGCAATGGTGTCAGCATTTGGAAGCTGATTATGGGATGGATCCCTGGATATGGCAGTCTCTAGATGGTCCATCCTTTCATCACAGCTCCAAACTTTATCTCTGTAACTCCTTCCATGGGTGTTTTGTTCCCAATTCTAAGAAGGGGCATAGTGTCCACACTTTGGTCTTCATTCTTCTTGAGTTTCAAGCGTTTTGCAAATTGTATCTTATATCTTGGGTATTCTAAGTTTTGGGCTAATATCCACTTATCAGTAATTACATATTGTGTGAGTTCCTTTGAGATTGTGTTACCTCACTCAAGATGATGCCCTCCAGGTCCATCCATTTGGCTAGGAATTTTATAAATTCATTCTTTTTAATAGCTGAGTAGTACTCCATTGTGTAAATGTACAATATTTTCTGTATCCATTCCTCTGTTGAGGGACATCTGGGTTCTTTCCAGCTTCTGGCTATTATAAATAAGGCTGCTATGAACATAGTGGAGCATGTGTCCTTCTTACCGGTTGGGACATCTTCTGGATATATGCCCAGGAGAAGTATTGCTGGATCCTCTGGTAGTACTATGTCCAATATTCTGAGGAACTGCCAGACTGATTTCCAGAGTGGTTGTACAAGCTTGCAATCCCACCAACAATGGAGGAGTGTTCCTCTTTCTCCACATCCTCGCCAGCATCTGCTTTCACCTGAATTTTTGATCTTAGCCATTCTGACTGGTGTGAGGTGGAATCTCAGGGTTGTTTTCATTTGCATTTCCCTGATGATTAAGGATGTTGAACATTTTTTCAGGTGCTTCTCTGCCATTTAGTATTCCTCAAGTGAGAATTCTTTGTTCAGTTCTGAGCCCCATTTTTTAATGGGGTTATTTGATTTTCTGGAGTCCACCTTCTTGAGTTCTTTATATATATTGGATATTAGTCCGTTATCTGATTTAGGATAGGTAAAGATCCTTTCCCAATCTGTTGGTGGTTTTTTTGTCTTATTGATGGTGTCTTTTGCCTTGCAGAAGCTTTGCAGTTTCATGAGGTCCCACTTGTCAATTCTAGATCTTACAGCACAAGCCATTGCTGTTCTATTCAAGAATTTTTCCCCTGTGCCCATATCATCAAGGCTTTTCCCCACTTTCTCCTCTATAAGTTTCAGTGTCTCTGGTTTTATGTGAAGTTCCTTGATCCTCTTAGACTTGACCTTAGTACAAGGAGATAGGAATGGATCGATTCGCATTCTTCTACATGATAACAACCAGTTGTGCCAGCACCATTTGTTGAAAATGCTGTCTTTCTTCCACTGGATGTTTTTAGCTCCCTTGTCAAAGATCAAGTGATCATAGGTGTGTGGGTTCATTTCTGGGTCTTCAATTCTATTCCATTGGTCTACTTGTCTGTCACTATACCAGTACCACACAGTTTTTATCACAATTGCTCTGTAGTAAAGCTTTAGGTCCGGCATGGTGATTCCACCAGAGGTTCTTTTGTCCTTGAGAAGAGTTTTTGCTATCCTAGGTTTTTGTTATTCCAGATGAATTTGCAGATTGCACTTTCTAATTCCTTGAAGAATTGAGTTGGAATTTTGATGGGGATTGCATTGAATCTGTAGATTGCTTTTGGCAAGATAGCCATTTTTACAATGTTGATCCTGCCAATCCATGAGCATGGGAGATCTTTCCATCTTCTGAGATCTTCTATAATTTCTTTCTTCAGAGACTTGAAGTTTTTATTATACAGATCTTTCACTTCCTTAGTTAGAGTCACGCCAAGATATTTTATATTATTTGTGACTATTGAGAAGGGTGTTGTTTCCCTAATTTCTTTCTCAGCCTGTTTATTCTTTGTGTAGAGAAAGGCCATTGACTTGTTTGAGTTAATTTTATATCCAGCTACTTCACCAAAGCTGTTTATCAGGTTTAGGAGTTCTCTGGTGGAATTTTTAGGGTCACTTATATATACTATCATATCATCTGCAAAAAGTGATATTTTGACTTCATCTTTTCCAATTTGTATCCCTTTGATCTCCTTTTGTTGTCGAATTGCTCTGGCTAGGACTTCAAGTACAATGTTGAATAGGTATGAGGAAAGTGGAAGGCATTGTCTAATCCCTGATTTTAGAGGGATTGCTTCAAGCTTCTCACCATTTCCTTTGATGTTGGCTACTGGTTTGCTGTAGATTGCTTTTATGACATTTAGGTATGGGCCTTGAATTCCTGATCTTTCCAAGACTTTTATCATGAATGGGTGTTGGATTTTGTCAAATGCTTTTTCCGCATCTAACGAGATGATCATGTGGTTTTTGTCTTTGAGTTTGTTTATATACTGGATTACATTGATGGATTTCCGTATATTGAACCATCCCTGCATCCCTGGGATGAAACCTACTTGGTCAGGATCGATGATTGTTTTGATGTGTTCTTGGATTCGGTTAGCAAGAACTTTATTGAGTATTTTTGCATCAATATTCATAAGGGATATTGGTCTGAAGTTTTCTATCTTTGTTGGGTCTTTTTGTGGTTTAGGTATCAGAGTAATTGTGGCTTCATAGAATGAGTTGGGTAGAGTACCTTCTGTTTCTATTTTGTGGAATAGTTTGTGAAGAACTGGGATTAGATCTTCTTTGAAGGTCTGATAGAACTCTGCACTAAACCCATCTGGTCCTGGGCTTTTTTTGGTTGGGAGACTATTAATGACTGCTTCTATTTCTTTGGGGGATATAGGGCTGTTTAGATCATTAAGCTGATCTTGATTCAACTTTGGTACCTGGTATCTGTCTAGAAACTTCTCCATTTCATCCAGGTTCTCCAGTTTTGTTGAGTATAGCCTTTTGTAGAAGGATCTGATGGTGTTTTGGATGTCTTCAGGTTCTGCTGTTATGTCTCCTTTTTCATTTCTGATTTTGTTGATTAGAATGCTTTCCCTGTGCCCTCTAGTGAGTCTGGCTAAGGATTTATCTATGTTGTTGATTTTCTCAAAGAACCAGCTCCTTGATTAGTTGATTCTTTGAATAGTTCTTATTGTTTCCACTTGGTTGATTTCGCCCCTGAGTTTGATTATTTCCTGCCATCTACTCCTCTTGGGTGAATTTGCTTCCTTTTGTTCTATTGCTTTTAGCTGTGTTGTCAAGCTGCTAATGTGTGCTTTCTCTAGTTTCTTTTTGGAGGCACTCACCTATGAGTTTTCCTCTTAGAAATGCTTTCATTACATCCCATAATTTTGGGTATGTTCAGGCTTCATTTTCATTGAACTCTAAAAAGTCCTTAATTTCTTTCTTTATTCCTTCCTTGACCAAGGTATCATTGAGAAGAGTGTTGTTCAGTTTCCACGTGAATGTTGGCTTTCTATTATTTATTTTGTTATTGAAGATCAGCCTTAGTCCATGGTGATCTGATAGGATGCATGGGACAATTTCAATATTTTTGTATCTGTTGAGACCTGTTTTGTGACCAATTATGTGGTCAATTTTGGAGAAGGTACCATGAGGTGCTGAGAAGAAGGTATATCCTTTTGTTTTAGGATAGAATGTTCTGTAGATATCTGCCAGATCCATTTGATTCATAACTTCTGTTAGTTTCACTGTGTCCCTGTTTAGTTTCTGTTTCCATGATCTGTCCATTGGTGAAAGTGGTGTGTTGAAGTCTCCCACTATTATTGTGTGAGGTGCAATGTGTGCTTTGAGATTTACTAAAGTTTCTTTAATGAATGTGGCTGCCTTTGTATTTGGAGCATAGATATTCAGAATTGATAGTTCCTCTTGGAGGATTTTATCTTTGATGAGTATGAAGTGCCCCTCCCTGTCTTTTTTGATGACTTTGGGTTGGAAGTCAATCTTATCAGATATTAGAATGGCTACTCCAACTTGTTTCTTCATACCATTTGCTTGGAAAATTGTTTTCCAGCCTTTCATTCTGAGGTAGTGTCTTTTTCTCTGAGATGAGTTTCCTGTAAGCAGCAATATGTTGGGTCTTGTTTGTGTAGCCAGTTTGTTAGTCTATGTCTTTTTATTGGGGAGTTGAGTCCATTGATATTAAGAGATATTAAGGAAAAGTAATTGTTGCTTCCTGTTATTTTTGTTGTTTAAGTTGGCATTCTGTTCTTGTGGCTGTCTTCTTTTAGGTTTGTTGAGGGATTACCTTCTTGTTTTTTCTAGGGCATGGTTCCGTCCTTGTATTGGTTTTTTTCTGTTATTATCCTTTGTAGGGCTGGATTCATGGAAAGATAATGTGTGAATTTGGTTATGTGGTGGAATACTTTGGTTTCTCCATCTACGCTAATTGAGAGTTTGGCTGGGTATAGTAGCCTGGGCTGGAATTTGTGTTCTTTTAGTGTCTGTATAACATCTGTGCAGGATCTTCTGGCTTTCATAGTCTCTGGTGAAAAATCTGGTGTAATTCTTATAGGCTTGCCTTTATATGTTACTTGGCCTTTTTCTCTTACTGCTTTTAGTATTCTATCTTTATTTAGTGCATTTGTTGTTCTGATTATTATGTGTTGGGAGGTGTTTCTTTTCTGGTCCAGTCTATTTGGAGTTCTGTAAGCTTCTTGTATGTTCATGGGCATCTCTTTCTTTAGATTTGGGAAGTTTTCTTCTATAATTTTGTTGAAGATGTTTGCTAGTCCTTTGAGTTGAAAATTTTCATTCTCATCCACTCCTATTATCAGTAGGTTTGGTCTTCTCATTTTGTCTTGGATTTCCTGGATGTTTTGAGTTAGGATCTTTTTGCATTTTCCATTTTCTTTGATTGTTGTGCCAATGTTCTCTATGGAATCTTCTGCACCTGAGATTCTCTCTTCCATCTCTTGTATTCTGTTGCTGATGCTCGCGTCTATGGTTCCAGATTTCTTTCCGAGGGTTTCTATCTCCAGCATTGCCTCACTTTGGGTTTTCTTTATTGTGTCTACTTCCTTTTTTAGGTCTAGTATGGTTTTGTTCATTTCCATCACCTGTTTGGATGTCTTTTCCTGTTTTTCTTTAAGGACTTCTACCTGTTTGATTGTGTTATCCTGTTTTTCTTTAAGGACTTGTAACTCTTTAGCAATGTTCTCTTGTAATTCTTTAAGTGAGTTATTAAAGTCCTTCTTGATGTCCTTTACCATCATCATGAGATATGCTTTTAAATCCAGGTCCAGCTTTTCGGGTGTGTTGGGGTGCCCTGGAATGGGCAAAGTGGGAGTGCTGGGTTCTGATGATGGTGAGTGGTCTTGATTTCTGTTAGTAAGATTCTTACGTTTACCTTTCGACATCTGGTAATCTCTGGAGTTAGTTGTTATAGTTTTCTCTGTTTAGAGATTGTTCTTCTGGTGATTCTGATTAAAGTCTATCAGCAGACCTGGGAGACAGGCTCTCTCCTCTGAGTTTCAGTGGTTAGAGCACTCTCTGCTGGCAAGCTCTCTTCTTACAGAGAAGGTGCACAGATATCTGGTGTTTGGACCTCCTCCTGGCCGAAGAAGAAGGCCCAAAACAGGACCTTTCCCAGATGCTGTGTTGCTTTGGCAGGTCACAGAAACTGTCAGCTTCTGTGGTGCACACTCTCAACTGTGCAGACTAAGTTCCTAAGTTCGTTGGAGTCCCAGAACCAAGATGGTGCTCCCTGCTCCTGAGGCAGAGGGCTCCTGTGCAGGGCAGACCACTGTCCTCTGGCTGGGTGGGTGCCAGATGTCTGCGGCCCCAAAAGGGTGCTGCCTCAGCGGCTCTGTGGCTCCCGCCTGTCCCAGAAGCTGTCTTCCTTTGTGGTGCACACTCTCACCTGTGCAGACAGGAGTTTGGCGGAGTCCTGGAACCAAAATGGTGTTCCCTCATTGATGGATTTTCATATGGTGAACCATCTCTGCATTCCTGGGATGAAGCCTATTTTATTGTGGTAAATGATAGTTTTGAAGAGTGTACTAGATAGCTTTCTCTGTCAACTTGACACAAGCTGGTTTTATCACAGAGAAAGGAGCCTCCTTTGGGGAAATACCTCCATGAGATCCAGCTGTAAGACATTTCCTAATTAGTGATCAAGTGAGGAAGGCCCAGACCATTGTGCATGGTGAGATCCCTGGACTGGTAGTCCAGGTTAAGAAACCATGGGAAGCAAGCCAGTAAGCAGCAACACTCCATGGCCTCTGCATCAGTCCTGCCTTCAGTTTCCTTTCTGTGTTAGTGCTAGTCTTGATGTGTAAGTGTAAGCTGAATAAACCATTTACTTCCCAACTTGCTTCTTGATGATAATGTTTTGTGCATGAATAGAAACCCTGACTAATACAATGTGTTCTTGGGTTCCATTTGTAATTCCATTTTTGCACTGGTATTATATGGGAAATTGGCCTGAGTTCCTTTTGTTTGTTTGTTTGTTTGTTTGTTTGTTGCCTCTGTGCATAGCTAGGTTTCAGAGTAACTGTGACTTCATAGAATGAACTGGGAAATGTTCCTTTTGTTCCTATTTTGTGGCATAGTTTGAGATGTATTGGTATTCTTTGAAGGACTGGTAGAATTCTGCTCTAAAACTTTCAGGTCTTGAGCTTTGTTGGGTTAGGAAATTTTTTGGGTTTTTTGTTTGTTTGCTTGTTTTATCTTTTTTTTTTTTTTTGTCGAGACAGGGTTTCTCTGAATATCCCTGGCTCTCCTGGAACTCACTTTGTAGACCAGGCTGGCCTTGAACTCAGAAATCAGCCTGCCTCTGCCTCCCAAGTGCTGGGATTAAATGTGTGTGCCACCACACCCAGCTCGGGTTAGGAAAATTTTAATGATTATTTCTACTTTCTTAGGGGTTATGGGACTGGTTAGATGGTTTTCCTTATTTTGATTTCACTTTGGTACATGGTATTTGTCTGTAAAACTATGCATTCCATCCAATTTTGTTGAGTATAGGCTTTGGTAGTGGTAGTAATGCTTTTTGTTTTGGTTTGGTTTGGTTTGGTTTGGTTTGGTTTTGTTGTTTTTTAATTTCCTCAGTTTCTGTTATTATGTCTTGCTTTTCATTTCTTGTTGATTTTCTTGAGGAACAAACTCTTGGTTTTGTTGATTATTTATATTATCTCTTTGTTTATAACTGGTTGATTTCAGTCTTGAATTTGACAATTTCCTGCATTCTACTCCTTTTGGACATGTTTGATTCTTTCTGTTCCAGACCTTTCAGATGTGCTGTTAAGTAGCTTGTATGGGATCTCTCCAATTCCTTTATGAAGATACTTAATGTTGTGATTTTTTTCCTCTTAAAACTGCTGTCATTGGGTACTCACATTTTGGGTATGTTGTGTCTGCATTTTCACTAAATTCTATAAAGTCTTTGATTTCGTTCTTTATTTCTTCTCTGACCAATGTATCATTGAGCAGGAAATTGTTCAATTTCTGTGAATATGTGGGCTTTCTGCTGTTTTTGTTGTCATTGAAGTCCAGTCTTAGTCCATGGTGATCTGATAGAATGCATTGGATTATTTCAATCTTCATGTAACTATTGAGGCTTGTTTTGGGTCCAATTATATGGTCAGTTTTGGAGAAGGTAAATGAGGTGTTGAGAAGAAGGTATATTCCCTTGTTTTGGGTTAAAATGTTCTGTGGATATTTGGTTCATAACTTCTCTTAGTTTCACTTTGTCTCTGTTTAGTTTCTGTTACTATGAAGTGTCCATTAGTGACAGTGGGGTGTTAAAGTCTCCCATTAATGTGTTAGTTTCACTGTGTGTTTTGAGCTTTAGTGAAGTTTCTTTTACAAATGTGGGTGCCCTTGGATTTGGGGCATAGATGTTCAAAATTGAAACTTCCTCTTGCTGAATTTCCTTCCTCATTTCTTTTCATAACTTATGGTTGAAAGTCCACTTTATTCAATGCTAGAATGGCAGCTACCATTTGTTTCTTGGGACTATTTGCTTAGAAAACATTTTTCCAGACTTTCACTCTGAGGTAGTGTCTGTCTTTGGCACTGGTGTGTTTCTTGTATGCAGCAAAATGCTGAATTCTGTTTACATATCCAGTCTGTTAGCCTGTGTCTTTTCATCAGGGAATTGAATCCATTTATGTTTAGAGATATCAAAGAGAGAAGATTGTTAGTTCCTATTATTTTTGTTGCTGGAGGTGGTAATGTGTGTGTGTGTTTCTCTTCTTTTCAGTTTGTTGTGAGAAGTTTAATTTCTCCTGTGTTTTAGACTGTGGTTACCCTCCTTGTGTAGGAGTTTTTCCTTCCAGTATCTTCTGTAGGGTTCGTTTACTAGAAAAATATTGTTTAAATTTGGTTTTGTCACGGAATATCTTGCTTTCTCCATCTATGGTGTTGAGAGTTTTGCTGGGCATAGTAGCCTGGGCAGGTATTTGTGTGCTTTTGGGGTCTGCATGACATCTGTCTGGAATCTTCTAGCCTTTAGACTCTTTGTTGAGAAATCTGGTGTAATTATGATAGGTTTGCATTTATATGTTATTTGGCCTTTTTTTCTTACAGCTTTTAAAATTCTTTCTTTGTTCTGTGCATTTAATGTTTTGATTATTATGTGCAGAGAGGATTTTCTTTTCTGGTCCAAACTCTTTGATGTTCCTTAGGCCTCTCACACATTTATGGGCATCTCTTTCTTTAGGTTAGGGAAGATTTCTTCTATTGTTTTATTGAAGATATTTTCTGCCCCTTTGAGCTTAGAATCTTCACTGTCTTCTATTTTTATTATTCTTAGGTTTGATCTTCTCATTTTGATCTGATTTTCCTGGAAATAGATTTTCAGTTTATCCTGAATTTCCTGGACTATAGATTAATAGTGATGGCTTGGGGAAAAAGCCCCTTCTTACTTATTTAATACCTGACTGCATGTAATTGTGTATAGAGTTTTCTATTATGAGTATCGCATAAACATAAATAATATGTATATTGATAAAAATTAAGTTCTTATTAGATATTAATTTATATCAAATTTTTCACTTATGTATCCCAAACATTTTTTCTCTTCTTATACATTCATGAAAAGCATGATATAAATGTTTTAAGGGTGTTCTATTGTTTGGTTATTTAATTGACTATCAATTACTTTGTATATGGTGAGAGAAATACTCCCTTCTATATCTGGCTAAATTCCATTATTTAAATAGTGTTAAAATAAAAATCATTGTAAGAGATATTTTGTGTAAAGACAGTAACACTTCTGTAAGGTAAATTTCAGTCACTTATTAAATCAAAATTTAATAATTCTTTGAAAGGAAAAACAAATAGCAATCTGTAAGTAATTATCTGCTCCAATTTGCCTCAAATTAAAGTAACCCTTATTTTCATGTTAATAAAATGAATTGAACTATCAAAATCCATTCTAATCTGAGAACAACTTTGATCCAGTAAAACAAACCAATGCCTTTGGCTACTTGTTAATCAATGAGATTTCATCACTTATCTTCTTTTTAAGCTGCTAATGTGGCTAAGGCACATGTTTTTGCGTTTAGCTCTTCATATTTGTTTTTTCTTTTATTCTTGTTTTTTCCCTCCCCTCTGTGCTTACTTTAGACAATTTCTCATTGTATGAGTGTAATTTCACTTCCATACAGAGTCCTAAATTACCACCTTTTGAAATGTTTTTTGCTGCGGGATTTCTACTTGAAATCAATGCAATTAATGTCTTAAAAAGTGATGCACACATTTTCAAATGTTAGTTAATCATGTTAATTATGTGTATTTCTTTTGAATTATCTGTTCTCCTTTGAAATCGGCATGGAAATTTAGTGTCTGAAACTTTCAATAGAGCTGATTGGTTGTCTGGCAAACTTCCACTATAATGGAGTTCAATAAAGGCATTTCATTATGTTAAGCTAAACATGGTTAGTAAGAAATACATTGAATATGGGCATTTAGACTTTTGTAGTAAATGAAACTTGATTAGATTTAATCAGTTTCATTTTCTTTTTGTGAAATGAACCATTAACAGAGCATCCCACTGTGTATAAATGGAATTCAGCATATTTCACCTTGTTCAGTGGCAAGGAAATCTTCTAGAGAAAAAAAAAATGCTCTACTCCTTCTTATGATCAGACCATTCAAATTCAATGTGGCTGCACCATCCCTACCTTAAACTGCTTCTCCAACATTTGTACTTAAATAAGCTAAATAAGTTGGGCAAGGGAGATCTCCCTTGAAGTGACATAAGTTTATAATCTACGGAAGGTGGCTTTGGTGGGCAGAATTAATTTTAGAAATCTGTTTTTATAGTATAAGCTCATATATTCTGCATCACCAACCTAGTTTGGATCATCTATCTTCTATTTAAAGTGGAAAACCCATCTCCCATAGACAGAAAATTGTATTGCTGACTGAGAATTTTAAATAAATGGGTTTTATTTAAATAAGAATTATGGTAAAAATTAAATATGGTTGCTCAATATTGACTCTGCTTGCACATATGAGCCACAGATATTTAAATGAGAACAATTTTGGAAACTATTTCCTGACTATATATTATTCATCTCTGTAACAGGAATGATGGAGATAGATCTTGCAGCTACTGTACTATAGACATGGGATAGTTTTAAGGAGCATGAGCAACAGAGCTCATCATTATGAAGAAACTTCATCAGTAAACTTGCATTTTCATCAAGGTTTATCAAAACTGACATTTAAACTGAGAAATTAGTTGTGTGAAACTTGATTGACAGTTAATTTTATCCTCTGTTGAATAAGTAAGACTGCCTTTCAAACTAATTTAAGCAAAGGAGAAAAATAAATTTAAATAAAGTTAAATATCAACTCTTGTAAGGTGCCATCATCACATAGACTCTGTGAAAATTGTTTTCTCCATTGTTGATATTATAAACTGTAGGATTAAATTAGTCAGGCAAGTCATTAATCACTCAATTTAGACAGAATCTTTTAGACATGTTACAAAATTAGATGTAAAATTTTAACTCCAGGTGCCCATATCCATAGGGCACTGCCAGTCTGAACTATTTGCTTGTCCCTGTGTGACTAGAAAGCCACTAGGCCTGTTCCTAGATGATCCACCATCTTCAAAACTATAAGATTCAGACTCTGGAAGAGACACACTCAAAACTATTGTCTAGAATGAGAGAGTTAGGGGTGGAGAAATTTACCTGTTTCTAGAAATAAAGTGGTTTTACTATGTTTAAGCATGTGATTTGGGAAATTTTTTCTTACCAGTTACATGACACCAGAGGCAGTGGTCCAGAAATGATAGTTGGGAAACCCATGGAAATGATCAGGAAATGAACATAGTTCTAGTGGGTTTCATACTTAATTACCTTTCAGCAAAAGTCACACCATGAGCTGCAAACCCACCCCTACAAATCTTCTAAAATTTGACCATAATAATAAAATGTCTACAAAGCTGAGTATTAAGTGTTCTACTATATCCTAATATGGTTGGGTTTTTTTTTCTATGAATTTCAATACCCTCCAATGTTTTTATTTAATACTCAAGTGAATAATTCTATGTGGCTATTATCCAAGTATGTTTTCTTATTCAGTACAGATTGTATGTTTATTTATGCATCTTTTGATTCAGCAGGGATGAAAGTATTGAATGCCTGACTGACTGTACAATACACAGTGTTCCTCAAAATAAATGGTAGTTGTATACATAAACTAAACAAAAGAAAATTTAATTTCTATATTACATTATTACTATACTATAAACAGCAAAATTTTACTAAAGCTAGTAAAGGTGTTTTAGCTTGCTTTTGGTTAGTGTGATAACCATGATGTAGAAAAGCAATTTGGGCAAAAAAAAAAAATAGATTTATTTCATTTTACACTTTCAACTACCAATTAGTCACTGAAGGAACTGAGGGTAGGAACTCAAGACAGAAATCTGTTGGCAGGGGGTTGGTTAGATGGTTCAGCAGTTAAGAGCACTGACTGCTCTTCTAGAGGTCATGAGTTCAAATTCTAGCAACTACATGGTGGTTCACAACCATCTGTAGTGAGAAATAATAATTAAAAAAAAAACCCATGGGCCAGAGCAAGAGAGAAAAGGGAAGATGAAAACAAAAAAAGAAAAGTAAAAGAAATCTGTTGGCAGGAACCAAAGCACAACTCCTGGAGGAACCCATTTCCCACAAAATGATTACAAATCAATGTTCTTTTACCCTACTTAAAAGTTATATTACAAAATAACATTAAAGTTACCATCTTTATCTAGAAGCTTAATATACTTATATCACTAAAGATGATATTTTTAATATTAACTTTTAAATGTTTAATTATAAAATGGTACACAGAAGAAAGTTTTAAACTAGGTAGAAAAAACATGGGTGTTAGTATCAGGTTTGATTTTTTAAAGAACTCTGACCAATATTCTTGACCTCTTGATACCTCAAATTATAGTTAGAGCAAAATTCTATAAGAGAGTATTAGGAGCAAAATTAGTTGGTTTAATTTCTTCATGGAAATAACATGCAAGTTTTAAAATGTATATTAGTGAAATTAATAACTGATGGTGTGACAAACATGCATTATTTTAAAAAACAGTTAAGAAAAAAAATTAAGTAACTACTCAATTCTGCCACAGTCAGTCAGCTAGTATATGGAACAGATAATTAAATTTTGTTTTAAACTCACTGGGGATTTGTATTAAAGACAGAGACTACAAAATAAACAAAACTTCTTATATTTGACTCTATTGTTCCTTTTGATACAATCAGGAAAGCATACTGACCCATTGAAGAATAAATATTCTCTTCTATTCCTGAGCTGTAGATTAATCTTGACTTAATTAACCTTGAATTGTCAATAATTTAGAAATATTGCCAGTGAGTGGAGATAAAGAATAAGTAGATCGGTAAGTGATAAATAATGATAGAAAAATAAACGCATCAATTAAAGAACATGGGGAGGAGAGGACAGACAGAAGATAGATACGTAATAGTGAAAGATGATAGCTATAGAAATACATAAATACATGGATATGGTAAGGGCCACTAACCAAGAAATTAGGTAAACATTTAAAAAAGACAAAGAACATATTTGTTCCTATGATCTCCCAAAGGATGACTATCCTACTAGCACTTAGATTTTAGCCCAGTGACAACTACTGAGACTACTGCTTTCATGAAACTTTACTGAAGCTCAAAGCACACATGGACCCTACACTAAGCAATGGACAGATCATGGAAACAGAAACTAAACAGAGACCCAGTGAAACTAACAGAAGTCACGACTTCTGTTAATGGATTTAACAGATATTTATAGAACATTTAATCCTAAACAAAAGAATATAACTTCTTCACAGCACCTCATGGTACCTTCTCCAAAATTGACCATATAATTGGTCACAAAACAAGCCTCAACAGTTACAAGAAGTTTGAAATAGTCCCATGCATCCTATAAGATCACCACTGACTAAGTCTGATCTTCAATACCAACAAAAACAAGGGAAGGCCCACATACACATGGAAGCCGAAAAAAGCTCTATGGAATGTTAACTTGGTCAAGGAAGAAATAAAGAAATTAAAGATTTTTTAGAATTTAATGAAAATGAAAGCACATCATACCAAAACTCATGAGACACAATGAAAACAGTGTTAAGAGGAAAAACTATAGCTCTAAATGCCTGCAAAAAGAAACTGGAGAGAGCTTACACTTCCAGCTTGACAACACACCTGAAAGCTCTAGAACCAAAAGAAGCAAATACACCCAAGAAGAGTATATGGCAAGAAATACACTCAGGGCTAAAATAAACCGTGTAGAAACAAAAAGAACTACTCAAAGAATCAACAAAACCTGGAGATGGTTCTTTGAGGAAATCAACAAGATAGATAAACCCTTAGTCACACTAACCAGAGGGCACAGAGATAGTATCCAAATTAACAAAATCAGAAATGAAAAGGGAGACATAACAACAGAAACAGGAAATTCAAAAAATCATCAGATCCTACTACAAAAGCCTATACTCAACAAAATAGGAAAATATGGATGAAACTGACAATTTTCTAGAAAGGTACCAGGTGCCAAAGTTAAATGAGGATAAAGATAAAACCATCTAAACAATCTCATAATCCCTAAAGAAAAGCTAAATTCACTAAGCCTTCCAACCAAAAAAAGTCCAGAACCAGATGGGTTTAGTTCAGAATTCTTTCAGACCTTCAGAGAAGACCTAGTCCTAACACTCTTCAAACTATTACACAAAATAAAAACAAAAGGAACACTACCTAATTTGTTCTATAAAAGCACAATTACACTTATAACTAAACCACACAAAGACCCAAAAAAGAAAGAAAACTTCAGCTTGAATGTGCCATCAAACAAAGTAGTTAAGTTTGGGCATTCTAGAGTATAGCACTGAAACTCTGATCGAAGTTTCCCATTATAATAGCAAATTCAATTTAACTCATTGAAATATCCCTAAAATATGTGATATATACAATTTATGACAGTTAAAACCTAATTCTAGAGAAGTATATTTCATGAGCATAGTTGCCAAAAACATTCTTGTGAGAGAATGTAAGTCTTATAAATTATTTTTATGAAAATAATGAGAGATTTATTAGTATTAGAAAGGGAAAACAATTTATATTAACCAAAGTAAGTGATTACCTCATCTGTAGCCCCAGTAAAATTACTCATTCATGAACATGGATAAAGAGAAAAATGCTATCTTCCCTCTGATATTACAGCATAGATCAAGTTGTTTTGTATTAAATAATGTCTTTTTGATATATCTTTACAGCTTTAACTTTAATAAAAATCCAAAGAGGCACAAATGTGTCACCTGCAAATACAAGACTTAAAATAAATGTATGTTTCTTGCATTATAAAATCAATGTATGATTCTGGTATTATAGGATAGGTCTTCCTAGGGAAAAAAAAAGATGAATTTGTGCATATAAAAGTGAAATTTAATATAACTCCACTAGATTAATACAACAAAATACAGGAGGACCCATCAATCATAAAATGCCATTAAAGAAGTCATTATTCTTTGAAGAATAGAAGAACTTAGATAGAAAAACTTTAATCAAACATTGGCATTTATCCTCACATCACTGCAGCTTTATAATGGAATGACCAGCCCTTAACCAAGGTGCAATATTAAAGATTCTTTCCAAATGACCATTGTTCTTATTTTTTCCATATTAAAAGCCAGGAGATAATTAGAGAGGACTGGCATATGAATTACTCCTGGGTGCTACAACATTATTTCCTTACAGTGCATAAATCAACAAAACAGTGATCCTGTTCTTGGAAGCAGTAGCCTTAGTAGTTGTCACAAGGCTAAAATCAAAGTGCTGGTAGGGTAGTGATCCTTTGGCAGATCATAGAAGCAAATATGTTCTTTGCCTTTTTGAGATGTTCACCTAATTTCTTGGTTAGTGGCCCTTACCATATTCACAACAGCAAATGCCAATGGTTAGTAAGTGTAATCTTTTTTTTTTCATATCACTATACTGTACCACTTTGAGTCCTTTTTAAGTAATTTCACTGGCCTTTGTTCTCTTACATTGATATCAGTCTTCTCCTTGAACAATGGATGGCCATTTATAACTGTTTCCTAACAATATACTCAGAAATTCTAAAATAAGGGAGCCGTGATGTTAATAATATCACTTCTTCAAAGGACTGAACTAACAATTACATTTTAAAAGATTTCATTTGTCATTTATCGAATATGATAATATCTCTAGTAATATTCCTTGTCTATTTCAACCAAAAAAAAGTCTACATTCCTATGATTAAATTAATTACCTTTATATTAGTTTAGGTTTGGCCAAACCATTGGTCAAATAACCACCACTAAAAACAAGATGTACACGAATATTTAGGAACCACAATTAATGAAAACAGAGACCATGATTTTGAAAGAGAATAAGGAGGGACGTTCATGGGATGGATGAAAGGGAAGGGAGAAATTATATAATTATATTATCATCTAAAATAATAATGAAAAATAAACATCAGCCATCATGCCCTGAGGTCTCTTATCTTATGGATTCTTCAGTTCTAGAATATGATGCAAGCTTATTGTAGCTTGAGTCTGGTTTCTTTCATTTAGTACATTTACATTCATTCACATGTTTGTACTCATCAGTAGTTTTATTTCTTTTTTCATTTTACTACTGAGAATATTTTGTTTCTTGGTTATACCATAGTTTATTTATCCATTTATCAGTTAAAGGACATTTAGTTTGTTTCCACATTTTCCAACAATTTTTGTTGTTCTGATTTAAAACTATTATGACCATATGGATACAGATTCTATTTGATAAGGACAAATTACTCTGAGTCTGAATGGGAGGATCGTTTTGCTTGGAATGTAAACTGCCTCCTAGATGAACATTTGCACTTATTCCATCTCCACAGCACAATACAGCCAGTACGTTTTTAATTTTTCTACCAGTTTTGCATATAGGTAATGAATTAATTTACATCACCTCAGGGTCCAGGTTCCTTTCTTTCTGGGCCACTGCCCTAAGCAGACCTTGGGCTCAAACTCCACAGCCAGTCCCACAACTCCCAGAGGAAGATCACTCCCAGGCACTCTAACACTCTCAGGATCATAGGATCAAAGGTGAGGAAGTCACAACATCTGCCCCAACACCAGAAGTAACTGGGACCAGAGGGACCCAGGCACCCAGGAACTCCACCTAACCAGTAGAGTGAGTCCCTTCCAGTCTGGGTCAGTGCTCTGAACAGACATTGGGTGCTAACCTGACAGCAAGTCCAACAACACCCTGAAAAATCTCCAATCCCAGGCACTCAAACACACCCAGGTCCAGAGGATCTAAGGATCCCAGGACCTTGGCCACACCAGGATCTCAGGGGTCGCAGAGACAGCTTGACTCCCAGGAGCTCTGACACACCCAGGATCTCAGGATCACAGAATTCCAGAATCACATGATCACAGATATAGTTAAACTCTGAGAAGTTCTAACACAACCAGGATCATAGGAAGGACAGGCTCCAGTAAGATATAGTGAAGGCGGGTAACACTAGAGAAAATCAGATGGTGGGAGGCAATCAAAAGAACATAAGCAACAGAAACCAAGATTATTTGGCATCATCAGAACCCAATTCTCCCACCATAGCAAGTCCTGTATACACCATCACACCAGAAAAGCAAGATATGGATCAAAAGTCACTTCTCATGATGATGATAGAGGATTTTAAGCAGGACATCTCCTTAAAGAATCTCCTTAAAGAAGCAAGAATCTCCTTAAAGAAATACAGGAGAACACAGGTAAACAGCTAGAAGCCCTTAAAAAGGAAACACAAAAATCCCCTTAAAGAATTTCAGGAAAACACAATCAAACAGGCAAAGGAAATGAAGAAAACCATCCAAGATCTAAAAATGGAAATAGAAACAATAAAGAAATCACAAATGGAGACAACCCTGGAGTTAGAAACCCTAGGAAAGAGATCAGGAGTCATAGATGCAAGCATCACCAACAGAATATAAAAGATAGAAGAGAGACTCTTAGCAGAAGATGCCATAGAAAACATTGACACAACAGCCAAAGAAAATGCAAAAAAGCAAAAAGCTCCTAACCCAAAACATCTAGGAAATCCAGAACATAATGAGAAGATGAGACCTAAGGATAATAGGCATAGAAGAGAGGGAAAATTCCCAACTCAAAGGACCAGTAAATATCTTCAACAAAATTATAGAAGAAAACTTCCCTAACCTAAAGAAAGAGATACCCATGAATATACAAGAAGCCTACAGAACTCCAAATAGACTTGGCCAGAAAAGGAATTCTTCCTGTCATATAATAATCAAAACACCAAATGCACTAAACAAAGAAAAAATTTTAAAAGCAGTAATGGAAAAAAGGTCAAGTAACATATAAAGGCAGACCTATCAGAATTACACCAGATTTTTCATCAGAGACTATGAAAGCTAGAGGAACCTGGGCAGACATCATACAGACTGTAAAAGAACACAAATACCAGCCCAATTTACTATACCCTGCAAAACTCTCAATTACCATAGATTGAGAAACCAAGATATTCCATGATAAAACCAAATTTACACAATATCTTTCCATAAATCCAGCCCTACAAAGAATAATACATGGAAAACACCAACCAAAGAAGAGAAACTACACCCTAGCAAAAGCAAGAAAGTAATCTTTCAACAAACCCAAAAGAAGATAGCCACATAAACATAATTCTACCCCAACAACAAAAATAACAGGAAGTAACAATCACTTTTACTTAATACCTCTTAATATCAATGGACTCAGTTCCCCCAAAAAAACATAGACCAACAGACTGAATATGTAAACAAGGCTCATTACTTTGCTGCATACAGAAATGCATCTCAGTGACAAATGCAGACACTACCTCAGAGTAAAAGGTTGGAAAACAATTTTCCAAGTAAATGGTTTCAAGAAACAAGCAGGAATAGCCATTCTAATATTGAATAAAATCAACTCTCAACCAAAAGTTATTAATATATATATATATATATATATATATATATATATATATATATATAAGGAAAGACGCTTCACACTGGTCAAATGAAAAATCTAACAAGATGAATGCTCAATTCTGAACACATATGCTCCAAATGCAAGGGCACCCACATTCATAAAAGAAACTTTATGCTGGGCAGTGGTGGCACATGCCTTTAATCCCAGCACTTGGGAGGCAGAGGCAGGAGGGTTTCTAAATTCGAGGCCAGCCTGGTCTACTGAGTGAGATCCAGGTTAGCCAGGGCTACACAGAGAAACCCTATCTCAAAAACAAAACACAAAACAAAACAAAAAAGAGAAAGAGAGAGAGAAAAGCAGTGGAAAATATTAATGAGAAGATTAATACATTTGATAAGTATGTAGGTAGATCTATATGAGTCTTTATTTAATATATGGTTACATCCTGAGAAACACTTTACAGCTTATGAGACTGTAAGTCAAAATATTCATTTTATTACTACTCATCCAGTAAAGTGTATAGATGAGTTACAGTGCACTGTACCAGACTGGGCACCTTGGTTCACTGGCCCTACTTATCCTTGCCAGAACACATTGTGCTGCATGCACTAGACAAGAGTTTCTCCTGAATGTCTATTGTTTTCCCACAATTTAAACTCTCAAGCTCATGACAAACCTTCAAGAGGCTACCTAAATTTCAGCTTCTTAACCTCTTTTTAGGTAAACTGAATGTGAAAGTCTTTCTTCAGGACTACAGTAAACTACTAATTTGAAATCAAACACATAGTGAGTCCCAGGTGTTTCTGTATGTACTCATGCTTGTTTTATTGCCTGAGTTCACTACGTCCTTAGCTTTGAAGACATCATCATGTTATTCATTCTGAAGTAGTATAATACTAACCAGCACTGTCTAGAATCTCTCAGCTCAGACGAGAGAATCCTATGTTATGGATTGAAGTTATTTTTCAACACATTCAATGGTTTGTCCTATGGTTTAATTCTTGAAAACAATTATTTTAATGTTTTTTTTTTTTAGTGTCTTTACTTAACCTGTAAGTATCCAGTCAGTATATTCTCAGGATGGATCATCTGAGAGTGACTTTACTATGTGCATTATGTTGCTGTGTTTTCTTGTGAGACAATGGATGTGTGTATGCTGTTTTCTGTATACACACTCATAAATGCAGAGATCACAGAAGTCAGTCTTAGATGTCTCTTTCTATCACTCTCCATGTACTGTGTAAGTCAGGATCTCAGTGAATCTGAAGCTCACCAATTGGCTCCACTGGCTACCAGCAAGCCCTAGGTATCCTCCAGACTTTTCTCAGGTTCCCACTCCCTAATTCTCAATAGAGTTGTAAACACAGGTCTTTCAGAATTTTAGAATCCATGGAGATTGAACACAGCTATTTTAGAATTTTTCTAACAGGTGTTCTGACCTTGATTGGAAATCCCAAGAATTACTTAGAGAGCTAACACAGCTCTCTTAAAATTTTTTCTAGAAGCTATCCAGAGAGAATGCTGTCTGAAAGCGCTAATGCAGTACTTTGAGTGGAAGGGTTTGAAAATTGCTGAAGAAAGACCCCAGACTCAGATAGTATGCAAAAACAAAGAGCATTTATTCTTCAGAAACAACCAGTATGCAGGGGTCAACCACTCTTTGAAATGTCAAACCCAGACAAAGGCACACAAGCCTTCTTATAGGGAAACGGCACTATCTAGAAAGATTAGGTAATCTAGAGTTTCACTGGTTGCTTATAGGGGGTCACAGGTGATCAGGGGTCTAGATTCCTATGTAATGAATGTTCAACCATGTGATGAAATAGGAGCTTCCCAGTGTACATGACCAATTCTGAGATAAGCTATTTCACCATTTTTGTGGTTATCCCTAGGCTGTTCTTAGGGAGTGAGTTTTATGATCTTGTTTTGGATTTTATAGTCTATTCCTAGAGCTGGTATCTTATGACCTAGTTTCTTGGACTTATGGTCTATTCCTGAAGCTAATGTCGTATGGCCTTTTTTGAAATCAGGTGTTGTCCTTAAAATAGAGACAGATGGTGTCCTTAAATGAAAATAAAGGGGTTTATATTATCCTTTCAATAGAATGTTTTCTAGAGAACTGCTGAAAACTGCACACAGCTCTGTTAGAATTTTTTTTCTGGCTTTCTGATTTTGATGGAAAACCCAAGAATTACTTCTAGAATTTTTCTAGCAAAATTTCCGACTTGGTCAGAAAATCCAAGAATTTTTTTCTAGCAGATTTTCTGCTTTTGATTGGAAAACCCATGAGCTATCCAGAGAGCATTTAGAGTTTTTTCTAGCATGAAAGAACTGTTTTGAGGAGGGAGCTGTCTTGGGCAAGAGCTGTCTCAAGCAGACTACAGAGCCAAGAGCAATCTACAGAGAGCTGTCTAGGGAGCTATCTGGAGAAGAACTCAGGCCATCAGCTTGGACCCATAATTTGACTTCAAGTCATTCTTTTCACTGCTCCCAGACATCCTTTCTGTAAGAATCCCTCTCCAGGCCAATGGTAGTCCTTGGCAAATGCTGACTGCCTTGTACAGTTCAGTTTGTTCACAGACAACTTCAGTTGTAAATTCAGCAGTGGAGTCTTCCTGTTACATCTAGAAAACACTATTTTTTCCCAGTCTTACCAGAAAAAAAAAGGCTCTTACAATCTTTCATCCACTTCTTCTTCTCTGCCCCCTGATCCTTCAAGGAAGTGGATTCTGTAGATGTGTTGATTCAGTATAGATTTGAGCATGAATTTAACAGAAAGGGAATCATGCAGAGAAAGGATAAAACACACCCACAGCCATGAGTATGGATGTGCAAAGAAGGTATATCTTTCATTGTATTTAAAATGATCATAGATGTTACTTTGGTGGTTTGTTTTGTTAGTATCTTCAAACACTTGCTAGAGAATTTAAATGAGATGCAACAAATGTATATAACAAGATTACAACTGATCAACTTAATGTCTTATTTTATGGGGAGGCATGAAATGATAAGAAATTCATTGTTAATATTAACAATTGGCAGTTAATAGTCTTTTTTGTGAAATGACTACAAAGTAGTACAAAATGAATGAGGTAATAATTGTTTGTTTATGCTCAGGCTTCTAACATGGTTCATGGATATTTTAATATCATTTGACAATCTCACTATATATGCTAGCTAGTTTTAGGTTTTTAGAACAAGGTTACTAGAGAGGTCAAATTCTTAATTGAGAAATATCCTGATAAGGCTGGATTGGAGACAAACCTATGGGCATTTTCTTAGTGACTGATGTGAGTGGATCTACCACTAACTGGTAATCATTGATTCTATAAAAGAAGCAGGCTGAGCAAACTATGAGAACAAGCTAGTAAGCAGCACCACTCCATGGATGCTGTATCAGTTTTTGCCTCCAGGTATCGCCCCAAATAAATTCCTGCCTTGACTTCCTTCAGGGATGAACCATGAAGGAGAAGCATAAGCTAAATAATTTCTTCCTCCTGTAGTTGTCATTGGCCATAGTCAGTCAACATGACAATAGAAACACTAAGACATTTTATGAAATATATTATTTCTATGAGAAAAAATGTTTTAGAATTATGGATTTTCATCTGTCAAAGGTCTACATCTTTCCCCACTCCCATGTCCACATATTATTTCCCTTGACTCAATCCTGAGTCAGTAATGAAGTTCATTGAAAGTAGGTTGAGTTTTCTGTCTCCCATTCTTCAAGTACCTTTGACTAAGGAATGACATTGGCAGTTCTTGAACCATCACTTCATTCTCTGAGCTTTGCTTGAGACTGTCCTGAATATAATCCATAGCCTCTTGGAATATGACATTTGGCTTTATTGTTTTATCACATACTGTAAGCTTACTTCATTCTTAAGGTAGGAATCTACACTAAAGAATTTTGAGATGTCTTTATTTCATATCTGAAATAAATGAGTAGGAATAAAAATATTTTAGAATTTATCAGGCAGTTTTTCAAGTTTCTTGATATTACATTTAGACACTTCCTTGATTCTTTAGATCCACTGAGTATCAAAGCTGGCTCTGGATACAGATAGAAGAGAGCTAGCTAAGGGGCATTTTAAAGTCAGCACCATTTACCCTGACCTGGGTGAACTGAAGACAAATATGCCATCGGAAAAAAGTTTAAAATGCATTAATAAATAATAAAGTACAATATATAGATGAGAAGTTTTTTTTTTTTTTCTGTTGACTCTGTAGATCATATTATAAGAATGTCCTATGAACAAAAAGGAGATGATAAAATAAACTCTGGTACTAAAGAATCTAGAAACCTGAAAATACATATTAAAGTTGTTTGTAAATAGTAAATTTGCACCAATAGAAACTCAGGTTACTGTTGTCAACAGTATCAACTTTTTCTAAATACTTTTATAAACCGCATCATGAGATGCATCATCTCCAATCTCTGTTCTAAAGATTGGGTAAGGAGGATTTGAGCTTTTTCTGATCATTTTATGAACATTTTTAAATATTAAAAAGAATTAGAAACATTTCCAAATTCTGAGAAATATAAGAATATCATCATGCTCATTATTGTGAATGAAAAATAAGCTTAAATTTTAAATTTCCATGTCTATAAATCTAACACATTTTAAAAATGTTATCAAGCAATTATTTCATCTACAAGAGAAAAACTACTGGATGATCAGTTGGTTCTAAGAGAAATAATTAATTGAGATTTTACATATTAATTTAGAAGACTTGTTATTTTCCAACATTTTTCATTAATAAATATAAGAAATATATTAGTCTGTACAACTGGCACCCTGGGCTTTGTTAGAGTTGGACTGCTGAAAGAAAAATTAGCCTATGAAATGTTTAATTAAAAATACCTCTCACCCTGTTTAAATTTATAAAAGTTTCTTCATTAAATTCTTAAATATTCCTTTCACAGCAGGTTCTTTTCTCGGCATTAGAAGTAATTATGTATTAATGGACACACTTTTGAATTCTATTTAAATATACTAAAAACCCACATCAAGTCTTCAAACAGTAGAAAGTGTTTCCTTCTGAAAACAATTTAGGTAAGAAGGTGTCAAAAGGGCATATTATCAGGAAAATATTGGCTCTTCAATAAGTGGTTCTGGGAAAATCAAATGTCCACATTATAATAAAACTGTAAACTTCCTTTAAATGATATGTAAAACTCAAAGTGAAACACTTAATTCAAAATCCTGAAAATATTCAGCAATATATAAAGAAACAATTTATATATTTAGAGTCACTCAACTAATACCACAATTCCAGAACAATCCTACCATGACTAATAATAATAATAATAATAATAAACCTCTGGGTTAATAACAAAATCCCAAAGCCCACCTACAGGCAACCACCTATCTCTTTCTTTCCACTGATACTTCAGTTTATTTGCATATATTTACTTGAAAATATTTGAAATACATTTGCACCTTTACCACCTTTAGAGCATATTTCCCCCCATTAATTATTAGTATTCATTATTTATTGCTTCTTAGCTCTTTGTGACCAAGTTGATCAGAAACTGGTAAATTTTATCAATTGATATAATAATCTACTTTTGCCATTATTGCTAACGTATCCCAATGCTTGCATGCTATTGTATTAGTATCTACCCTCATGTACTCATTATCTACATATCTTAAAGTTATATTTTGATTATATTTTTTGTTACTTTTTTTCTAACTGCTCAATGATAAAGTGTGTCCATTAGGGTTTTATTTTTCTTCACTTTTAATATAATCATTTGAGGCCATCCATCTCACTGAAAGTACTAATTTAGTATAGTTCCTAAATTTTAGATATTAAAGACATTGCAATTCAGTTTCAAATACTTTCCAGTTTATGATTATAATTTCTAAGCTTTCCCATGGCTTATTTTAAAATGAACACCTTCACTTTTAATTATAATGACTTCTAAGTCAGATTCCACTGTTGAAATAGTATTGTACTGTTGTCAGATAAAAACTCTGTAATTTTATTATTTATCTTTCTTTTCCACTTCATCCCCTCCTACTGCTGTTTCTCTTCTTATTTAGTCTTCACCCTAGGAATGGAAAAAAAAAAAGATGCCCACCACCACTTCCTTACACCACTAGTATTTAGTTGCTGTCTTTGTCTGACTATTCTTTGGTTGTGTTTGTTGTTTTGTGTTTGCCTTTTTGATTTGACTCATGGTCTTGCTAGTTTGCCCAAGTCTGATTGAGCATGCTCTGAAGACCATGAACCACTTGGATTTGCCAACTTCCTAACTTAGCCTCCCATGGAGCTTCAATTAAAGGTATGTACCATCAGTCCCAAATGACAGAGCCATAATTTCTGATATAACTTATGCATAACTATCTACATTCATTCCCTGTAGCATGGTATCCATCATATTTGTTAGCTAGGGAAAAAAAAGGCAAGGACTATATAGGAAAGAAATAGGCATGCGGAAGTGAAAGTGCCACAAGGAGTAAATAAGAGTGATAGAATGAGTGTATGATGATCAGTGGAATTCAGCTGTTCTGGAAGAGGTGTAGTAGACCAGGCTGGCCTAGAACTCACAGAGATCTGCCTGCTTCTGCCTCCTGAGTGCTGCAATGAAAGATGCATACCACCCAACTTATCTCTCTTTTCTTACTGGCTATAAACACATTTTATCCAGCTTTATCATACTCCTGCACTTACAACTTCCCCACCAAGATACCTTCAAAGGATGAGCTAAAATAAACCCACTAGTAAGGTACTCTGTTGTCAGAGAAACTAAAACAGGATGAATCTGATCGAAGCACATTGCATAATGAGCTACCACAAGAAACCTTTTATTCTATACAATCAATACATGTCAATACTCATTTCAGGTGGGAAATGCTAAAAGTGGGTTGAGATGAGTGAAGTCTTTAACATCTGTTCTTTTGATTAACCAAAAGGAATAGAACCAACAAACCATTGCTGAAGGAAACCATTAAAATGTGTCAGATGGTTAAATTGAATCAGGAACTAAATCATGCCAATCTAACGGAAAATCTTTAATCGAAATGCCTTACCTCATCATTTTTCTAGAGTTGAATGAGGATTTGGTGCTTCTACAAAACCATAAGTGATTCTTTTCAAAGCAAAGGGCACTAAGAATTCATGTAACGATCAGCAAATGCATTTGCAGTAAGTAACACATCACACACACACACACACACACACACACACACAATGAATAGTTACCTTACAAAGACACAGTATCATAGCATTTAGCTGACAGACTAACAATATATTATGATTTCAATTCTTAAAACTATTTTAAAATCCTTTACCTTCAAGTTTATTTTCCTTTGATATTAAGTTCACTTGATACAACACTAAAAGTCATATTTTAGAGGGAAGACAGGAAGTTGTCAATCATTTAAATTAAATAACAATATAAGTTATTATGTTAAAAAATTAAGAAACCTAAAATATTAATAAGCATACCTCAGTGACTTCATGAAAATATTGAAATGGCAGTGTAAACAGACTGTAAGTCACTTTATAAAGATGAGAGAAATGCTTCGCTGCCTTTGTAATACTATTTTATATAATATATAGGTTTTCCTCTACCCATTATCTAGCCCCAAATGATGAGACAGATTACTATATTTATTTAATCAAATTTTATAGCACAAAACCTCAGCAGTCATTGACATATTCTAATCCTCAAGGCTAATCTGCCTACTGCCTAGCCAAAATTCTTGAGATCCTTGCATTTTCTTATTGGTCTCATTCTTTGAGCTTCAAGTGTGCTCTCCCATGATGTTTCCTGGACCCATCCCAGCTACTCATAGTGAATACCTCTGACTCTTTTCTCTCCCACCCCTTCCATGGTTGGCAAAAGTCCTGCCCTGTCCTCTCTTCTGCCCAGGCATTGGCTTATCAACTTTTAGTTGCTTTTAGTAACAAGGCAAAGAAGTCATAAGCGTTATTTGCATAAACTTGAAATAAGAAATATTTGGAGTAAGCATTAGAATGCCATGTCCAGGTTGCGACAATATGTATGGATAGAGAAATCAGCATTTGAATAACTCAAGGATAATCTTTACACAGTGCACAAAGACATTATGCTTACAACAGTTCTCTACCAGTAACAGATTATGTGTAACTTTTATTTTGTTAGACAGCGAATATGCATTTCATATAAATAATTGTCATTATATTAATGCAATTAATGTAAACTAAAAATCAAAAGTGAAGAAATATAATTTTATAATTTGATATTGTATTTACAATTATTTAATTGATAGGACAAGATTACATAGTTACTTGAGTAAATCTGCAATATATGTTATCATAGCTAGCTATGACATAGATATCAACTATCATAGCTAGTTGCACATTATTTGGAGAAATTTTTTTATTAAAATATAATAAGAAAAATGTTTATACAACATAGTTTTTATGAATGTTTGAATGATTGAGATATAAAATATTGGTACATCCTCTTATGTTGCCAACTGTTATTTGAAAAGAAATCAGCAAATGCATTTAACTAATAAAGTTTTGAAACAGACACACACATCACACAAACACACACACACACACACACACACACACACATACACACATATCCCAGACCAAGAAAATGAAGTACCAAAAAAAATCTGAAAATAATACTAATGTCTTCCTTATAAAGCATAAAGTTAATTGGTTCTTATGACAGAAATCATCTTAATTCTATATTATTGAGAAATGGTTTGCAACTCATAAACTTACCTCCTTAACTTACACAAGTGATATGCCAACATATTATACATTGTCAATAAGTAAAAAAGAGAGAGAGAGAGAAATAAGAGTCTATTGGTCTTTTTATTTTTCATTTTCCCTTACAGAAGCATAAACAAAACTCACTGACAAAACACTTACTTTTATTAGTTGTTTTTTTTTTTTAGTTTAAATTTTTTTAAATATTTTTTTTATTACGTATTTTCCTCAATTACATTTCCAATGCTATCCCAAAAGTCCCCCATACCCTCCCCCCCACCCCCCTACCCACCCATTTCCACTTTTTGGCCCTGGGGTTCCCCTGTACTGTGGCATATAAAGTTTGCGTGTCCAATGGGCCTCTCTTTCCAGTGATGGCCGACTAGGCTATCTTTTGATACATATGCAGCTAGAGTCAAGAGCTCCGGGGTACTGGTTAGTTCATAATGTTGTTGCACCTACAGAGTTACAGATCTCTTTAGCTCCTTGGATACTTTCTCTAGCTCCTCCATTGGGGCCCTGTGATCCATCCAATAGATGACTGTGAGCATCCACTTCTGTGTTTGTTAGGCCCTGGCCTATTCTCACAAGAGACAGCTATATCAGGGTCTTTTCAGCAAATGCTTTCTAGTGTATGCAATGGTGTCTTTGTTTGGAGGCTAATTATGGGATGGATCCCTGGATATGGCAGTCTCTAGATGTTCCATCCTTTTGTCTCAGCTCCAAACTTTGTCTCTGTAACTCCTTCTATGGGTGATTGTTTCCAATTCTAAGAAGGGGCAAAGTGTCCATACTTTGGTCTTCCTTCTTCTTCAGTTTCATGTGTTTTGCAAATTGTATCTTATATCTCAGGTATACTAAGTTTCTGGGCTAATATCCACTTATCAGTGAGTACATATCATTTGAGTTCTTTTGTGATTGTGTTACCTCACTCCGGATGATGCCCTCCAGGTCCAACCATTTGCCTAGGAATATTAGTTAAGTTTTAAATGATTCTTGTCTTGTCTAATATTGCCAGTGTTTTTCTGTGTAAGACATCCCCACAGTTGGCTTCAGGGCTCTCCTTTAAAGACAATGAATCTACTTATCAATGAGTGCATACCATGTCTGTTCTTTTGTGACTGGGTTACCTCAATCAGAATATTTTCTAGTTCCATCCATTTGCCTGAGAAATTCATGAAGTCATTGTTTTTAATAGCTGAGTAGATATTAGCCTAAACACTCAGAATACCCAAGATAAAATTCACAGACCACATGAAGCTCAAGAAAAAGGAAGATTAAAGTGTGGGTGTTTCAGCCCTTCTCAGAAGGGGAACAAAATACAGGAGGAAATATGGAGACAAAGTGTGGAGCAGAGACTGAAGGAAAAGCCATCCAAAGACTGCCCCACTTGGGGATCCATCCCATTTACAGACACCAAACCCAGATACTATAGGCAGATGCCAAGAAGTGCTTGCTGACAGGAGCCTGATATAGCTGTCTCCTGAGAGGCCCTTTTTAGTGTCTGGCAAATACAGAGGCAGATGATTGCATCCTACCATTGGACTGAGCATGAAGACCCCAATGGAGGAGTTAGAGAAAGGACTGAAGGACCTGAAGGGTCTACAACCCATCGGAAGAACAACAATATCAACTAATCAGACCCTCCCAGAGTTCTCAGGAGCTAAACCACCATCCAAAGAGTACACATGGAGGGATCCATGGCTCCAGCTGCATATGTAGCAGAGGATGACCTTGTAGGGCATTGTAGTAGTAAGCAGGCCTGCGGCCTACATGAACTGGGTATTCCTGGAGGGCAGGCTGGGGCTGAAAGAGAAAGACTAGATGGCCTGAGAAATAATGAGGCCAAGTCAAATTTTTCTCTAATCAAGGCCCACGAGTTCACTAAGAGACTGTGCTTATAAAGGGGGAATGCTCATCTCCCCCTCCACCCCCACCCACCTCACCCCCACCTGTCCATCCTTGGTGCTTTGTCACCGTGCTGTCAGCACTTAGTCACCAGGCTGTTGCTTATTCAGGAATGTTTCAGGAAGACAGGTTCAGCCTCTCAGAAGTTAGCAGAAGAACAGGGCAGTTGTGACTTCAAAAGGAGCCAGCCAAGTCGGAAAGCTGCACCGCAGGTGGCCCCACCTCAGTGGTGACAGGGTCTGTACCAGCCTGCTTCAGGCTGGGGGAGGCTACAGGGCATCAGTGGGAGGAGAAGCCCTTGGTCCTGGGAAGAAGGCTCAATGCCCCAATGTAGGGGAATGCCAGGGCAGGGAGTCAGGACTGAGTGGACAGGTGAGAGAGCATCTTCCTAGAAGCAGGAGGAGAGAGGATAGGGTAGGGGGTTTCTGAAGGGGAAACAGGGAAAGGGGATAACATTTGAAATGTAAATAAATAAAATATCCAATAAAAAGGAAAAGAAAGAAAGAAGGAAGGAAGGAAGGAAGGAAGGAAGGAAGGAAGGAAGGAAGGAAGGAAGGAAGGAAGGAAGGAAGGAAAGGAAGGAAGGAAGGAAGGAAGGAAGGAAGGAAGGAAGGAAGGAAGGAAGGAAGGAAGGAAGGAAGGAAGGGAAGGAAGGAAGGAAGGAAGGAAGGAAGGAAGGAAGGAAGGAAGGAAGGAAGGAAAAAAGAAAGAAAGAAAGAAAGAAAGAAAGAAAGAAAGAAAGAAAGAAAGAAAGAAAGAAAGAAAGAAAGAAAGAAAGAAAGAAAGAAAGAAAGGGCAATGAATCAACTTGGATAAAAATAAAGCATGGAAAGTTTATATAGAGTAAATTTGTGTTAAAGGGAATATGAAAATCCTAGAACGCTGAGTTGTATTATGTACAGAGAAATAGAATACTTTGGATGTGTTGCACACTTGATCCTTAGAAAGATGCTGCCTCAGTGTTGTTTGAATTTGCTTTTTATAAACAACATGTATAATATAATTGATACTAAGATATTCCGAATTTACATGAAGTTTTCAACATGTGATACAAATCACAGAGGAAGAAAATAGTTTATAGGAGACATCATTAATGGTCATGTGTATTATTCAGCATCATTTTGTGTTCTTGTTTTAGGGATTGCTAAAGAGAAGACTGTAAATGATCTTAAATAATTATATAATTTCTAATAAGGTCAAGGTTGAACATCCTTAAGTAGTTTTTTTTTTTTTTTTTTGTTACGTGAAAATTGGCTTATTTTTATTCCTCCTTGTACTATGACTTCTGTAAAAACTTATGCAAGTTTTTGTTTGTTTGTTTGTTTTTTATTTTAGGTTGTTTTGGGTCACCGCCCCCCCTATTCTTACAAATCAAGACTGATGGTCTTTGTGAATCAGAAGAGTCTGAAGGCTGAGGATTTTCTAGGTGTTTCTTTAATGTAGAAAAATATGTGAGAGCCAGAGAGGGGATGAAACAAGAAAATTAAAATTTAAAGAAAACTAGAAAGAGAAAGTGTAAGACTTCGATTAAAAAAATGCCAATACTGAAAAGACCTAGTCAAAATGAGAGGAAGGAAGTGACTGATTCTAGCAATTGGACAGTGCAGTCTCTAATCATAGCAAACCTAATAAACTAATGCCGGTCACCCAGGACACACACATACACACATACACACTTAAAATAATAAAATATTTCACAATATATTTTATGATAAGAAACTTAGATATTAGTTCAAATGAACATGTTCCTGGGGTGGGGTTGAATATTATCTGATGTATAATTTCTGGGGGTAAGACAGAGACTAAAATATTTTAATTATGTTAGCAACTTAAAAGTTTTTTGTTGTTTTGTTTTTTAAATTGAAAGACTTTTACCTTCACACTTTGGTTTTATTTATCAACCCGAGGAAAACATTTTATTAATATGCTTTATACTAGATATATTTCAAGTTATTTTCTACTGTTTTGGGCTTTTTATTTTGTTTGCTTCTTTTTAAAGTAGGGTTTTATGCAGCCTAGGTTGGTCTTGACTTGTGATAATCTTTACCTTAATAAAAATAAATATCAAACCATCATAAATTATCTGTTCCATTAATTGAATATTTTCTCAGTAAATGTATATGCCTTCCAGATAACTTGTAGCTAGCAAAATGAAGAAGCAATCTCACTAGGTCTAGCTCAGCAAAGGAGGTCATCAGGCTGTCTTAGCTGTTTTACAGGAGCATGGATGAGGGATTATGTGTCAGGGCCTGTGGAATTCAAAGGCTGAGCTGCATCAGCATAAGAAGCTCCTTGGAATGGGTGACTGCTTGCGAAAGTCGGAACACTGGCAAGTCTGTGTGCCACTCCACCAGAGCATCTCCATTCCCCAGCAGTCCTTTCCTGCCTATACATCCTTTGGGTCAGGACAGGTAAATCGTGGAATTTTTTGAGTATCCTTGTATTTCTTAAGGTATTCAGTGTCGGTGAGGTCATTAATGTCCTCACTCTTAGGACCTTGTCCTCAGCAATGATTGTTTCAGATCAGAGGAAAAAGCTGTACAATGCTCCATCCATTCTTCTGTCTTTTACAATATTTTATCTATTAATTAGTTAATTAATTAACTTATTTTCACTTTGGGAACTTCAGCTATGAATGCTGTATTAGTATCATCGCTGCCTCCTTCTCCTTTTTTCTAATTCCTCCTGTGCTCCCCACCACCTCATTCTCCAATTTACAGCCTCTTAGTCTGTAATTACTGCTATTACAAATATATGCACACATATTTAAATTTTTAAGAAACAACCCGCTGAGTTGATGCAGTGTTGCCCATATGTGTATGTGTTTAGATCTGAGAGCTCAGGGCTTTTACATTCCTTCTGCTTCCTTCCTTTAATGGAGACTTGAAAGGGATATAAAAGATTTATTCTATGAGGGGAACACCCTCATAGAAGCCGGGGGAGGGACAGTGTGGTAGCGTGTTTCCAGGAGGAAGGGAAACCAGGAAAGGGAATAACATTTGAATTGCAAATAAAGAAAATATCCAATTTAAAAAAATCATTCTTTTTCTTCTCTGTATAGTTGATACTGTGGCCACTGTGCCCTGGCAAGGATCACCTACTCTCAGCCCTTTGTTGAATTGTTAGTCTCTGCAGCATTCACTGCCCACTCAAAAAATAAAGGAGAAAAAAAGAAAAGATTCCCTTCATCATATGCTCAGAGTGTAAACACTAAAGTAGAGGAGGCAATTCCACAGGCACATGATATCCTTTTAACAAAACAGTAGCATTTGCTTCTCCACTGGTGGTTCTGACCTTCCCCGCTAGGGGCTTTTGCCCTGGCTTTCAGTACCAGACAGGAAATCTTTCCTGGGGCATGCACATTAAATCCAATCACAAAACAGTTGGTTGTACTCATAATAGCTATCTCACAACTGAATTAACAGGCAAGCCATGCTGGTTATGTTGGTTGTAGAGTATGGAGAGGCTGTGACCCAGAAGGATGGGCAGTGGCAGTGGCAGTTCTTTCCCAGAGCCGGGTGTGTCCCTTCTGCTTTTACAAGCATCAGCCAGAGGGAGGTGGTACTCATTCTTTTCTGCCTGACTTATTCAGATCCTATAGCCAAAGCTTGTTGAATCTTTAATAAGCAACTGCATAGGAAGCAACACAACAGTTATTCCCCTCATCCTGTCCCCCATCCCTTTGTTGTATGTCTTTGTCTGAGAACAGGGTCTTATGTAGCTGAGCCTGGAGTCATCTTGATGGCAGTGGCCGAGGATGATTGGGAGAGAAGAGATCCTCATTGCTAATAGCAAATGCAGACAATCGCAAAAGCAAAGTAGTTTTCAAAATCCAATTCTATTAAAATGAAATACCAGCTTAGAGAAAAGTCAGAACTCTAAGAATTGGCAGGGGAGAGTGATTTTAATGTGTCCAATATGAGACATCCCTACATCCTTTTGCCCATTGGCTGAGACAATCTTCCTGCTCTTCTAGCATGGCCCCCAATCCAAATTCACTACACAAACCTTTATCTATTGGATATCCTAGGGAATGAGACTATAACTTTCTTACCCAGGCCTCAGTCTTGCATCAGTCTATCACCTTTTGGCTCCCATCATTCTAAGGCAAGCAGCTACAACTTGCCAGACAGATAAAAGGGAATCTAAGGTCTCCTGTTTATTTTTAATGCTATAGAATTAGATATAATTTCTAAGATTATTGTGAAAACAGATCACAACAACATATTACTTACAATGATTTTGAACCCCTGATCTTTCTTCTTTCATAGCCATAGTCCTGGGATTTCAGAAACAAAACTCAAGCCAAGTTTTGCAATAGTTTTTATTACATATGAGGCCTGACATTCTCCCTGACCAATAACTTAAAATGAACTAACACTTGCCTGGTACTGAGATTCTCACCCAACAACCTTGTGATTCCTGACAGTGCCTTTTTCTACCTATGCGATTCACACTCAGAAGGTATGAGGGTCTGAATTAAAGACCTTCCTCTCTCTCTCTCTCTCTCTCTCTCTCTCTCTCTCTCTCTCTCTCTCTCTCTCTCTCTCTCTCACACACACACACACACACACACACACATACACACACACACATGCACACACACACACACACACACACACACACACACACACACACAGAGAGAGAGAGAGAGAGAGAGAGAGAGAGAGAGAGGAAGAAGAAGACAGAGATAGACAGACAGACAGACAGACACAGAGAGAGACAGAGACAGAGAGGAGACAGAAAAGCAGGTATACACACATGCAAAAAATAAAAATTAACACATGAAATAAAATGTTTATTATTGCTGCCAAAAGAGCATTTGAAAATCACACATATAAGTAATAAATGGGAAGATGAGAACGATGAAAATTAATTTCAACAGAAGTTAAACTAATTAATTAAGTTTAAATGAGCAAAGTCAAATAAGCAGAATTTAAAATATTTATGAACATAAAATAATTGATCTACCTCTGAGCGGTAAATCACAAAAATATACAATTGAAAAATGGATCATTCTGCAGACTAAACTTTATTCATTGACAAGGATGGAAAGACATGAACCTATGGCAAAGTGAAAATATGAACTCCAATGAGTTGGTATTGACAGCTATCCTTCCAGTAGTTGGTAGACAAAATTATTTGTATACTTTTAAATGCATACTTTTAAGTTAATTTTTAAAGATATATATTTTTATTTTGTACATATGAATGTTTTGCCACTGTGAAAATCACCAAGTATGCATAGGGTAGAAATCAGATGATAGCAAAGGAAACCCTGAAAATGGAGTTACAGATTATTGTTAGCCACCCATTGGTATTGAGAATCAAATACCATTCCTCTACAAGAGCAGCAAATGTTCTTAAGGACCAGAATTCCCAACCCATTCCATAGCTGGTGTTTTAAAATACAAATGGAGATACAGAGACATGATAGTATGAATTATTGGTAAGGAAGTGATGCAAAGTGTTTCAAATATCAGAATTCATCACAGATAAGAAGTAAACCTTTATTGGCGAGTAAGTGACTGAATAGAAACTATTAGATTAGTTGAATATTGATGGGTGTTACCAGGGAGAGAGATCAAAGGACAGAGGTAACCCCTGAATTTGAGCATTCACACTGCTACATTAGTTCCTGGAAACCAAAGGGCAGCTGTAGCCTTAACCCACGGGTCAGTGGCTGTAGAGAGGAGAGGCAGATGTAACTGTCAAAGGTTCCCAGGAGAACTGATAATCCGAAGACTTCAGAGTCAGGAGTAAAGACTCCTCCAGCATGGTGAGAGGTTGATCTCCTTCATTCTCTATCATATCTCTCCATATGACAGATGGTTTAGGATGCATTTAACATGTAAGTGGTGTGCGTGTGCATGTGTGTACATGTGTGGGCATATTCACACACAGCATATTTTTTACTGAGAAGGGATGGCGCAATCAGTTCTTGGCTGCACCTTTGTGTATGTGTGTGTATGTGTGTGTGTATGTGTATTTATACACATGTGAGCATATTCACACATGACATAAATTTTTATTGAGAAGGGATGGGGCAACCAGTCCTTGACTGCACCTTTCCTCATGGCTGCTGGCTGTTGCTCAGCTTGTCCTACTTCCTCTAGATATGAATGTGAGGCCCCAACCTCTTGATGAACATAGGGGGACACTTGTAGCTCGATACTCTCAGAAGCTTCATGGTTTACTACTCAGAGGGCACAAAGAGCACACCTCTGAATCTTGTCCTACATGAACTTGTGTGTTCGGTGGTGCTCTCTTAGTACCAGCTGCCTCACATCCATTTTCATCTTGTGGTCCTTGTTGAGACCTGTAAACAGAAGGTACTGCAGAGCCCTGATTGTTGGTCTCCAATGGTGACCGCAGATCTTTTTATTTCATTAAAAATTATGTATATAGCTCATGGCAATATTTAAAAAGGAATATCTGAATGATGAATTGTGAATCTAGTTTTGTTTTGCAATAAGAATTTCTAAACTCTTGATAATATTCAAGAGCATAGTGATCCACTATGTTCAAAGGAGCCTTATTTGTGATAGCCAGAAGCTGGAAACAACCTAGATGCCCCACAACATAAGAATGGATAGAGAAACTGTGGTTCATTTACACAGTGGAATACTATTCAGCTATTAAGAATGAGGACAACCTGAGTTTTACAGGCAAATGGATGATGGCAATCATTATTTTATTATTATACTTAATGTAATTGTACCTTAGGGCAACCAGACCTTGTCTAAAAAATGTGATACTAGACATAAACAGTTGATGGTAACCAAATATAGATCACACATATTAAGTTCAGTATCATGATTTTTAATAAATTAGTATTAAACATCAATAGTCCCAACAACTGATTATACTACAATTATATATGTTTACTGTTTTCTATATGTATATTTAAAAGGCAATGTATATAAATGTGATGCTATATAATTATTTTTATATGAAATATTTATTTGCTACCAAGTCATTGTTAATTACTTGCAATTTTGCCATCTGTAATTATGCTAATATTGTGAATGAAGTGTAGTCTTTTTTTTGTTGTTGTTGTTGTTGTTTTTTAAAAAAGATTTATTTATTATATGTAAGTACACTGTAGCTGTCCTCAGACACTCCAGAAGAGGGAGTCAGATCTTGTTACAGATGGTTGTGAGCCACCATGTGGTTGCTGGGATTTGAACTCTGGACCTTCAGAAGAGCAATCGGGTGCTCTTACCCACTGAGCCATCTCACCAGCCCGAAGTGTAGTCTTAAGTGTGAATTTTCTATCTGCTTTTCAATTGGATGATTTTCGTATGCATTAATTTATGGCTTAGATGCATCTCATCTATTCTCTATGCATAAATCTTGTGCAATTCGCTTATTTGCCTTTGCTCATTTAAAGTTAATGAATTAAAGTTTCAACCCCCTTGGCCAGAGCCAGACACCACTCTACAGAAGTTTCTAATAGTTTACTCCTAATAATTCATTTGTAACAGCTTGTGGGAAAGGCAGTGTAATATCTTAATACTTGTATAGAATCTTCTGAATAAAGACTTTCCTCATTATTCTTAGAAAGCTCTTGGTATTCCGTGAGTGTGTATAATGTCTTCATGTGTATGTAATTAACTAGTGCATGTCTATGCCATAATGCAACTTATGAATCAGCTTAGCCCAGAAATTGATGGTAATATGTCATAAATATTAAAGTTTTATGTGTAAATGATCTATAATAATTTCCAGATCATTGACGCTCAATATGTACTTAAGTCTCTGGGAGACAGATGTAAATAGAGATATGTAAACCTAAAAGTCAAATATGTCAACACATTGGCCTCAGTGTTTTGATTCTATCTCAGTTACTACCGTACAATGACTAATGGCAAAACAAACATTAGATCATGAATACACGAAAGAATTCAAATGACTCCTACCCTCTGAAATAACATTCATAAAACCAAGATGATGACCAAAGAGAGTAAGTCTTCAATGTTTGTCTTGATATTGTTATTAAATTCCATAAGAACAGTTATTTATTTAAAAAATAGGAGGTAAATTATTTTGAGTGATTATCATTTTCTGTCCTTGTTTTCATGTGCTGCAAAAAAAAATTCTTAATGAAAGTTGAAAACTGCACTGTTTTTGAGTATAAGGACAAATGTTCATAGATTATTGTTAGGGATTATGCTGATTTAGTAAATTAGTGGAAGGAGATTCACCTTTAATTAACATGTATTCACTAGCACACCAATTGCTTCTTCAGTGCCAAATGGTCGTTACCAATTAGTTTAAAAAAACAAGGAGTTCCTTAATTTGAAGAAAAGTAGAAAGGGGCAGATGGGAGTGTTTGGAGAGAGGAAGCAAATGGAGAAATATTCTAATTCAGTTATAATCTCAAAACTTAAAAAAAATCTTTTCAAAAGATACATTATTTTAAAGATATAATTCATGCTTTTCTTGGTCAACCATCCCAAGAGAGGAGTATTAATTTTGTCCTATTTAACATATGCCTAGTTGAGCATTTTCAATTTCTAGAACTCTATATAATATCAGAATATAGGAAAAAACATATACCCGATTTTCAACATAAATGTTTTTTATAGTTTAAATATAAATTACATTATTTTCTCCTTTCTGTCTTCTTCACAAAGCCCCTCCCTTGTGCCATAACTACACTCTTTCTCTATCCCATAATGTGTTTAATGTTACTTAGATACTATGACCTTAACAACATGTCATTTCCTCCAGCCCATGGCTAGTTGTGGAGGGAAAACTCAGCTAGGACTGAGGAAGGGGACCAAAAGGGGATGGAAAGAGGGAAGGGATGAAAAATCACGAGCTAGCATTTGCCTATTATATGCCCTTGAAATCAAATATAATACTGAATAGGAAGATATGCAGAGGTTAGACATGACTCCCTGAGTTGCTGGATGGGGACACCTACCCATCTCCAAAATTTAAATCCAGAAGTGCTCCTGTCTCAAGGAGATACAGGGACAAAGCATGGAGCAGAGATTGAAGGAAAGGCCATCCAGAGATTGCCCCACCAGGGTATCCACCCCACATGCAACCACCAAACCCAGACACTATTTGGATGCCAAGAAGTGCTTGTTAACAGGAGCCTGATATGGCTGTCTCCTGAGAGGCTCTGCCAGCGCCTGACCAATGCAGATGTTGATGTTCACAGCCAACCATTGGACTGAGCACAGGGACCCCAGAGGAGGAGTTAGGAGAAGGACTGAAAGAGCTGATGGGGCCTTATCTTGCATCAATGGGAGAGGAGGCGTTTATTCCTATGAAGGCTTGATGCCCCAGTGTAGAGGAATGCTAGGGCAGTGAGGTAAGAGTAGGTGGGCAGGTAGGGGAACACCCTCATAGAAGCTGGCTAAGAGGGGATAGGATAAGGTTTTGCAAAGGGGATACTGTGAAAGGGGATAACATTTGAAATGTAAATAAATAAAACATCCAATTAAAAAAAAAAAAGAAATATAGAGATACATTCCTTTGATGATGTTGTAGAGAAAATTCAAAAGTAAGACATATATGGTAGGCCTGTGGTCCTGAATGGGTTGGGCTTTACTTATAAATTAGCAAAACGGAGATAATACAATTGTAGAGCAAATTTGGGAGTTACAGCTCCATATGAAAGTGTGGAAAGCCATATGAAAAAAATCAATACTGTGGAAAAATATCCAACTTTCCCAATGTCTAAGGAATCTCTTCGTCAGCTGAAACTCATCCGTATAATCCAGTTAGATCTTCCTGATATACCCCTTCAAAATCTCAAGTTAATCATTTTCTAAATATGGAAGTTGGTCTTATGATTTGTGGGTGGATTGATGAGTATAGATCAACAATAAAATGAAAATTAACTTCTGTTTCTACCTTGACCTGAGCTTTAGAGCCTTCAAGTAGCTTATATTTTAAGAAATATTAAAAAAAAACAATTATTAAACTATGTTATCATAGAAAATAAAGTAGAACCAAACTTTTAAATTATTTGACATTAAAAAGGTAAGAAGATAGCTATACTAAAATCTATAAAATGTGTAATAAGGAGTCACAAATTGTTGGTGCTTTAGAATATGCAGTAAGGTAGCAAGATGGGTATGGTGTCCTGAAATGCAGAGAAAGATGTGAATCATTGAGGCCCCATTTATTGAGAATCTACTATGTGCCAGTGGAGGGAATGACATCCAAACATCAAAACAGGTATTGCCTCACTTGTTGAGATGTCAAATGTTTTGATCTGGCTGAGCACACAGACAATATTAGAACAGCCTTAGAATATAGAACTATTACGCATGATTAGTTAATCTAGTCTGAAAATAATCACTGAAATCAGAGGGTGTTGGAAAAGGTAGCAACTCTAAAAATGTTAATTGAGATATAAAACATACAACAGAGATGAACAACATGACCAATTTGTGTATCTCTTTTTTCTTTATGAGAAATAGTGTATGCTAATGGTGTGCTACATACCAACTTCATTTTCAAACCTTCCCTCTGACTGCAGGAGCTGAGGCTGTTGAGGCACAGTGCAAAAGATTTGAAGTGAGAGCAAGTGAAGATGGCAGGGTGCTGTTTTCTGCAGATGAAGATGAGATCACTATTGGGGCTGAGAAGCTAAAGGTTACAGGTACTGTGATGAATATCTTTGAATTATTTTTTGAAGCTAATAAAAGCATACACACTCGCAGAAAAGATTCTTTCCAAGACATTTGAAGACTTTCCTGAAAATTGAATCTACCGTATCTATATTTAGTATCCAAATAGTCTTCAAATAAAGTTAATAGTTGTGGTTAAAGAGCAGAGTCTAGAAAACCTTTTACTGTTCAAAATGTAAAGCTGTGTCACTCATCTAAAATAAACAATGGGCTAGGTGGTATGAGAATATATGATTAAAGGTGACATATCAAAATTAGAGGAACCATCATTTATTCTTCTGTTTTCCAGAGAAAATGCTTCTTGTGAATGGCTTTCTCCTATGTGAACCTTCTACATTTATATAGCCCTTTGCCCTTTTGTATATCAACACTTTATATATATATATTTCTGTGAGTTAGGGATATACAGAAAACCAGACATGGATAGCTAAAAACTCAAGCTAAATCCTTCCTTACTTCTTTCCCAGGATACCATTTACTAACTGCAGAACAGCTTTGTTCTTGCTCCTGACACTTCTAAAAATGAAAATATCAAAGACAAAAGACAAATGTAGTTTATAGTTTCATGTGCATAGGAGAGAAAATTGGGCAGAGCACAGAATACAATATGAAGGCAAGGGATTGACTGGTATCCTCACTGATACTTTAAAGCAGTATCCTAGTCTTCTGACAATCTTCTGACAAATAACACTACAAAGAGACCCTGGCTCCAGGGTGCTCCATATAAATTAGGTAACTATCCTGACAAGACTTCAAAGCACATGTGACAAAAGATCTGTGTGAACTGTAAATTAGTGGCATGAAAATTTTCTATTTAAGCAATATCCAAAGGAATTAAAATTAAGATGAATTCTTTCCTCATGTTCTTTCACTTTATGACTAATGTCATTTTCTCAGTGGACTCAGACAGAAGTGGATGATGTGAACAATGGCTATGTTTATATATCTGAAACAAAATCACTTTCACGGTGCTAAAGATTTTAGGATATTTATATCTAGGCTACTTAGAGTGCAGGTGGGTATGTATTACAGGTCACACTCTTACCTGGACATAACTGTTTCAGTGTTCCATGTGACAATAAAATTCATGACGACAAAACAAACAAGCAAAATAATGGGCAACCATTTGATAGATATAAAGAATCTGGCCCATTGTTTTAGCAGTTTGGCAGTCAATGTTTGGATAGCTCTGTACTTTAAGAGCAGAGGTCATGCTTAGCCTCACAGCAGAGAGGGTCTTCTGTAAAAGTGCTGCTCTGTGGAGGTTGGAAACAAACTCATGAAGAGGAAAAGATTGTAAGGATGAAAGGATATCCCACAAAGTAATTTCCATGATGACTGACCTAATGCTATCCAGGCTCCAGATTTACCCAATTCATCTTCTTTCAAATGTATGCATCAATTAATCAATTAATGAGAATGTAATGCCCTTAAAGTGATCAGTTCTTGGACAACCTTTAACAGATAAACTATCACGGTGCACTTTTAGATTCAAGCCATAATAACCAATGTTGCTGCTCTATTGCTGTAATAGATAATTGTTTTCTCAAGAATCATAATTAATTTACTCTTAAATGAACTAGTTTTGCTTGGTAGTTATTTCCTTAAAGTTATCTAATTAGGTATCTGTTCTTAACATTCCTGGACAAAAGAGAGTTTTAAACTTTGGTTCAAAAATGATCCTTTGAATCTCTGTTTATTTTGTATTCCCTACTATGAGATCAAGATATCACCTAAGGCAATTAATTATCTTCTGAGACCCAGTAGCCACATAAAGAATATCAACCTTTCTACACAGCAGACTCAAATTCAGCACTTTCAGCTGCATCCATCAAACACAATCAGCATTTCTATTTGTGGTGCACATAGATTAACATCCTAGCAAACAAAGCAAAGGTAAATGATCAGTCTGACTTTGGAAGGTGAAAGTCTTCAAGCTAAAGGAAAACTATTAGTTTGATGCAGACATCTGTTTTGTTTGTTTGTTTTTGTTTTTGGTTGTTTTGTTTTGTTTTGTTTTTTGCCTTAGCAGAAAGCAGGAAGTAGTGAAGTGCATGAGGAGAATGTATCTCTTTTGTCTCCAAATGGCAGCAATTAAAAGTGGCAGCCTATAAAAATAGAAAAATCCAACTGCATGTTCTTTTGTGCCCTCCTGTTTCTTTGAAAGCCAAGAGCATCTCACCTCTATGTCTTTCTAATGGAATGATTGGAAGGATAGACAGGTTCCAGAGCTTGTTTGACAACACAAGAAAGGATTTTCTGAAGAGCTGTCTTTTAAATTAAACAGTGTGCTGCTGGGCTGGAATCAATATTTTGTGGTTTGTTTTTATTACCTGGCTTTTGTTTTCCCATTCCTGTCTATTACATTAGTCCACTGTGATGAGGTCAGCTTGACAATCAGCCTTTCCTTTGTTCTTCAGAGCTGTCCAAATCTGAGCACGTGGTAACACTCAGACACCAGGAAGAAGCAGTTTGTCTGAGAAGGTATAAGAGAACTGGCTGTGTTGCTTGATAAGAAATGTGATGTATGGTCACTTAATTTCCTCTAGGGACACTTTTCTCAGGTTTATACACTCGAAATAATCACCACTCTGTTTTCTAGTTGTTCCTTAACCTTCCAAGTGAGGGGAACTTCAGAGACATTACACAATACTGTTCCACGCCCGTTCTAAATTTCTAAATGCAAAATGACTAACAGTTTTGAAGTAAGTATGCAATTCACAGCCATTGTCACAAATGAGCTGTCTTATCAGAGGTCTTTGCTGCCAGACAATTCCATAGTATCCACCCAAGGTCTGTTAAAGCAAATATTGAAAATACAACTGACTTATGTGAAGTATGTAGACTTTCATAATGAAAGGCAACTCACTTTAATTGTATTTGAATTTGATAATAAATATATATTCTCTAGGTAGTGCTGTCAAAAAAATTCCCTTTAATGCCCAAAGTTGTTCTATGAGATATAATTAATTTTGCTGTAGCATAAATAAATTGTCCAATTTCTTTTTTTTTTTTTTTTTTTTTTTTTTTTTTTTGGTTTTTCGAGACAGGGTTTCTCTGTATAGCTCTGGCTGTCCTGGAACTCATTTTGTAGACCAGGCTGGCCTCGAACTCAGAAATCCGCCTGCCTCTGCCTCCCGAGTGCTGGGATTAAAGGCGTGCGCCACCACGCCCGGCAATTGTCCAATTTCTTATGCATCATACATTACCTGGGCATTTTTGCAGTATTTTTCCCCTCTACCTTCTGTGTGTAAGAGGACGATAGTCATGATTCTTCAAAGACCGCACTGTTTCTCACACATCCCAAGGATCCTGCCTGCAGGCACAGTGTCTTCAACCTTTTTTTTTCCAGTAGGTTTCCAACTTCTTTTCTAGAATTTTTTTTTCTCATTCCACATTTGTCCATTAGCTAGGAAATGCCTCCTTTAATTATTCATATAATGACAACTTAGGTTTCAACTGTTGTGATAGAACACCATGACCATAAACAACTTGAAGGGAAAGATTTATTTCACCTTCAAACGTGTAGTCCATCATCCATAAAAGTGTGGTAGGAACTCAAAGCAGGGAACCTGATGGCAAGAAAAGATGCAGAAGCCATGGAGGTAGGCTGCTTACTGGACTGATCTCCATGGCTTGCTCAGCTTACTTTCTTAGAGGCACTAGCCCAGGTGTGGTATCATCCACAGTGATCTAGATCCTACTATATTGATCTTCAATCAAGATTATGCATCACAGTTTAACCCACATGCCGATCCAGATTGTGTCAAGTTGACATATAATTAGGCAGCACAAATGGTCTTGCCATATTTTGCTAATTAGTCTACATTGTCAAACAACTGGGCATTTCAGGAGAAGGAAAAACCCTCCTAGTTCAATAATGAAAATGTTAATTACATATGCAAAGTCCGATTTATATATACAGTACATCCTATCCATATTCACAAAGATGCAAGGCATGAATTTATTGAGCTGTTGAGCAACAGTTAGACTTACTCTGCTTAATACACTGGGAAAATTATTGATTCTTTCAAGGCCTAGTTTTCTTCTTTCAAGTAGTAATTTTTTTTTTAAATGTTCAACATGTAGGATTTGGGTAAAGGAAAGAGACAAATCAAAATAAATTGAGACAAACCTTGGGTCAAATTTTTATTTGATACATGCTATTTCTATCATAATTGTAATTTTAAATATTGCTACTACCCTTATTTGTCTTGACCTTAAATAGTTGTATGAATAAATAAAATACATTGGACAAAAGATGAAAATGGCAGTAGAAAGTAGACAAACATCTAGGAATTGCAAATATAAATTTATATCAGTAATTTCATATTCAGAGCTAATTATAGATGCCTTGAGAAGATGCAAAAAGAAGAGGAGAAGTTATAAAATTATATCCATGCTACTGTCGGAGGGATCATTTTTGCTCAGGGAGGTGCTGTGCACATGTGGATAGGCCCACACCCGTGAATTTCTGCGCAACTTAAATTAAACCCAGTAGGTTATTAAAAAAAAGAGGAGATCATGACGTTGGGCAGTAGATTCTTTTGGGGATAGTTCAGGGGAAAGAGAAGAAGGCAGGTAGTATAAGTGTGGTGGAGTGGATATATTGCACACACGTATAAAATTGTCAAAGAAAAAGTACATATTGGTTTTTTAAAAGTAATATTATTTATAATGCCAAACAATAGCTTAAACAATGTATAGTTTATTTTTCTCCTACATAGCATGACAAAAGCGAATGTACTTTTTAAAACTATTACTTACTAACAATACCAGCCTTTGGATGGTGCTTAAATAAGGACTTTTCTTTGAGTCATAGCATAGCTATTGCACACCCATTTATGTACAATAGAAAATAATTCTTTAGAAGTAAAACTGATATTGTTATTGCTTTATAAGATGACCAAAAATCCATTATGTATGCATACTTTTAAAAAAGCCTCAAGGAAAATATGCCTCCCTAAAGAAATGATCTTTCAAAGATAAGTTTACCCTTGTTCAAAAGCTAGATAATGCTTCATTTTATCAAAATATCAATAATATCACATAAATTGAATATCTTCATGTTTATATGCCAGTGAAAAATTTCAGCGTAAAGCAATACCTTAAAAATTATTAACATTTCATAGCACATAAGAAATCTACAGGTATTTATACTGTAGATAAATTTAATTGTTGAGTTACTATGGAGTAACAACTCTTATCCAAAACTGATATTAATAGTTGTGTCAATCAGACACTACAATCAATGTTGGCAATTGTGAAGAAACAAATTTTAGTAACCGTAAGTGTTTAACAATACTTCTTTTTTTAAAATAGAAAAAGGTACAAGCTGTAGATTTAAGTCTAACATACTAATTAAATTTTGATGCTCACTGGTGCTGAAAGGGCTTCTAGATAATTTGAAAATCCATGACTCTTGATTATAATATTACTGAAAAAGAGTAAATTATACTTTTAAAGACTTATTAAAAGAGGTTAGAGAGATGGCTCACTGACTGCTCTTCTAGAGGTCTCCTTTTTCTCCTCTAAACTGTATAACTATATATAAAGATTCTGGACTTTTTATAAGAAATATATTGAATTCAATGTAAGAAAAGAAGTTTGTTAGGATTTCAAGATACTGAAGTACATAACAATATTAAAAGAAGGAAAAGTTTTGAACTTCCACATACATTTTATAATAAATTATTTAAAAGTTAGAACATTATAACCATTAAATTAATCAACTCACTGCCAATCATATCATAAATTTTACCAGTGACGAGAACAGACATTTGCAGAGGATCATTCATTCTGCAGTACTGAGAGCATTTTTATTAGCGTTCCTTGGCACACTGTGTCTCAGGATAAGCTTCTCTCAGGAAATGAATACAGTGCTCAGTGGCAGACAGAGGGGAATATGATCAGTGTCTTCTTGCAAATAGTCCACTCTCATTACTAGTTCACTTTATCTGTGTCAGTAATCACCTGTTTATACAACACTTGCAGACTTTGAATAAGCATTTCTACAAGATTGAGACCTATAGGATCTGATTAATTGACTGGCCAGATTTATTTGCTAATCTTGGAAAAGTTAGAAGTACTATTTATTGGACTCTTCATCTGAGCCACAGAACACCCTGAAAATAACTTCTGCATCCTGATGTGTTTATGTAAATTGAAGTCTTGGCAATATCTAACAAATGAGAACAGAGAGATAACATTTAGTTGGTAGCTTTTAAGGTCTGTTGCATATTGAGGAGATGTCATGTTAGCATTTTATCAGCTGAACCCTCACAATCACGCTGACCATTGTCCTGGAATGAAACTCACTCTGGCATGTAAAATTACATGTACCTCTTAACTCCACCTAAACACAACTGCATGAATATTTGTGTGTGTGTGTGTGTGTGTTTGTGTAAATTGGAAATTCTAGCTGCATCATGTGTATGTCTCTGATAACCAGTACAGTTTTTCATATTGTATAAAATGTGGAAGTCGAAGGGAGACATGGAGGAAGAGAGAAAAAGAAAAGAATATGAAGAGAAGAGAGTTGCTTGTACATTTTAAAGTTACTTAGTTCCCTGTTGCTACTTTTAATTTTCTTTCTTTTTATTTAAGTGACTGCTTTTCATTTCTAATTCCAGAGGCTAGAAGTTTGAAATGATTTTCAGTATCTTCTAAGCAAGTGTTGGTGTTAGCATTCTCAAAGAATCACCCATTTTCCTTTCCAGCTTCTCGAAGCCTCCTTTATGCTTTCTGGCATTTGTGCCATTATTGTGTTCTTCTTTACTTTTGTAATTAATATTTTTCATGCAATATATTTTATTATAATGTCTCCCTCACCTAACTCCTCACAGATCATTCCCACCTCTCTATCCATCCTACATCGTGTACTCTTTTTGTCTCTTATTTTCTGTCTCCTTCTCTCTCTCTCTCTCTCTCAAACAAACACACAAAGCAAAACAACAACAATAATACTCATCAAGGAAACAACAACAACAACAAAAATAATAAGTATTCCAAACCCAACTAAAACTGTACACACAAAAAATTTGTGTCCATTCTGTGTTGGGAAATTACCACTGTGAGTGTGTTCTGCATGGAAGGTTTGTGATACGGTCATTTGTGGTTTTACAAACACAGTGATTCTTAAAGTTCATCTTGAAGAATAGTGAGTTTGGAAAGTGACCAGTTTAAAGTGTTAGGGGAACTTATCAGAAGGGCAAATTAACTGATTTTTTAAAAAACTATTTAAGACATAAAGGTTCATTAAAATATCTTTCATAATAGCACCAATTATCAACTCTTCATTTTTTTCCAAGTATCAATATAGAGATGTTTACATTTTCACCATACAAATCCAAAATAAGTATGCTTTTTACATATTTTCAGTTTCCTTTCCCTAAAAACAATGTACATAAGAAAAGGGCAGCACTGCACAGAGTTGAGGTGAAGTGGTGATTTTAACCAAAAGACAAAATCATATCTTATTTTATACAATGTGGTTAGCTGAAATAACAGTACCTTTAAGTAAAATATCTTAGTATGGCATGAGTAAGTTAGAATACACTGTACATTTTGTTGTTGATGATTCTCTTGGGTAAAGGAAGTTTATTATCTTATTCCAATCTACCTGAATGATGCTGATTATTGGTGAGATTAATTATGGAAAATGATAAGGTCCTGGCAATATAATGAGTGTATAATGGCATGAATAATGGCTTAATATACAGATAGAGATGAATGGTTTATTTTGATATTATGTACACTCATTGCTTCGAACTTTCATTATCAATATCACGTTAAGGGTAGAGAAAAAGCAGAAACATTGTTCAATTCTGCACCAGAATAGGAAGGGAACATAACTCCACAGTCCCGTTGGATACATAATTCATTACCTACAACACTGTATTTGTTTCCATGAACTAAAAGTTGCAAACTTCCCAATAATGCCACCTGGGAGACTAAGCTTTTATTATGTGAGATTTTAGAGCTTATTCAGTATTCAAAAGGTAGCAAATATTAATGTTTTAAGTGACTTATTTATACCTTTAGATATGATATGCCACATTTTTCATTGATAAATTAATGATATATTAACTGATATTCTACTGTTAAGGCAAATTTATATTGCTTTGATATTTCTTAAAGAATTAGCTCTGTACTTTCCAAATTTATTACTGTTTTCAAGCATAACATTTTATGAACATAAGCCTTTAAATGATTTTCCATATGTAGCTTTGTCTGAATTTGTTATAAGGTATCCCCAAATTACTAGACTTCCTGATTTCTTATTATATGGGGAAATATTGACAGAACCCTCAAAAAGATCTACCGGCCAAGTGAGCTACTATAAGTTTCTCATGCAAAAATTCTCATAACTTATAATTCCTAGGAATGAATGGTCACTTCTTTGTGTTGTGTGTGTGTGTGTGAGTATGTGTGTATGTGAGTGTGTGTTTCTGTTTTATGTTTAACCAGTCCATGTGAAACATTTTAGATTACTCTAGTAACGTAAAAGCACAGATTATGATTATTGTGTTGTGTGGTACACCTGACTTCAAACTCCAGAGCCATGTATAAAAGTTCCATGCTCCTTCATACTCATCAAATGTAAAATCCTCCAAGAGAAACTCTCAATTCTGAATATCTATGCTCCAAATGCAAGGGCAGCCACATTCATTAAAGACACTTTAGTAAAGCTCAAAGCACACATTGCACCTCACACAATAATAGTGGAAGATTTCAACACCCCACTTTCATCAATGGACAGATCGTGGAAACAGAAACTAAACAGGGACACAGTGAAACTAACAGAAGTTATGAAACAAATGGATTTAACAGATATCTACAGAACATTTTATCCTAAAACAAAAGGATAAAACATTCTTCTCAGCACCTCATGGCACTTTCTCCAAAATTGACCATATAATTGGTCACAAAACAGGCCTCAATAGATGCAAAAATATTAAAATTGTCCCATGCATCCTATCAGATCACCATGAACTAAAGCTGATCTTCAATAACAACATACATAATAGAAAGTCAACATTCACATGCAAACTGAACAATACTCTCCTCAATGATACCTTGGTCAAGGAAGAAATAAAGAAAGAAATTAAAGACTTTTTAGAGTTTAATGAAAATGAAGCCACAATATACCCAAACTTAAGGGACACAATGAAACCATTTCTAAGAGGAAAACTCTTAGCCCTGAGTGCCTCCAAAAAGAAACTGGAGAGAGGATACACTAGCAGCTTGACAACACATCTAAAAGCTCTAGAACAAAAGGAAGCAAATTAACCCAAGAGGAGTAGAGAGCAAAAATAATCAAACTCAGGAGCGAAATCAAACAAGTAGAAACAAGAACTATTCAAAGAATCAACCAAAACAGGAGCTGGTTCTTTGAGAAAATCAACAAGATAGATAAACCTTTAGCCAGACTCACTAGAGGGCACAAGGACAGCATCCTAATTAACAAAATCAGAAATGAAAAGGGAGACAAAACAACAAATCCTGAAGAAATCCAAAACACCATCAGATCCTTCTACAAAAGGCTATATTCAACAAAACTGGAAAACCTGGACGAAATGGAAAAATTTCTAGACAGATACCAGGTACCAAAGTTAAATCAGGATCAAGTTAATGATCTAAACAGTCCCATATCCCCTAAAGAAATAGAAGCAGTCATTAATAGTCTCCCAGTCAAAAAAAGCCCAGGACCAGATGGGTTTAGTGCAGAGTTCTAGCAGACCTTCAAAGACGATCTAATTCCAGTTCTTTTCAAACTATTCACAAAATAGAAACAGAAGGTACTTTACCCAATTCATCCTATGAAGCCACAATACTCTGATAACTAAACTACATAAAGACCCAACAAACATAGAGAACTTCAGACCAATTTGCCTTATGAATATCGATGCAAAAATACTCAATAAAATTCTCACTAACCGAATCCATGAACACATTAAAACAATCATCCATCCTGACCAAGTAGGTTTCATTCCAGGGATGCAGGGATGGTTTAATATATGGAAATCCATCAACATAATCCACTATATAAACAAACTCAAAGAGAAAAACCACATAATCATTTCATTAGATGCGGAGAAAGCATTTGACAAAATCCAACACCCGTTAGTGATAAAAGTCTTGGAAAATCAGGAATTCAAGGCCCGTGCCTAAACATGATAAAATCTATCTACAGCAAACCAGTAGCCAACATCAAAGTAAATGGTGAGAAGCTGGATGCAATCCAACTAAAATCAGGAACTAGACCAGGCTGCCCACTTTCTCCCTCCCTATTCAATATAGTACTTGAAGTCCTAGCCAGAGCAATTCAACAACAAAAAAAGGAGATTTAGGGGATACAAATTGGAAAGGAAGAAGTCAAAATATCACTTTTTGCAGATGGTATAATAGTATATATAAGTGACCCTAAAAATTTCAACAGAGAACTCCTAAACCTGATAAACAGCTTCAGTGAAGTAGCTGGATATAAAATTAACTCAAAGAAGTCAATGGCCTTTCTCTACACAAAGGATAAACAGGCTAAGAAAGAAATTAGGGAAACAACACCCTTCACAATAGTCACAAATAATATAAAGTACCTTGGTGCGACTCTAACTAAGGAAGTGAAAGATCTGTATGATAAGAACTCCAGGGCTGGTGAGATGGCTCAGTGGGTAAGAGCACCCGACTGCTCTTCCGAAGGTCCAGAGTTCAAATCCCAGCAACCACATGGTGGCTCACAACCATCCTTAACGAGATCTGGCGCCCTCTTCTGGAGTGTCTGAAGACAGCTACAGTGTACTTACATATAATAAATAAATAAATCTAAAAAAAAAAAAAAAAAAAAAAAAGAACTCCAAGTCTCTGAGGAAAGAAATCAAAGAAGATCTCAGAAGATGGAAAGATCTCCCATGCTCATGGATTGGCAGGATTAATATAGTAAAAATGGCTATCTTGCCAAAAGCAATCTACAGATTCAATGCAATCCCCATGAAATTTCCAACTCAATTCTTCAACAAATTAGAAAGTGCAATCTGCAAATTCATCTGGAATAACAAAAAACCTAGGATAGCAAAAACTCTTCTCAAGGATAAAATAACCTCTGGTAGAATCACCATGCCTGACTTAAAGCTTTAGTACAGAGCAATTGTGATAAAAACTGCATGGTACCGGTATAGCTACAGACAAGTAGACCAATGGAATAGAAATGAAGACCCAGAAATGAACTCACACACCTATGGTCACTTGATCTTTGACAAGGGAGCTAAAACCATCCAGTGGAAAAAAGAGAGCATTTTCAACAAATGGTGCTGGCACAACTGGCGGTTATCATGTAGAAGAATTCGAATTGATCCATTCTTATCTCCTTGTACTAAGGTTAAATATAAGTGGATCAAGGAACTCCACATAAAACCAGAGACAGTGAAACTTATAGAGGAGAAAGTGGGGAAAAGCCTGGAAGATATGGGCACAGGGGAAAAAATTCCTGAATCGAATAGGAATTTCTTGTGCTGTAAGGTAGAGATTCATCAAATGGGACCTCATAAAATTTCAAAGCTTCTGTAAGGCAAAAGACACTCTTAATAAGCCAAAAAGGCCACCAACAGACTGGGAAAGGATCTTTACCAATCCTAAAATAGATAGGGGACTAATATCCAATATACATAAAGAACTCAAGAAGGTGGACTCCAGAAAATCAAATAACCCCATTAAAAAATGTGGCTCAGAGTTAAACAAAGAATTCTCACCTAAGGAATATCAAATGTCTGAGAAGCAACTGAAAGAAATATTCTGTGTCTTTAATCATCAGAGAATTGCAAATCAAAACAACCCTGAGATTCCACCACACACCACTCAGAATGGCTAAGATCAAAAACTTGGGTGACAGCAGATGCTGGCACAGATATGGAGAAAGAGGAACACTCCTCCATTGTTGGTGGGATTGCAAGCTTGTACAACCACTCTAGAAATCAGTCTGGTGGTTCCTCAGAAAATTGGAGGTAGTACTACCAGAGGATCCTGCAATACCACTCTTGGGCATATATCCAGAAGATGTTCCAACCGGTAAGAAGGACACATGCTCCACTATGTTCATAGCAGCATTATTATAATAGCCAGAAGCTGGAAAGAACCCAGATGTCCCTCAACAGAGGAATGGATACAGAAATTATGGTACATTTACACAATGGAGTACTACTTAGCTATTAAAAAGAATGAATTTTTGGAATTCCTAGGCAAATGGATGGACCTGGAGGGCATCATCCTGAATGAGGTAACCCAATCCCAAAAGAACTCACATGATATGTATTCACTGATAAGTGGATATTAGCCCAGAAACTTAGAATACCCAAGATATAAGATATAATTTGCTAAACGCATGAAACTCAAGAAGAATGAAGACCAAAGTGTGGACACTGTGCACCTTCTTAGAATTGGGAACAAAACACCCAGGGAAGGAGTTACAGAGACAAAGTTCGTAGCTGTGATGAAAGGATGGACCATTTAGAGACTGCCGTATCCAGGGATCCATCCCATAATCAGCTTCTAAACGCTGACACCATTGCATACACTAGCAAGATTTTGCTGAAAGGACCCAAATATAGCTGTCTCTTGTGAGACGATGCCGGGGCCTAGCAAACACAGGAGTGGATGTTCACAGTCAGCTATTGGATGTATCACAGGGCTCCCAATGGAGAAGCTAGAGAAAGTACCCAAGGAGCTAAAGGGATCTGCAACCCTATTGTTGGAACAACATGATGTACTAACCAGAACCCCAGAGCTCTTGTCTCTAGCTGCATATGTATCGAAAGATGGCCTAGTCGGCCATCAATGGAAAGAGAGGCCCATTGGACTTGCAAACTTTATATGCCCCAATATAGGGGAATGCCAGGGCCAAAAGAATGGGAATGGGTGGGTAGGGAAGTGGGGGGCGCTATGGGGGACTTTTGGGATAGCATTGGAAATGTAATTGAGGAAAATATGTAATAAAAATATTAAAAATCAAAAAAAAAAGAAATCTCACTTCTACTTCAATTTGTGAAATAACTTGAGAAATACTGGTATCAATTCTTCTTTGTAAGCCTGATAGTATTCTGCACTAAAATCATTTATACCTGAGCTTCATTTTTTATTTTTTCATTTTTGGTTAGTGGACTTTTAATTATTGCTTCTACTTCCTTAGGAGTTATATGTAGGTTTGTTTAAGTTGCTCATCTAATTTTGATTTAACTTTGGTGGGAGGTATATACCAAGAAAATTAGCTATTATGTTTACATTTTTTTAATTTGGCGGAATACAGGTTTTTACAGTATGTCCTTCTGGTTCTCTGGATTTCCATGGTGTTTGATGCTATGTCTCTCCCTTTTACCTCTAATTTGTGTTAATTTAGATTTAATCCACAATGACAAGCTTGGGTGTTGGTGATTTTCTACTTTTGATTTCAGCTATAGAGATTCTGTGCTGTTACAGTGGGAGGAACCCACTGTTTGAAAATAAATATTGTCACTGTTCTCTAATTATATTTCTGTCACCTTGTCTGAAAAATTTTCATAATCATACAGAGCTAGAGATTAGCATTTGAACTTTGCACAAGGATAACTATTCTATCAGGTTGTTACAGTCTGTATTAAAATGTCAGTCACTCTCCTTGAGATATGTAAATGTCTATCTGGGGATATTCTTTCAAATGCCATCCCCATCCAAATCACAGAATTACTACTTCAACTGAAATCATTATGTTACCTTTCAGGACACATAATAAGAAATGTTTAATTTGCAGAATTAGAGAATCAAAAGAACGAATCATTTAAGGAAATGAGTGTTCTAAATTAACAGAGATCATAAAAAAAAAACCTACAAGCACTGTCCTACAAATCTTTTTATTATGGGGGGGGGGATAACCAGTAAGGCTCAGAGGCAAGCAGATGCCAGTAACATTTACTTCATGAAGGAAAATCTGTATTGCAAGAGCTTACCAAGGAAAACCCCAAGAGTTTTGACTCTCAAACATAATATGAAGCAATTAATATTTCAGTCCTTCAAAATAATCTTCCGGCAACACTTTATGTCCAAGTGTACCTTAGTATTTATTGAAAAAGATCATTAAGTAGATCTAATCCATTTCCCTATAAAGTTATGTTAGTTTATGATATTGTAAACCTCAGCTTCAGTTTCCTCTTAACAATGCCATTGGTGCTTGCAGAATCGACATGATTTATATTTCCCTCCACAGTATGCACAGCCATATTTATTTGCATTTCAATGTATAGCTTTGAATTCTATTGCATTATTAATACAGTGCTGATGACATTTATGAAGCAAGCATAACATTCTTACGTTAAAATATTGAGGAAAGATGAGGTCAAAAGAAAATGTCTAATCTGAAAAGATGTATAACATTTGAATAAATCTTATTTTACAAACTGCTTTTGTCATTACACTGTTAAAAAAACAACTTCACTTCATTTTTAAAGAAAAGCATACTCTCTTTTTCTCACTTAAGCTGTAGAAAAGCTCTAGGTGCCTGGAAAAATCAAGGAGAGTCAGTAAGTGTGCTCAGACCACGTGTCAATTGGCCATCTGCACAAGAAGCTGGAGTCCCTGACCTCTTCAGACAACAATGACCTCAGATGACCTCAACTATAATGAAATGAATTAAAGTGGCTCTCAGTTTTAGATAGTGCCTTAACTCCACAAAAGTCAAAGTATTGTGGAGTTCTTTGCTTTCGGGCGACCTCTGAAAAGCTCTCTGATAGAAAGTGGCTAACTCCTGTTGGAAACCTTTCTGTAAACGTCTAGCACTGTGTTGCCCTGAGCTCACCGTCGGCAGTTTCATCATGCCCTCTGAGATATGCGATGCCTGACCTGAGTGTTTCAACCTATCCTTTTGCTTAAATCCACTTAGCTGTGAAGTAAAGCAATGAAAGGGATGGGTCTTTGTTCTTTGATCAGAGCAGAAGGTGAATTCCTTTTATCTAAAGCAGTCATAATTTAATCTTAAAAGTATAGGATATTCAGATCTTTCTTCCTTGGCTCGTCTCTGTCTTGCACTCCTTGTCGAATGTTAAATTTTTAATTAATCTGCTACTGTTTTCAGCTGAGGGGAAAATATTTGATACACATATTTGAATGAAAGATACTGTGTGTGTACAGACTTGCTTACACTGACAGCTGTATTCATGCTGCCCGCAGGAACTGAAGGAGCAGTATTTGGACACTCTGTGGAAACACCTCACATCAGAGCAGAGCCATCTCAAGACCTCAGGTGAGCACTTCTTCTATACCAGGCCGTCGTTCTCATAATTTACAGCCTTTGACGTATGAATAAGTTAAATGGTGCTTGTGCTAGGAACTTGGACAAAAATATTACTATGCCATAATCTTATATTAGTCAGATACTTGATTCAAGATATTGAGCTATTCTAACTTGTCAGCGTTCCTAAACATATATGGCATGAACTCAAAAATATATGGACTAAGGATAAAGAGTTTTAAAAATGAAAAGAGACAGCTTTCAGAGAAGTTTAGAGGACTACTGTATAACTTAGGCACTATGGAAGATTAGACTTAGGTCAGTCTAATAGGATATAGGATAACAGGATATAGATAAACAACCATGAGGGGACTAGAGAAAGGAAGACCAAGAGAAAATATGAAAGGATCAGGGATATGAAGGAGGAGACTGAAGAGACAAATAGACACTGTAATCAACATACAGACATGCTTTGTCCTGCTATGGTACCACAGTCTAAAATCCCCATTATTATACTGTGCCTAAGAGCCTTGATACCATGCAAAGTCTATCCATACACAAAACATTGTGAGGTACCAACATAACAGAGATATCTCTCAAGAAAATCATGACAACTTTTATTTAAAAATATTAAGAGAAAGTATTCATAGTTACTACAACAGACAAACAGACATTCTTTTTTTTTCTTTTCTTTTTCTTGGTTATTTTATTTATTTACATTTCAAATGTTATCTCCCTTGCCAATTTCCCCTCCACAATACCACTATGCATTTCCCCCTGCCTCTAAGAGGGTACTCTCCCATCCACCCATCCACTCCTGCCTTCAGCACCATAGCATTCCCATACTCTGGGTCATCAAGCCTCCACAGGACCAAGAGCCCCCTCCTAGTGATAATGGAAATCCTCTGCTACATATCCAGCTGGAGCCATGGGGGCCCCCATGTATATTCTTAGGTTGGTGGTTTAGTCCCTGAGAGCTTTGGAGAGTACAGTTGGTTAATATTGTTGTTCTTTTTGTCGAGTTGCAAACCCCTTCAGCTCCTTCAGTCCTTGCCCTAACTCCTCCACTGAGGTCCCAGAGCTCAGTCAAATATTTGGCTGCAAGCATCCGCATCTGTATGGGTCAGACTCTAGCAGAACCTTTCAGGGGACAGCTGTACCAGGCTCCTGTCAGCAGCTGTACCAGGCTCATGTCAGCAAGCACCTTTTTTTTTTATATTTTCTTTATTTACATTTCTAATGCTATCCCCAAAGTTCCCTATACCCCCTCCCCCGGCCCTGCTCCCCTCTCCACCTAATCCCACTTGTTGGCCCTGGTGCTTCCCTGTATTGGGGCATATAAAGTTGGCAAGACCTAGGGGCCTCCCTTCCCAATGATGACTGACTAGGCCATCTTCTTGCTACATATGCAGCTAGACACACGAGCTCTGGGGGATACTGGTTAGTTCATATTGTTGTTCCACCTATAGGGTTGCAGACAGCTTCAGCTCCTTGGGTACTTTCTCTAGTTCCTCCATTGGGGGCCCTGTGTTTCATCCAATAGATGACTGTGAGCATCCACTTCTGTATTTGCCAGGCACTGGCATAGCCTCACACGAGACAGCTATATCAGGGTCCTTTTAGCAAAATCTTGCTGGCATATGCAATAGTGTATGAGTTTGGTGGCTGATTATGGGATGGATCCCCGGGTGGGGCAGTCTCTGGATGGCCCATCCTTCCATCTCAGCTCCAAACTTTGTCTCTGTAACTCCTTCCATGGGTATTTTTCCATATTCTAAGGAGGACTGAAGTATCCACACGTTGGTCATCGTTCTTCTTGATTTTCTTGTGTTTTGCAAATTGTATCTTGAGTATTCTAAGTTTCTGGGCTAATATCCACTTATCAGTGATTGCATATCAAGTGACTTCTCTTGTGATTGGGTTACCTCACTCAGGATGATATTCTCCAGATACATCCATTTGCTCAAGAATTTCAAGTACTTCTTGGCATCAGCAATAGTGTCTGGGTTTGGAGTCTGCAGGTGGGATGGATCCCTAGGTGGGGTAGTCTCTGGATAGTGTTTCCTTCAGACTTTGCTCCACTCTTGTCCCTGCATTTCCTTTTGAAGTGAAGAATTCTGGATTTTTTTTTTTTTTGAGGTGGCTGTGTGGCGCCATCTGTCAACCAAGGGCATTGCCTATACACTGGATATGGTCTCTACAGGTTGTATCTCCCCTTTCTGTGTATTTCAGTTAATGTCCCCCTTGTTGGGTACTGGGAACCTCTTGGGTCACTGGAATCCAGAACTTTCTAGTGTCTACCCCGCAGTTCCCCCTCCTCCCACTACTACACACCTTTCAAATTTCTGGCCCTCTGTACTTCTTAGGGGAGAACCCCCTCCTGTTTTTGAATGCCCTTTCATATCCCCCTTCTCTCTCCCTCCCAGATCCATCTTTCCCTCTCTCTCCCGAGATTATTTTTTACCCTTTCTGGGTAGGACTATAGTAGCCATACTTTGGGTTTCATGTGTTCTATGAGTTGTATCATGGCTATTCTGAGTTTTTTCTTGTTGTTGTTGCTAATATCCACTTATCAGTGTGTGCATACCATGTGTGTCCTCTTGTGACTGGGTTACCTCACTCAGGATGATATTTTCTAGTTCCATCCATCTGCTTGCAAATTTCATGAAGTCATTGATTTTTAATAGCTGAGTAGTACTCCATTGTGTAAATGTACCACATTTTCTGTATCCATTCCTCTGTTAAGGAACATATGGGTTGTTTTCAGCTTCGGGCTATTATAAGGCTGCTATGAACATAGTGGTACATATGTCCTTGTTATATGTTGGAGCATTTTTGGGTATATGTCCAGAAGTGGTATAGCTGGCTGGGTCTGAATAATGGCCAGACTGATTTCCAGAGTGGTTGTACCAACTTACAATCCCACCAGCAATGGAGGAGTCTACTCTTTCTCCACATCCTCACCAGCATCTGCTGTCACCTGAATTTTTGATCTTAGCTATCCTGACTGGTGTGAGGTGGAATCTCAGGGTTGTTTTGATTTTCATTTCCCTGATGACTAAGGATGTTGAACATTTCTTTAGGTGCTTCTCAGCCGTTCATGATTCCTCAGTTGAGAATTCTCATGCAACAGACATTCTTAACTCAACAAATAAATTAACATTTGATGAAGTGAGATGGATTACTTAATTCCTCATAGGGATATTATACTCCAAAATGTATCTGCTACAGTGGTTCCATAAAAAAATAATAACACAAAGAAAATGCACATTAAAATCACTGCTGTTAGATAACTATTTAGGAGACAGAATTTCTTGATGGTTCAGGAAAAGTACTTGATAAGCTCACAATAGGATGTGAGTGCAGAAAACAACATTTGTAAAGGAGCTACTCATAGCTTAGCACATGTTTGTATTCCCCAGTGCTGTGGGAGAGGAGGAGTGGAGAGACAGGAAGATCCTGCGACTTTCTTGCCACCAGCCTAGTTATAGGTTCAGCAAGAGGGTCTGTCTCAGTGGAATAGCTCAATAAGTGATAGAGCAATACATGATAAGAACTCAGTGTTCTTCTCTGGCCTCCACACATGTGTGCACAAATACGTATATGTGAATTCACACATACATGCAGGCACAACACATAAATTAGCCATACTCACATAAACACACATACATTTTATTTCATAAAAGTCATTATTTAGCTTTTGTCATTGAATAAGCAGAAATATAGTCAAAAGAAAACAGAAAATAGATGTGTGGGTCCATGTCTGTCCTGCCACTGGGCATGGCATCTTGGGGAAGCAGAACATTGGGAGATTGACTGCTCTTATGCCACTCTGCCTCTGGGGCAGGTGCTGGGCTTCAGGAAAGTGCCAAGACACCACTCTAGGAGTGGGAAAGCACAGTCTGAGATGTGGGGAAGCCGATGATGGTTTGAGGATCCCCAAGCCTGTGACAAGGCTGGGGCTGAGGAGGTTGTCAGACTCTTACATATCCAGTACTAGTGGGAATTGGAGAAGAGTTGAGAACAGAGTTGGCAGACCTCTAGCTACATACAGCCTCTAGCCTAGGGGCAAGGGAAAGGGGAATTCTGGTTTGTCTCAGCAATGATTATCTTTAGCCTGGTGGAACCAGGCTAGACACACAAAGTGGTTAGCTGACATTCTGTAGGCTACCTTCTGTAAGCTCCCCATAGCAGCGATAGATGAAAGAGACCGTCCAGGTTTATCCATATCTTTTATTGACTGTTCATCATAGAAAATGAATGCATATCATACCGTACCCACGTTTTAGGGTGGATCTAAGATTAAATACTTTTTGCAGGGAGGAAAGTCAGGGAAGGGAAGATTATTGGCTAATCCCTCAACATCTCTAGGTACGACATTGGCATGGAGAACTCTGTTTAGGCCTCTGGGACCACAGGTCACATTTCCTTATGTGGGGAGTGTGACTCTCGTTCCAAGTCAGGAACCTGTCAGGGAGTGGCTAGTTGCCTAAGTCTCAGGTATTTGCCCACCTTGACTTTGGGTTTTAACCTGCCCTACCTTACCAAGCTTCCTGGCATAGTTTTGCTGTTCTACCAATAAAGTTGTTGTTTTTTTAATTAAAAATCATTTCTTCTCTCATACAATACAACGAAAACACATTTTACCCTCTCTCCATTCCTCCTAGCCCTGCCCTCTTCATGTGTCCTCTTTCCCAGATCCATTCTCCCTCAATCTCTTCTTCAGGAAAGAGCAGACCTTCAAGAGACTACAGCAAAATAGAACTAAACAAGAAATTATAGGAAGATTCTAGGACTTAATGATGACCAGCCTAGTTAGGGAAAGAGAGAGAGAAAAAAAGAAGGAAAGAAAGAAAGAAAGAAAGAAAGAAAGAAAGAAAGAAAGAAAGAAAGAAAGAAAGAAAGAAAGAGAAAGAAACCCTCATATTGAGGGCAGACAAGGCACTCCAAAAGGACAGAAAGAGTCTCAAGACAGACAAGAGTCAGAAATACACCTGCTCTTACTCTAATGAATTTCATAAAAGTACCAAGCTAATAGCTATAACACATAAGCAGAGAACCTGGAGCAGACCCATGCAGGCTCTGAGCTTTCCACTTCAGTCTCTGTGAGCCCATGTTCACACTGCTTTGTTGACTTAGTGGGCCATGTTCTTTTCCTTGTGTCCTCCAATTCCTCTGACTACTACAGTCTTTCCTCCCCCTCTTCAGTGAAATCCCATTCTCCAATGAAGGCACACAATGGAAAGCTCCATTTTAGACTCTCTTTTCATCTCTCCATTAATGTCTGGCTGTGGTTCTCTGCACATGTTCCATCTGCCTCCAGAGGAAGCTTCTCTAATAAGAATTGAACAAGACTATGAGTATAGACTTAAATAGGACAAGATCTATGAGTATAGCAGAATATCATTAATTTTTTTCCAGTTGTGTCTGGTTCTATCCTAAGTCTCTGGGCTATCTATTCTTATGTCCCAGCCCTTCCTGGCAGTGTAGGGTATAGGTTCCCTTTCATGGCACTGGCCTCAAATTAAACCAAACATTCATTAGCCACTTCCACAACTCTGCACTGTCATTGCCCCAGTACAAATTACAGGCAGGAAAGATTGAAAAAGGAAGGTTGTGGCTGGGTTGGTGTCCAGGTTTCTCTTTCAGTAATTTACAGTTTACCTTCTCTCATATGTGCAGAATGAGTTGAAATTTTTAATTCAAAAAAATAGAACAACCAAACACTTTTACAATAACAAATATTCAGAATCTCATAGTCTTGTGGTAATACTTTTGTGACTTTTCTTCTGACGAATTGAGAAACATACATTCAATAATCTATTGAATATTACCAGGTACTTTTTATTTTATTAATTTTTAATTTTTTGCAAATTAATAGGTACACATTCTATGCAAAACTGGATAGATAGTGATCAAGGCAGTGCATGAGCCACATTTTAAAAGTATACTTTTAGTCTTGAGGGTCTATCTAAAAAGAATAAAATAACAGGTGACTGACCAGAACAGTCAATGCTAGCCTTTTAATAAATGTGTGTACAAATGTCTATGTGTGAACACATAATACATACATGTACATATACACTCTATATGCTACAAACACAAAAATCAAACACACACACACACAAACACATTTCATGCCCTCCCTTTAGTAATATATAATGTTTGGAATAACTATGGTTGTTCTCCACGTAAGATAGTACATTTCTGGATTACATCTTCCATAGGTTCCCTGCTTATTCTTAGTATTTTAGCAGACAGCAATGCATCTCATATGTTATAGTGCTTTGATAGTTGTCAGCTTGAATGATTGTAACCAAATATCTTTAAATAATGAGATAGTAACTAAATTAATATTGTGTAAGAAACATTATACAGGATGCATATGGATATCATCAATTGCCAATTGTTGTAGACCAGCCTTAGTTTCTATGTACAGCAAACCCCATGATCTTACTCAAATGAAATAAAAACACAACTGACCTCTAGAAGTTTGAAACAGAATGGTGAAAAGAGTGAAAAAGAGGGAGAAGGTAGATTTGCAAATCAGTTGGGCAATGGATTATAGTTAGAAGATGCTCAGACATCTCTTTCCAAAGCAGGAGGATTACAGATAATAATAACGTAAAAACCAGAAGAAATGACTTGTAGTGTTGCCATCAGGCAGAAACAGTGAATGTGTTATAACACAGCTATATTTAATCTGATTTCAGCAATGCACAATATTTGCATGTCAAGAAATATTCCTAATATTTTGTAGTAAAGATGATTTTTTTCCACTTAAGTGTTAAAATTAATTGAACTTTGGCATTCAACCATATGTGTATAATTAGGATATACCTAAATATAAAATACATGTATTAGAAGGGACCAATTCATTTGTTAGTTTCTGAGTCTTAAAGTAAACCTCTTGGTTCTTTCATTTTAAAAAAATGTATGTATGTTGTATCCTCTTATGAAAAATCTATCTCTATAGAAATAGCACCATCAGGACAGCCAGGGCTATACAGAGAAAACCTGTCTCAAAAAAAAAAAAATGAAAAAAAAGAAATAGTACCACCTATGGCTTTAAGTGGTCTACAGATGTCTCAACATTTTCAGATTGAAGCATGAAATAAGTTACAGGTGGTATATGGTGTTTCTGATTTCTCTCTTCTGACCATCCATTAATTAATATTAGAGAGGCTTGATTTACCATCTACTGCCAAAATAGACTGACTACTCCTAAGATGAATGTTACTAATTTAAATTTCAAAATGGAAGCAGAAGCAAAGTGCAGTGATAATTGGGCTATTTAATTATTCATGTGTGTATTAAAACTTAAAGCAGAGTATCTGAGACCTTAACATATATAGCTAAGAACTCTTGGCTGATGCAATGCTAATCAGGCAAGCCAAATGGGTTGGCTGCGTAAAGAAAGCAGTACTTGTGGTCTTCTCAAGAATAGCCCTTTGTAAGATACAATAGAGTATAAACGTTTACATTTAAAAATGTGATTTTCTAAAGTTTATTCAGCAGATTTAATAACTATTTAGTATGTCCTGAGCTCTGTACTAGGTTTCATGGAAACTTTAAACTCATACTTACAACCTTTGTTTGGTTTAATTTAAGATAATATTACTAAGTATTAGAGTTTTATGTAGCAACAATACTATTAAATAGATCCAGATATTGATAAAGATATATATATATATAATTATTATATATATTTCTGTTCGTTAGTTATTATGACAAAATGTATTTTCTACAATATTTATTGTTCTTTCATTAAAAAAAAAAACTGTCCAGTCTTACCAATACTTGGTGCTAGCAATCTTACTAATTAAAGTCATGTATAGGAACATGCCAGTTCTATATTTCTCTTCTGTTTGCTATTATTCTATATGACTCACTTCCATTCACATATCTGATAGCCACATATCTTTCCTGATGTGTTCACATATTCTGTAAATATTAGGGAGAATTTTTATATATCCTGATAACATTTGTGACATGTCATGGTACAGATATTATTTCCCAGGCCATTATGTATTAATATTATTGGTGGTTATTTAGAAAGTATATTTTAATGTAAAGATATTAATCACATTTTTAATTATGAACTAATTGTGACACATTGTGGACTGTGACACTTTTAATCACTTAAGTTGCCAAGTTCTTTTCATTGAAAAGCCTTATGATTTCAACTATTATATGGTAGTGTGTGGTAGAGACTGAAGTTTATTCTGGCATACAGATATCCAGTTATTCCAGTATTATTTTCTATAAGCACATTGGATAACTTTATTGCCCTGACAATGGACAAATGTTTGGAAAATAAAACAGACTGTTTGTGAAATCTGTCTTATTTCAATGTACAATGGCAATGTGGTGTCACTTCTTTCTTGATGACTGCAGCTTTGGAGTTAGTTTCCAGTTCTCTAACATTGTACTTTGTCAAGAATGCTTGCACTAGCATAATAATCCTGAGAAATCAGTCCAATCATCATATTTAACTGTTTTAGGTAACATATGGATAATTAGAGCATCTAGTCTTTAGTGTTAGTATAGTAATTATAGCTTAACTATACAGTAATGCTCCAGTATTAAAATTAGTTTTTATTACATTACCTTAACTATATGGCTAACACACTATGATAGAACTGAAAATATAACTTCATACTGCTAAAGCTACAACATTCTGTTTTTAAAGTGCTTTCAGCTATAGGTAGGTGGATGATCACTACAGAATTTAACAGCAAGTGATATTTGAAGTAGAAGGAACTCACAGTTTCTTATCCCAATTCCCGTGGTGAATTCTCTCATTATATTGATATGACTTTTGCACATAGTATAGTAATTAATTTTCGCTAGTTTATGCTTCAATTCCTGCTTTGCTCTTTGAGAGTAATTGGCATGACAATAGAATTTGCAGTACCAAGTTCAATGTAAGAGATGTTTTTCTATTGTCCTATCATTTATAGCATACCTCCTAGAAGTGCCTGGAAAATATTATTTTGAAATAATGAATAGAATGCATAATTACAGTGTCCAACCTATTTTGATAAGCTGTCATGACTAGTTAAGTGTTTCTTACTTCAAATCTTTGAAACTCTGTCTAGATCTATTTGTTCAATAGTGTAGTTTGCAGACTCTTTGAAAGTGTGAAGAAACTTTAGCTTAAATGCAACGTTTGTCTTAATTATACCCAAAATTTAGAAAAACTTATCCCTCTTCTGGTTTACCTGAGGGACAGTACCCAGTGGATATAATAGAGAACTGATTTCTCTATTCAATACAAGGTACATGAGACAATGAGTCACTCTGGATAGTTAAATACTTGCATCTTTGTGACATGCATACAATAACAAATACTGACATAGATAACTCAGATAAACTGTATCTCTATATGTTCAAAATGTAATTTCCCATTCCCAAAAATGCCAGTTGTAATTTGAATGGCTCTGGATCCATATGCCAGGTTAATATGTTATTACATGATTTTTCCCATAAAAATTTGTTTATTTTTATGTATTTATTTGTATTCAGGAAAGTTTATCAAAAGACTTAAGATTGGCTCAATTTTCATGTACCTAAGAAACACTTGAGAGCTGCCAACCATATGTTCAATATTAAATCAAAGTATAAGTTAGAAATCCTAAAACTTGTCTAATAAATTTTATTATATATACTCTTTAAATAAATTTTATTTTTGTAATTAGCTTGAAATTATTTGTGTATACTACTTGTTTCAACACTGCTTGTTATTCAGAACAGAATATACCACTTTAATAACACTTGCATTTTTTTACAATTATTACATTTAATTCTATCAATCCTAGCAAAGCACACAATTGAGACTTATTTAATTCAAAGTCTTAATTACTTTGGCACTTAAGCAATTTGGCAGTACTGTAAAATTTCTACCATTTGCTAATGTTTAAACATACCAGGTAATGCACAGATTCAAATATTTAGCAATTACATGTCTCCAAAAAAAATCTTGTTGCTGATAAAATGAAAATCATCTCATATAACATAATTTACAAATTTAATCTTCCTTGTGCTAAGCCCAGTAAATTTCATTTTTCCCTTGGCTTGTGTCACTCTTCCAAAAAGCTTTTATGTTGGTGTTCGGTCAATGGAGGCCTCATAGATCCAAGGCTGTTAAAAGCTTCTCAGTTTTCTCTCAGACATCATCCACCATGGACCATGGATTTCTGTTGTTTTTTTTCTTTTTCTTTTTCTTTTTTTTTGGGGGGGGTGGGGAGTCTTTTGTTTTGTTTTTGTTTTGTTTTGTTTTGTTTTGTTTGTTTGTTTCCCTTTGAAGCTCATACCCAAATCTATTCTGAAACACCTACCTCTTTTTCCCCCAGACTACAGACATATTAAAGAAAGGGGGGGGGGAATCCTACCATTCAGCCTTGACCTCAGGTAGCAGCATACAGAGCACTCTTTTACCACCATATTAATTTCCCTCTGTAGCCACCTGTCCTATGACTCAATCAAGTGATCTTTAGCAGGTAGGAGTAAATAAGGATTGTCCATTTCCTTCCTATAGTTGACCTTTTCTTCTTGTTCAAAGTCATTTTTCAGTACAACAAAATGGCTCTATTTTATTTTCCAAAAAGAAAAAATCTTTACTTTTAGGAAATCCAAATGATTTCTATCGGTTTCTATGTCATTTGTGGTGACATTCTGCTCATCAAGTGGATGAGCAAAAAATAAGAGGTGATGGGGTCATGGGGAGGGAACCAAGGATAATGTGAGAGAGAAAGAGGGAGAGGAAGGTAGGGAAGAAGGGTGGGAGGGAGGGAGGGAAGGAAGGAAGAAGGGAAGGAGGGAGGGAGGGAGGGAGGAGAGGGAAACATGAGAAGAGAAAGAGAGAGGGAGACAAAGGAGGGAGGGAAGGTATGATTCCCTGGTTACACACTGACACATGCCATGTTATTCAAAGCTTATAGCAACAACACAAATCTCATCTCTTACAGCAAAGAACATAAGATATTTCTGATCTAAATATGAGTGGCAAGGGCCTGGGAATATGGACTCAGACTCCACCCAAATTCTGTATTTAAATGCAGAAATGCTTTTGTGGAGTTTTGTGGCTGTTGTCCCTGTTACTGGATGAAAGAAATCCAAAGCACCTGCAAGATAGACTAGTAGCAGGCTCAGTCTGATGGGTGCAGCAAATGGGGAAATTTCTGCCATAGGTTTGAGATGCTATTTAGTGGCAGTTTTACTTTGGGTATTGCTGGAAAACAAGTCACTTCCAAAACTATTTACCTGATAGTCATGATGACATTAGGAAATACAGGGAGATCGTCAGGGATTAGCTACTGAGGGAGTTAAATAGAACCCAAGGTCATTTGACTCTGGGTCAATCATATTCCTACTGGCTACCATCATGGAAGTTCTACTAAGTCAATCAGACTAAACTGAATCTTTAGTACAGATGTGAGCTTGCTTGGTTCAAAAAGTAAATACTGTCAATTCAGAGCAGATGAAGCTGGGACATTGTCTCTGGCTAACATCCCTGAGGCCCCATCTTTACATATTTTGGGCAAAGGACCCTTAAATCAGTAGTACTTTAGGATAGGTTAGCCATGAGTATGTTTAGTGCATAAATAAACATAAATATTACAATCATTTCCTGATTAATCATTTGATAGAGATCAAAGTGGAAAATCTTAATCACTCAGAATTTTCAATGCAGTTAATGTTATTGCAGCATAAATAAAGCCTTCATAAATCTTATATGCACAATTGGCTATCAAATGTGTGAGAAATAAGTTTGATTTTTCTCTTCAGAAATAAGTTGAGTCATGTCGATTACTGGGTAAAATTAAAACTTTTCTTCTACTTAAATGCATGCAAGTTACCTTTTATTGAATGTTGGAGTAATAATCTGCCTTAATATATTAACATATTTGTATTTTTAGGTATGCTCTTCTCTAACTGCTATGCAAATGACTCATTCATATCACCCATGAGTGATTTCAATAATGATAGTATTAACCAACAAAACACTAAAATGACACTGGGCACAGATACCTCTTTTAAGGCAGTGTGACATTGTATATAAGGATTATAAATATAACTTTAAATTCAGATTTTACATTTTGAATACCATATGGAAAAGGTTAGTAATAGATTCTACTAAGTAATTAGACACTAAGTACACTTTTTTTTTTAATTTCTTGCTCTATTTTTATTCAAACAAGAACATGCAAGCACACCTTATAAACAGATATTTTAAAAAGCCTTTTAGCTTTAGGTGCTCAAGTGAGTTAATAAGAGATAAAGTATCATAGGACCAAGAACCTCTCCTCCCATCAATGCCCGACAAGTCCATCCTCTGCTACATATGCAACTGGAGCCATGCTTTTCAGAGATATGTTTCATGAAGTTCTTCCTGAAAACAGCTCTGGGTCTTGTCTCAGAGTAGAAAAGTCACTTTGGATCATGGTGATAGAGAAGCTGAGAGAAGCCTTTTCCTGATGCCCTGTGATGGAAGAGAAAGGAGGCAGCTTCATCAGCTATGGAAGAGTTTACAGTAAACAACCACCACCACCACCACAACAAAAACAGCTGGTACCCACCACTTCTCCTGCTTGGAATTCCATCACTACATTCTGTTGACTTTTGACTTTCCTCTTGCTGATTTTTCTTCTACAAACTGCTGTGCTTTAGTCTGAGGCCACTGAAATGAAGCAATGAAGGTCATTAAACATGTAAAATACGTTTTTATATGAATTTCCATATTTTTCAAGCACATTTTAAAAAATTTAAAGTTTACAAAATTTTAAGGGTGCACCATTGAGGGACTGTAATAATGATTACAATAATAATGATTTCCATTTGGGTCTTTTATATTCACAAAGCTGGAACTCTTTATTGGAAAATACATACATGCCAAATTATTCCAATTTAGTTATTAAACTTCATCATTAATATTGATAATATATTAAAAATTTAAACATGTAAACTCATGATGGCGACCTACTTTTTGAACATGATAAAAAGAGCTAGCATAAGGAAATGTTATTAAATTATTATACATGAAGAGTAAATAATTGATAAGAACAAATGAAGATTTTTATAATGAGCCAAAAAAATAGATAAAGTAATGAAAAAAGATTGTCCCAAAACTTAACTGGGCTTGAAATCATTGTAACAAAAAGTGAGAATATAGGTCTATGCTGACTCTCTGTAAAGTCCATTAAACCTGACTCACTAATACTTACTTTTTCAGTTCCTTCTAAATTTTCTCTTTCATAATGATATTTTCCTTTCCTTTAGGCTTGAATCACCAACTAGATCCTTGAAAATGGAGGCTCCACGTGGAGTCCAGGTGAGCGCAGCTGCAGGTGACTTCAAGGCTACCTGTAGGAAGGAGCTACACTTACAGTCCACAGAAGGGGAGGTGAGTCTCCAGCAGGGTTGACCCTGCTGCTTTATACACCACTTGACTCATGTTCCAGGAGACACACAGAGCTGCTTCATGAAAAAAATTCCAAGCTTTGGAAATCTTGATACATCTTTAATACTGGATTCAATAAGCTCTTCCTACTTTCTACTAAAATGTACTCATTCCAAAGACCCTTTAAAACAGACCTCCGGATTTTTGTTGCTTGATATTAGCTTCAAACATTAGAATGGAAGCAGTCCCTCTTTACCTTTCTCTTTGGATCTTTAGACTGGTTCTTCTGAAGGTTCATCAGCTTGTTCTGTTATAGTCAGAAAACAACAAGAATTTTGGAAAGACTGCTCATGCCTAACAGGATTGATCAGTATAGATAACAATAATTATATAGATATTTCAGAAGATCTGAAGACAAAATTTGGAAAGTGCTCACCATAAAAAAATTAACTCTCTGTGTAGCTAAGTACAGTGAACCCAATTTAAACATTACACAGGGTTCACATATGTTGAAAATTGAATAGCACCCACCAATGTACATTTGGTATATACCTTTATATATCTCATTAAAATTAGTTTAAGAAAGGAAATGTTTTTCCTAAAGTGGTTTGATATTGGCTTGTTTGTTTCTCTGCCCAACATCAATACCACAAAAGGACAAACTGATCACTTATCAAAAAAAAAGTCTCTACCTTTAGATAGATTTTAAACTACTTCATATCATCAGATATAGTATTCAGATATTCAAAGTAATAGTTGAAATGAAGAAGCCTTAATTTTATAGAAAATGCAAGGTTCTGCTATAGACAATCTCTCTCATTTTATACACAATGGTATGAGGAACTGCAAATTTGGCATTGAAGGAAACACCAGTCATAACTGTAAATGAAAAGTTTTAATGATATGGCCACATCCACAGTGCAACAACATACCACAGCAAGCATGCTAGAATGTTGCTGAGGGAGATTATTTATTCCAAAATTGATTAACATTTTCAAGGAGACAAATCGTACTGATATCAGCAGGTACAAATGAAATGGATTCTTGTTAGAGAAGACAGGCAGTGCTGAGTTCAAAGCTCTAGGGTGTGATTCTAGTCACAGGATTGAGTTTCAGAGCAGATGGATCGTGTGGCTTTATGGGACAATACAGAACAGACATACCAATTTCAGAAATTGGAATGTGATCAGCATCACAGTAACTGCATTGGCAGAAAAGAGAGGTGGGCAAGCACATCCATACTGTAACCTGGAGAGGCCCAGGAATATGGCGTTGACATCAGTATCTCGGTTCTTCTAGCTTCCTGCCTTATGTTTCATCTCCATGAAAGCAAATCTCTTTCCAGCAGCTGACATGAATGGACTCATTAGGAAACTTGTCCCCTTTACACGAGTGAAGAAGTTACTGAAGCATATAGTTAATATATACTCCAGTTCATTTGTGGAACAAATATCCCACAGTGAGGGAATCAGATAAAAAACAGCTCTGAACTTGTACTTACAGTGCAAGCTATGAGCAAGATCAGTTGAAGCTGATGATGGCAGGGGACTAGGGTAGGACATTCAAGATGTGTGACCTGGGGCAAGACCCCCGGTTTTATTTGAAATGAGAGGGGAACAAGACAGTAGGCGTGACATGGTTCAGTTTGCATTTCTTGGAACTTCACCCCAAAGTATGACAACTAGAGAGAGACCCAAATGGATGCCCACTGCAGGGAACCCCCCCAGCAGAATTCCAATAAGAAATGTCTAGGGTGAGGAAGGAGGAAATTCGGCTCTCCCTCATCCTTCAACTTTGGGTTGTCTAGGCAACTCAGAGTCTATGATTAAGAATAAGATGAAGGCTAATGAGATAGCTTAGTGTTTAAACCCTACCACATCTGGTGACCTCAATTCAACCCCCAGGATCAGAGGGTTGAAGCAGAGAAACAACTTTATGTTAGCATCCTCTGACCTTCACATAGCTACAGTGACACACACACACACACACACACACACACACACACACAGGTACATGCACTAGGGATAATGAGAGAGGAATACAAAATAAACAATTGGTGTATTAGAAATTATTAAATAAATGAAGTAATTCCTCAAATGAAAAGATGAGTCAAATTGGTTGTTGAAGCCAACTAACATTTAATAGACAATTTAGGCATGATGATATGTAGAATAATTTTCTGTTTGTTGTCATGACTTCCTAAGACTTTAGACAGCAAGACTTTTCTGGATGTTTTAGAAATGATTCTACTCATTCTTTCACAACTACTTAAAAAAAAAAAGACAATGGAGTATGTTTTTTAATTAATTCCCTCCCTCTTCAGGAATGCCAGCCCAGCTGGTATTCTTCTTTCTCTATATAGTCTTCAGATATGACTAAGAAGCTAAATGGAAAGCCTCTGCCAGGGCCATTCATTCTCTGTGTGTATGCCATGGTTGTTACTGCTGCTGTTTTTAATAACTAAGTTCCTTGAGCAGATCATGCAATACTACATTTCATATTGGGGACTTGTTCTCAGAACTCCACCACTCAAATTTAAGACAGCAGCAGAGCCTGTGGACAGTGCACAGGCTTGTAATCTTTTCAAAACATCAGGATAGTCCCCATTGCCTTGCGATGCTCTGTGGGAGGGACCACACTGAAATGAAATGATTTTGTTGTTGTTGTTTTTTGTTGTTTTTCTTTTTCTTTTTCTTTTCTTCCTAGATATTTTTAAATGCAGATTCAATCCGGCTGGGAAATCTACCAATCGGTTCCTTCTCTTCTTCAACCAGCTCCTCAAATTCTCGACAGACAGTGTATGAACTGTGCGTCTGCCCCAATGGCAAACTCTACCTGTCTCCAGCTGGGGTAGGCTCCACCTGTCAGTCCAGTAGTAGCATTTGCTTGTGGAACTGAAGCGACTGATTTCTCCTCACACCAGAATAGCCTTTTGTTCCCGTCCGTCTGCTTCACGGATTTGCTCGGTTTCCCCTGTGATCAGTGCAGAGCGTCTTCAGATGGACCACAGAGCAAACTGTTCCAGTATCCGCCAGGATTGGCCTTCACCTTTCCTGATTCACCATACTAAACACACTTAGTGGGACTGACTCGGCCGTGGGAAAAACATCTTCAGCAGAAAACCTGGATCGCGACCTTTGCTCGAAAGGGAGAATAATTTAGGTGCCTTTGCTACGTGGAGTGAAGCACACACAGTTTTAGATTTTTGCAGAACCTGGCTGCGAACTGCGCACGAACACATTACCCAGACAAAATTCCCAAATCCACTGGTGACATGAAACGCTTAACCCCGTCAGAAGACTGATTCTGCAGTCCGAAAGCACAATTTTCCATTCATCTTTTTTGGACGTAAACTTTTATCCCCGAATTTTAAAATTTTGAAGCATTATGTAATGCTTGCTTTACTAAAAAATTAAATTCAATACGTGATTTTTAACTAAATGAAATGACGAGACAGAATCTCTCCCTGAGTTTTTTTGTTTGTTTGTTTGTTTGTTTGTTTCCTTCAATTCAATGTGTTGGTACTCTTTGTCTACTAAGTCTGGAATTTTGTACATTAGATAATTTTGAAAGCTCTCAGCAATATAATCTTTACAAAATTAACAAAAACGCCATTATGCTGTCATTTGTCAGATCTGGATGGCCTTATAGAGTATTTATGTGGTTATTGCATGTGACACATTTGCTTTTAACAAAACATCTTAACCGTTTCAATTTAAGACAGAAGGGATATACTTATGGTGGGAATTCATCAGTCATTTCTTTGAATATTCACTTGGTGTCCTTTATCCTTAGGCACTCTTTTGTTTGCTCCACTTACATTAAACTTGATTTTTAAGTGCAAAAGTTAAAACAGCCTTTAATTAAATGCTAATGTGATACATAATGCTGAGAACGGATTCAGTTTCCACAGGGATGTCATTTTCAAAGTTAGTATCCGTCTTTTCACTTGTGGTTAATATTTAAGAAGGTTACAAATTAAATTATAAATTCCAGAAAAGAACGTGGTAAAAAGACAAATGTGTAGAAGGGGTGTTGGCCAAGTGCTTTCTCTGTTGAGGAATCTAGTCACATTTCCATTCGACTGTTAGCCATTTCTACCAGACTGTTACACTACCCTTACATCAGGAACCGTAGCTCTCTCCACTCTCCACAGCTCATTTTTAAAAATGAATTCCTAATAAATAACGGTGGAGTATTATAGCTTTGTTCACCATGGTACTCTAAAACTCAAATTCTTGAAACCGACAGAATGCAAGAATGTAAACTGGTATTGTAGATTTCCCAGTTTCTGAAGGTGACTTGATGACTCTGAGGTAAGTCCTTAAGTTTTCCCATCATACACTTCTTGCACCTGTCTACACTGTTAACAGGTGTGTGGAAGTTACATTTCAGAGCTCTATGACTGCAGAATCTTTGAAAATCGGTTCTCTATAGCTGAGAGTGACACAAACTATTGAAATTTGTTGAAGCAGTTTGGTTAGTAACAATGAGAAAACTGGATAATACAACCTGCAAGGTCACCTTTTGGCCAAAGCTCTCTCTTTTGGATTCCCAGCATTTCCAGTAGCAGGCAAAGCTCTGTACCACTGAGCACATTCCACATTATGCAGACAGCTCTGGAAGGTATTTTACTCTGATCTTTTTAAAAATTGTACTGGACTTGTGCTTTGGGGTTAGTTTATAAATCTGTAAATTAATATCAAAATAAAAGTGGAGATATATAATTACTTGAAAAGTCATAACAGAGAGCCTAATTCATTTCTAACAAAATTTACTCTATGAAGATTGCACATTAGTCTTTACAAAAGACTCACACAATGTGTAAGGCAAGAAATTTAGAGTCGTGTTTATCAGTGATTTTTTTTGTTGTTGAAGAAGACAATCTGTATTACTTTGGGATATGTCAAGGTTTTAGCCATGCTAAATTAAAGCAATTAGAGAATTTCCTAATCAAAGGATGTTAATTCTTGTGATTTGTAATCCTCCCTGTTTCTAAAGTCTTTAATCAATTAAGCCAAGTTTAGCAACCTGAGAATATCTCCAGGCTTCAGTTTACCCAGAAAAAGTTACAACCTTTACAACAAAAATATTAAATCAAACATCGTGTGAAGACTTCTAGCACAAATGAAAAGAGAACACTCAGAATTTATATGAACAGGCCAACATGCCAAGAATGAAGGGTGATAAGAAGACAAAGGGGGCAGGGGAGAGCAAATTATAGGCTGTGGCTGATGGCTTACACCTTTAGTTTCGACACTTGGGAAGCAGGTGTAGGAGGATCTGTGCACCTTTGAGGCCATCGCAGTCTGTAGAGCTGGGGCCATACAGAGAGATCCTGCATCAATCAGTAGATCCATAATTAAAGAACAAATAACTCACAAATAAATCAAGGGAAACGGCTGGCAAATTTCCAACTTGAAGATATTCTGACAAATCCAGACATTAAAGAATCATTCCAACTCAAAAGATTTAGAATGTTCAAATTCCTGTTAAATAGAAAAGAATGTCATCGATGACTTCCTTATACAGTAGTATATGAATGGCTTGAATTAATTGTTTAACTGCTGTAAGATTCTTTGGGCCCAGTAATATCAAAGCTTAAGCTTCTATTCAAGGCTTAGAAGATCGACCCTGAAGTCTTTGAATTCCTACTAGAAAATCATTTTTTCTTCGATGCTAAAGAGGTCCAGAAACTGAGGAAAGATTTATCCATTGCCTTCCAAATGCAATTTTACAGATCAGAATGAACACAGACACACACACAGACACACACACACACACACACACACACACACACACACAAACCACCTCCCCCTCACACACAATGTACCTTATTTCAGTGATCCAAATTCTATTTTTCTGAAATCACATTGAATACATATTACTTTTAGTTGTGCCATAATGAGCTCTACTCAGCTACGTTGTTTGTCTTAACTTCATGTTTAATTTAGATCCTGCACAGAAGAACAGAAATAGAGAAATTGGAGAGGGAAAGTTGCTGGCATTTCAATTATGATCCACAATGTATAAATTCAGATTTGTCTTAAGGTCAGTTTCTCTGGAGCTGAAAAGAGCATGCATTATTATTTTAATTCCATAACACTTGAATGATGAAACTTTAAAGCATGCAAATACAATCTGAACACACTAAAAGCCAAACAAAATGCACTTTCAGTATTCATGATCCATTTACCCAGTATCGTCAACATTTGTCACCTGACTTAGTAGTCCTGATTTTTATTATGAATCATAATTTTCACATTATGGGATAAAATCATTTCTCTAAGTTTAGAAAATAACTGTTCAATTACAGTACAATTTGGACATCTTAGAAAGTTGTGCTATAAATCTCTGAAAATATGTATAGGAATTCTGAATTGGGTCCTGGTTATATGTAGTGCTTTAAACTCTCTGTAGAAATATCCAATCACGTTGGCTGCAGTCTCTTTGAGGAAATTATACTAAGCTAGGTATTTCTCTTTGGTTATGTTCAACTCTTAGTTTTATTGATCCTATGAAGAAAATATTTAATGGTTTTCACTGAGTCTATGAGACTCTGCCAAGCTAGAATTTTTATTATCTATTTCTTAAAGAGCTGTTCATCAATGTCAAAAACAAAATTTCTAAGCATCCTATTCTTTTTCTCTATATTCCTGGATTCCCACTTACCAATTGAGTAGCAATTCCTTTTGAGGAAATCAGGTATGGTTGATACTTTCAATAATAAATTTATACATTGTGAATTTATAAAACTGAAAGTTTTATAACTATCAAAAATCCTTCATATATTACCACCTTAATGTCTCTATTCAACAGTGCCTCATTTTCCAAATACACCATCAGTACAGTAATATCTAATTAATTTAATCTTTGCAAACATAGTATCTCTTTGTAAGGAAGCAATAGACAGGAAAATCTGATGCTGTTAGCATTACAGTTCATAGCATATGATGTCAATATCACATTTAATTATAATTGAAAGTATTTAATGCTCTAATACTCTATATACAACCACCATCAACAAACTCATGTTTGAGTTTTATACGTTTGAGGTATGGTTTCCTTAACTGCCTATAGCTTTGGCCTAATTAGAATTGCTCATGGGACCCTTCATAGACACTCATTAAGTCATTTGCTGCATACATTAGCATATATTATGGTAATGATTACTGCAGAATATCATTATCAAAAAGGAAAATAATATCATATTTATCCCCAATTATAAATTAATGAATGATCTCACTGAACCCTTTTGTAGATATTGCTTTAAACTGCAGTCAAGTAGTCACTGAAATGTCAAAGACCAAAGATCAGGATTTCTATTGTATTTAGCTCTAGACCACTAGTGCTTCTACTGATTTATTAAAATAAGTAGGGGTTATAATTACAACACACACTTCTGGCAGGAATATGAGCTGCAGCCATTAGTTACTGCTTTAGTTGTAGAAAGAACACTTCAGTAGTATGCTCTGCATATTTTTATACATAGGTAATGAATGCTTCAGTACTATTAAAACAAGGAAATATAGACTACGCCCAAAATGGCCTCAGGACAGGTTAACTTGGTTGGGTTTCAATTCTCATTGCTTGCCAAATATATCTCTGGAAAATATAACTAATATGAAATACTTTTAGAACTAGAGGGCTATTTTTTAAATGTTAAATGATGTGGGTCAGTCTTTGGGATAGTAAAGACCAACATTAACGGATGGGCAGTACAATGAACTGTGATTCTTCCTGGATTTCCAGTTTCAAATATTTCATTTATTTGAATATTTATAAAGTCAAACAGGGTTAAAGATGTGCAAGGATATTTCCAAAAATGGAGACACAAATTGGAGTTTGTTTCTTTATTTATACAATCAGTCCATGATTAATTTATTTTGTTTTGTATCTTTCATGTAAATGTTTTCTTGTATATAAAGATATATGAAGAAATGGAACTATTTTCGTACACATACTATGCAATATGTTTGTACAATTGCAAAATTACCAAAATTACAAAAGCTGTGCTTTTGTACTCTATCTTGCTTTATGTAAAAAAAAAAAAAAGAAATTAACCATTTTCTACTTAAAAGGACTCCTTCCTATGAACTGTAGATAACATATCTATTCAAAAATCAGTCTATTGTGTCTTATGTTTAGTTTGGGTGAGGTCTATTTCTTTTGGGTGTAAACAAAACAAAATTTTGGCAGTGGGAATTCTTTTCTCAGAAGCATGCAACAAACCCATATCATTTAAGAACTCTCTTGTAATTCTTGTATTTTTGTCTTGATTTTGGTGCTACTGTGTAACCATGATTAAATGTGATAGTCAAACAAAGAGGATCAGAATTAAGGTGCTATCATTTCATTTATCTTCCTTAAAAAAACAAAACAAAACAAAACAAAAAAACAGTTTGGAAAAATATTAGCCTTGAGTAGAGACCTTTCCAAAATGATGTTTTTTTGATAAATACCACTTCTGTGAATATGTGTGCATTGATGAAATTAAGTTTAATAATATATACATTTGATCAAATTCTTCACCATATTTTTCTTTCTTACTCATACCCAGTGGAACTAAGCATCTGAAAATGACTTAGCCATAGGATTAATTCACTTACTGGGAGATTAGCAGTTTTATCTGTTCTGAAATTCTGCTGGTTTGTACCTGGGATAAAACTAGACAAGTGTGTTATGTGTACAAATATCTGTATGTTTATATGTGTACTAAGTGTCAGCCCAGTACACTAGAACAAATATAAACACAGGCTAATTAGGATCCCCTGTTTTATGTTTCATTTCTTCTCTCTTCTCTTATATTCAGTAAAGAACTAGTCCAGTTTGAAGAAAATGACAAAAATGTTGTTACTATGGAAAAACACAGTCAGCCTCTTTCTATAATCCCTTGAGAATGGCATTCTTTACCAACTTCAAAAATAAGTGCATATCCATTGAAAGTACCTTGTTGGAAAACAGTGATAACCTTCTTTATCTCATGTCCAATTATTTTTTATAAACTGATCCAAATATTTAAAACAAAAACTGAACACTTATACCCAGCCATGTTTTTTCAAATGTTAGCTCTAAGTAGAATATGAGAGAATGCTTTCAGTTTAAGTGTCATATATTCCTTGACTGTACTTAACCTTCGAAAATGCTTTGAATGGTTTCAAATGTTTGTTTGCACATTTATCTCGGTCAGAGCCTCTAGGCTATTTGCCTGCAAATCATTGTAATATAGCAATACTTGGTTTGGTACACACTTTCTTTCCTGAGAGAGGTTTGGGAGGGATGGAGGGAGGTAAGGAGAGAAAAGAGTGAGAAAATGAGCAATTTTATCTATTTTCCAGTATTGCTTATAAAACCAAATATATGTTGTTGCTGTTGTTTTCTATAGCCCCTAAGCATATGGCACCAGCTGGTTAATCTTATAATTTAATTCAACTGTGGCTCTGTTAGGAGCCCTAACCCTTGTAGGGCAAAAGCCTAGTCCTATAACACCCTGCTCCTTACCTGCAGAACCTACATTACCCACAGCATTTGTCTGAAAGCTGCAAATCAAAAGTTCCCTTTGCTACGGTGGTTCAGGAAAGATGCCCAATTCAACTATTGCTCACAACTATTGCTGGCAAAGGATATTGTAGGGCTCTGAATCGACAACTCAATGGAGAACTGCTGGGGATGAGTTCAGAAGGCTTTGAAGTGTGGAGTTGGAGTGGGCAGGCTTCCTTACACATTTTCACTAAGCACCAATTGGCTAAACCTCAGAACTTGGGACCTTTTATTAAGTTTCATTGAGTAGGCATGGCCACTTGGGTTTGTTTGTTTGTTTGTTTTGGGGTTTTTGTTTTTGTTTTTTACAATGTGATTTATTATTTTTTTAAAAGAGGATTTTCTTAGTATTTTTTCTAATTGGATATTTTATTTATTTACATTTCAAAAGTTATCCCCTTTCCCAGTTCCCCTGCCTCCAGAAACACCCTATCTCATCCCCTCCCCCCTCCCTGCTTCTATGAGGTTGCTCCTTCTCCAACCCACCAACTCCCACCTCACCACCTCCCATTCCCCTACACTGGGGCATTGGACCTTCACAGGACCAAGGGCCTCTCCTCTCATTGATGCCGGTTAGGCCCCTTCACCTCCTTGAGTCTTTACCCTAACTCATCCACTGGGGTCTCTTTGCTCAGTCCGATGGTTGGCTGTGAGCATCCATATCTGTATTGGTCAGGCGCTGGCAGAGCCTCTTAGGAGGCATCCATACCAGGCTCCTGTCAGCAAGCACTTCTTGGCAATCGCAATAGTGTCTGGGTTTGATGTCTGCATGTGGGGTGGATCCCCAGGTGGAGCAGTCTCTGGATGGTCTTCCCTTCAATCTCTGCTCCACTCGTTTTCCCTGTATTTCCTTTAGACAGGAGCAATTCTGGGTTAAAATTTTGGACATCGGTGGATGGCCCCATCCCTCAACCTGGGGCTATTTATGACATCTGGATATGGTCTCTACAGGTTCTCCCTCCCGTTTTGGGGGTATTTCAGCTAATGCTGTCTCCATGGGGTCCTGGGAGGTTCTTGCTTTCCTGGCATGTGGGACTTTCTGGATGCTACTCCTAATTCCCTATTCCCCTTTGCTACACACCTCTGTTCAATTTTCTGACCCTCTGTACATCTCCTCCATCTCCTCCCCTACCTGATTCTGACCTTTTCCTCCCCCCTCTTCTCTTCCTCCCAAGTCCCTCCCACCCACCACTTCCCTTGATTATTTTGTTCTACGCACTAAGTAGGACTGAAGCATCCACTCTTTGAGGAAGACCTCAGAAGATGGAAAGTCTCCCATGTTCTTGGATTGGCAAGATTAATATAGTAAAAATTGTCATCTTGCCAAAAGCAGTCTACAGATTCAATGCACTCCCCATCAAAATTCAAACTCAATTCTTCATAGAGTTAGAAAGGGCTTGGCCACTTTTTAATTTCATCTCCCACTGGGTTCTACAGAGGATAAGCTATGGTGCTGGAATTTCCCAACAGCATGCAGCCTTTGATAACTATCTTGAGTTAGAATGCAAATGTTCAGTAGCTCAGGAAATAACAAATGTCATGGGATTTCTTTGTCAGGAGCCAGGTCAAAAAGCAAACATTACTACTTATAAGTGTTCCTAATACCTCTTCTCATGACGTCATAAGAGCTCTCTATTAATAATTGGAGATAGATTAAATTATACAGCAGTATATATGAATACACTGTATCCATGTGTATAATTTTATGTGGGCATATTGGAAAATGGAAGTTGGGTAGGAATACTTTGCCAGATAACTCTACTGCAATATCTTAGAACATTTTGGCATCCTGCTAAAATGTTGCTACAAAAGCAGCACCCATTTGAATCTTAACATTCTAGTAAGCACCCTGCAATTACCACAATAAGAGCAACTGTCTTTTCAAACAAAAGGACAAGGTTTAAAAGGAAAACAAACTTTGACAGCATTCTTTCCCTCCTAGCCAGACATGCTGCCATGAAAAAGGTCCTTATGGTGCTAAACAGGACTTGCTGCTCAAATAATCAATGGGAATATTTTTAAAAGGTAAGCATAATGAAGTAAACAAGTTATTTTAACTCAACACGGGAATTGCTTGATATTAAGAGTATACATTAACAGATACATTACATCGTTAGATTAGCCATTAAAGGGATACCCTTGACATGTGATATTCATGCATTCAGGAGGATGAGATGGAGTTTGAGCTCAAGGTACTACAGAGAACACCAGAGTCAGTCTGCAAAGTTGGGTGAAAATTTGCTTAAACTTCAATTAAACACACTCTCTCTCACTCACTCACACAAACACACACACACACACACACTCACACATTTAGGAACATAGTTTAGTGAAAATGCCTTTGTCTAATATTTTCTGGTTTGGATTTATTCTCTTGTACTGAGAAAAATTTAAAGATCCCAAAAGAAAGAATAAAAGAAAGAGCATCAAAGCATTATAACATTTGCATATTTAAGTGAAGTAAATATACCACTCCTCCTTTTATATATATATATATATATATATATGTATATATATATATACATATATATATATATATGTATATATATATATATATATATATATGTATATATATATATATATATATATGTATATATATATATATACATATATATATATATATGTTAAGTTCAAAGATTTGTTATTGTCTAATTCTTATTCTGAAATAAAGAAAATATAAAACTGATCTTATTTCATGCATGTGCTTAACTATTTAACTTTTATTTGATTAAAGTTAATAATTTTATTAAAAATTTTTTCACCTATTAGCTGTTTAAAAATTAAGAAGGCAAAGCATTACAAGGTTACATGCTTAAAAGAATGGGAATCTTAATTCATTAGTATAATATATTTAAATATGCATAAACTGAACAAGATGTGAAAACATCAAGCATTACTTGAAAGGATATGAGGCACTTTAACTTGCATTATCCTTGCAAACATATACAGCTATCTTTATGCAGCTTTTATGAGAGCTCTGTATCCATGAATGTGTAGTGAAACTAGTCAGAACACATGCCATTGGGTAAATTAATCATAGAAAAAAATATCTTGGTGAAATTATACCATTTAAATTCTAAATAAAATTACAAATTCAATTATGTCCTCATACCTAATTTTACTAAGATTTAGAATAAATAAACCAAACAATAAAGAGGATACAGATGTTACGGAGAAAGTTGCCTATTGTCTTTCAAAAACAATTATGGAAACATCATCAGAAAAGAAGATAAAACCAAAATTCTAGAAATATTTTCTCCTTGTCTCTTTGAATCAATCTGCTATCAAATAGATTCCATTAGAATATATAGATAATCTTGAATTTATAGCCAGCTTAACATACTCCAATATGTCTTCAATGTATAGATGTATGTAATATAATTTAATGTGAGCATTTGAAAGTGACCTGTGTGGCCAGGAAGATAGATCAGCAGGTGAAGTGCTTTCCACAGCATGAGGCCATGCTTTCCAATACTGGCAATGTGGAAATGCCCAATTGCCATGACAACCCACCTGCATTCCCAGCACTGGGCAAGTAGAACCGGGATACGCTGTCTAGCTAAACAAGGAGAATAAGTGAGCTTTGAGTTCGATGAGAGATCTCTTCTCATTAAGTAAAGTTGCTAGCAACTGAGGAAGATACAGAGCATCAATTTCTGAATTCCATATACTCCACACCTGTGTACATGCTTATCTGTACACATACTCCCAAATACAGAAAGCATGCACAAAATGCACATGCACACACACACACACACACACACACACACACACACACACACACACACAAAGACACCACATATACATAAAGAAAAAAATAAGCGGAAAGTCCTAAAAAGTAAATGTAATAAAAATTGCATTTGTTTTATTGTATTTTTGTTTATTATTATTCATTAGATGTCAGTTTCTTTCCTAATGAGAGAGAGAAATGGTGTGGACCCAGAGGATTACAAAGTAAGGAAGAAGAACTTGAATGAGCTGGGGATGGAGAGACCAGTAATCAGAATATCAAAATATATTGTTTGCAAAACATCTATCTTCAACAAACATGAGTGGCAAATAATAATAATAATAATAATAATAATAATAATGAAATTATTCCTAATGATATTCTGCTATACTCATCAGGGTGACTTGTCCAGTCATAATCAAAGAGGCTTCCTCAGGCAACAAATAGGAGCAGGTGCAGAAACCCACAGCCAGGTGTTATGCAGAAAGACTCTAAATGTCTCCATCAATACCCTTCAGAGATGGGTAGCCTGAAAAAGAGGGCTAGAGAAGACTGTAAGAGTCAAAAGGTATGGAGGACACTAGCAGAATGTGGCCCACTGAATCAACTAAGCAGGGTTCCAATGGACTTAAAGACAGACCTGGCAAGCATGAAGCTTGCATAGGTCTGCACCAGATCTTCAGCATATATGCTGTGGCTGTTAGCTTCGTGCTTTTGTGGGACGCCAAACAGTGGGACAGGTGTGTCTCTGACACTTTTGCCACCTCTTTGATGTGTTTTTTCCTATTGGGTTGCTTCGTCCAGTCTTGATATGAGGGCTTTTGCCTTGTCTTGTTTTATCTTGCTTTGTCATCTTTGTCTGTTGTCTTTGGGAGTCCTGATCTATTCTGCATAGGAAATGGCAGAGGGGTGATCTAGGGGATAAGGGGAGGTTTCAGGAGTGGAGGGAGGGTAAATGGTGGTCAGGATGTATTCTATGACAGAAGAATCTATTTTTAATAAAAAAAAATTTAAAGTGTTAACAGAATGACAAATGAATTTGTTAGTAGTTGAAACAACAAAATAAAAAAACGTTAAAAACAAAGTAAATGTTCTTTTATATTTTGTCTTCTATATTCTAAAATTATTTGCTGTGATTGTGAATGTCTATCCATCTTGAATTAAAATACTTAGACATAAAATTGCTTGGACATTTTAAGGAGGGTAGAAATTCAAGATCAGAACCTGAGATTCTAATCACCTTGTTTCTTTGCATGTCACGTGAGGACTTGGTTACTCCCAAGCTAACTGAGGGTCTGAGGCAGTCTATCTCAAGCATGAGACCACTTTGCATGCTCAGATGACAGCAGTACAGGCTATGAAGTGCAATGCACTGGAGAATGATACAAAATGCTCTTCAGAAAACAGTGACTTGATGGATTACCATGCCAGCTGGTCAGGAGTGGTCACTTGGTTATGCCTGATCTGTTCTGAATAAGCAGCAATGTGATTTCAAATTCATTCCAGTGGACAATGGGCCTAATTCTTTGAATTACAAACAAAAGGGTTTACACAATGAATGATTTTGGACATATCAATGTTACTATGATAACCTTACAGCTGCACATTTTCATATGCTATACACAATTTCCTTTTACTCTAATGAGTAAGCATGGCAGGCATATAATCAAAGGAGTGAATTTGAGAGAATGAAGAATAGAGATGACAAGTTGTCACACACTTGATAAATTACATTCTATCATGTAATTCAAGGTGCAAAATAAAGTTATATGAATTATAAAAGTTGTCTAATCTCCCTCAAATGACTGTACTTGATAAACTGTCTTTCAGAGCATCAAACAAAAAACATGCCTTAGCATATATCACATATGACAATTAAAAAATTAAATTCCATTACATTTAATTACTCCTGGGTTTATACACACCCCCAAAAAATTGTTGTTTAAGGAAATTAACTAATTATTTTCTAGTATCTTTCGGTTTTAATGCATATATCTCTTCATTTATTTGCTGTATCACATTGACTACCTGTACATCAGATACAATTATGAGACTGTTAAATAAATTACACCTATTAAAGAAATAGGACTGAAAGTTAAATTGGTATTTCTATACTGATGGGCAAAGGCAGATTATAATTAATACACACAAGCACGTATAATAGTGCATCCTAATGTTGTAAGTTCCATGAAACAATATGAAACAGATGATGGCATGGTGAATATTCCCATAATGATAAACACAGTAAGAATAGAAGAAGCCTTAATATATCAAGGCATAAAGGCCTTCTTTCCCATATTCCTAGTATTCTACTGTAGTGTGCTTCCTGAGTCTAGAGGGTACCAAGGCATGCTTTGAAAGGAAAAAGAAAAGTCAAGTACAAATGTTAACTTCAACTTTTAATCAACAGCTGAAATCCAAACCACAAACTGATGCCAACATCTCCAGCCTGGCTTTTTGTCTTCTACAGACCCAGTAGCTTGCCTTTCACCCACACCAAGAGGGCTGTTGACCTTGTCTCCTGGTCACATGCAGAAAACTCTACATGTTTGAATATAAGTGTAAGAACTTGGCTAGTATAAGATATTTATTTCTATATGGAATGCCTCTCTCAAGAAAAATGATATTTTAATAAGATTTATGAGCTTTGATATCAGAAAGAGGACTCTTAGTTTGTAACATGATACCTTTCTACCAGAAAATCATAGTTTCTCTGAAGTTTTACCCTTATAAAATTCTTGCGAACATCAAATGTGAGTCTTGTCACGTTAAAGAATATCTCTCTCTCTCTCTCTCCTCTCATTTGTTTTATTGCTCTTTTAATTTTTTTTCTTTACCTGTTTTCTTCTTGATGGGACTCTATCAGAATGACTAAATTGACCTTACTGTTATTATAGTAAAACACTGATGGCATAAGAGTCAAACTAAGAGTAATTTCATAGGACGAATGTGATTATATTAAAAAAATTTAATTTAAAAAATTTTGTGAAAGCAAAGTTTGGACAGTGTTTGAACCTAGAAGCTATTTTTAAAGTGGAGCAGTTATTTTTTTTTATCCACAGATTTTTAAATTAAAGTTGTAATTTAAAACTTTGCAAAAAGTTACTTTCTCTTCAATGTGCATTTATGCTACAGTGGGGAAAATAATTCTGCCTTTAGTTATGCAGAAAATTCTTTATCTGGGATTATAAGGAGTAGAGTTTTGTGCAATGGTCCCTAAATTGTACACTGTCATGCAGACATGTGGTCAGCAAGTTCCAAATAGTTCCTGACTACAGACCAGTAATTCTGCCTTGTTAGAAAAACAGTATCTGTGTTCAAACTTGTGAATGAATCTTAGAAATTAGTTGTAGCTTGAATACTGAATAAAAAGTGATAATCAAGAATTAATAGGTAGAAGTCAACTCTTCTCAATTAACATACATAATTGGCTTTAGGTGAAACACTGGTTTTTATATATAAATCCATCCATGATAACTTCAGTCAATTAACATTTTCCACTAATTGATATAAAATAATGTGGATCCTTCAAATCCTATACTTGTGCAGTCCAGGCTTCTCAGAGCAGAGTGTTGGGATTATTCTTCTTGGAATATGAAGTCATAAAACGAAAATAATATCAAACGTAATCAGTATAAAATATACATATAATCATTACATATATATGAAAGAAATTATCTGTTTCAAATATTGAATAGATTGTTAGGGAAAGTTAGAATTTTCCTGAACCTTATGTTCTAAAGACAAGGTCACAGCTTCCATCTGGTAGATCAAACTGCCTGTAACTCCAGCTCCAGTGGGGCCTGGCTCATCAGAGAGCACCAGCATTTACATGCACAGAGCCCACATACTCACATACTCACAATTTTAAAATAAGATCAATAAAACTACAGTTGTATACTTGAGTATTCTTTAGACTTTTGAAGAAATTGAACTCTTTGTATAAAATAAGAATGAGGTACATAACTGTCTTCATGATATTCTTGGCACATTTCTCCAAAATATTTATCATACGGCCTAAGATAATCTTCCTTTTCGTAGGCAATCAGAGCATGTGGCTGTCAGTTAATTCGCCTGCATGTCTTAGTTGTAAAGCAGAAGCAACTGCAAGAATAAAATCAGCTTTCTAAAAGTTTAGGTTTCCTAGCACTCAGTACCTATTGGGGTCAACTTTTAGTATAGCCCTCTCAGGAATACCTTTCATAAAGAAACGTTAAATAGTTGAATCCCATTTTCATCACATAGAAATGCCCTACTCTTCTCTAAACTTTGACCTTTCAAATAAATATAGAATGATAGAACATCATTCGTCAAAGAGGCTTTCTGCTTAAGTGAAGTGTGTAGGAATCTGGCATTACCTGGTTGTGACATGCCCTTAATTGGACTTGGAAGACTGAGGAGTGATACGGTCCCACATCCAGTAGACAGTTGATACCTCTGGGGGGGGGGGACTTTTTCTTGATTAAAAACCTAGTCTTTAGCAAAATAAAAACCAAACAAATGAAAGAAAAACCAATGTGTGATGTAAGAATGTTCTGGGAATTTTAGGATATTTTGCTTGTGGTAAATATTTAAAAGCATGTTTTCAAGGCCAGGAAAGATGGTTCTGCTGTTAAGAGCACACACTACTCTTTCAGGGTTCTTGTGTCCAGATCCCAGCACCATGTCTGGTAGATGAAACTGCCTACAACCCCAGCTCCAGCAGCTGTGATTCTTCAGAGGACATGTGCACTTACATGCTCATGTCTGCCTCATACATACAATTAAAAATAAAATAAATAAAATCACATTTGCATTTTGGAGCACATTTTAGACTTTTGAAAGAATTGAAATTATTATTTAAGATAAAAATTTAATAGTTCTCATTTTAGGGTAATGAGAAAAAAAATAAATTTTGCAATGTGAGTTCATTTATGGAGGCAGACTAACTTCTATAAGTTTGCCTAATGCACTAATATAATTTTAAGGTATATGAATGTATTTCTTATCGTATGTTGAATAGTTTAATTTTAAATAAAACTCTCTTTAGCTAAATTATTGCTATAACAAATTCCTTATATTCTAATATTATTTTCCCTCTTATATATTTTCAAAGCATTTATAATGAATTATTAGATATACATACATATTTTAAATTCTAGTGCATAACATTTAGATTCAAGTAAATATATATAGTGAAGATTAAAGTCACATATATCTATTTCATATTAAGTAGAAATATTTTTTATTGATTAATTATTTTATTTATTTACATCCCAATGGTTGCTCCCCACCCAGTCCTCCATCTGAGTGTTCTTCCCCACTCCCCTACTTCTTGCTGTCTGAGAGGTTACAGCCTCCTCCCCACCCGTGGTATCTTCCCACCCTAGGACATCAAGTCTTACAGGATTAGCTGCATCCTCTCCCACTGGGGCCGGACAAGGCAGTCTTCTGCTATATATGTGGCAGGTGGGGTGGGGGTGGGGTGAGGGGGTGGGGGAGGAAGGACCAGCCTGTGCATGCTCTTTAGTAGGTATCTTGGTCTCTGAGTGCTCCCAGAGGCCCGGTTAGTTGACATTGTTGGTCTTCCTGTGAGATTGCCACCCCTTTCAGTTTCTTCAATCCTTCCCCTAACTCTTCTATAGGGGTCCCCCGACTTCTCCCCAATGCTATCTGTTTCAAATTAAATGCTGTCGGTTTCACATAATATCTGTTTCATACTCATTAGAAGTCGTATCCTTCTTCAAAATTGAGCATCTTTAGGGATAGATACATTTTGTTTTATGAAATAATAATATAAATAAGATAAAGTTGTGTGACTAAATAAATTTTGGACTTAAATAGTTATAAGGAAGCGTGGGGAGACCTTTTCATGTTTCTTATTTTGAAAATACACTTTTATTTTTCATTACTGAAGATATTGTGCACATGTCTACTTTTTACTGTCAGTTTATCTAAAAGAAACTGCATGCAGGAGACACCAGTAGCCATCATCAGTCAGAATGGGGAAGGGGCTAAGTACTGACTGATGTTACATTCCAAAAAGTGTTTGTAATTATTTGTTCCTTTGAACCTTAGTTCTACAAAAATCCCAGCAGTGGGGAAGGGATGTTAGACAAGGGTCTTGGCAAGAACAGTAACAAAGTGTCTGAGCGACAGCAAACCAAATAAGCATGATTATAAATAGAAAGCAACCTGTCTTCTTGTGAAAGCTTCTAGCAAGGACTGGGTGACTTGCAGAATGGAACAGAAGGCACCGGTGACCGTTATTTAACCATGGGAAGTTGTTGTACGGTGACAATCCCGTTGGATCATGTGTCATTCCAACCTCAAGCCTTTACAAGTTGCTATTTTATTTTTCACTTTTAAATATATTAACCTTGTATTGCTTTCACAAAGGAATGCAATTTACTTTGGTATTCCACCAATAGTAACAGTTGTGTACAGCAGGTAAAATCGATTTGTTTTTGTGTTTGTTTGTTTGCTTGCTTGCTTGTCTGTTTTTTAGTGAGGATAGTATAGTTTACTCTACTTGTTTGTTTTTGTATCACCATACAAAGCAGTTCCATCGTTCATTGTGGAATTTTTACACATGTGTTTTACTAAGCTCTCTCCATGTATGTACTGTTCAGTGCCCAGTGTTCTGCTACATGTGTCACTGTCACATTTGCCCTGTGGACATCTCCTACCTGGCTTTAAATCCTCTTTAGCTATTTCGTGGTGGAGGGAGTTGCCTTTCTTGTTTTGTGACCTGTGACCACCCATTCAGCCAATTATATATGCACCCAATATATAAATACTAAAATCTAAAATTAGTCCATGTGAAATAATCATCTTTGCGCATGTATGTTATCAACATTAGTAATTTGCTCATCCATCAATTTTTCTTCAAATTTTATTTTGCACTGTTGTCTGAATAAAGTTCCATGCAAATTTATGATATTTTTTATCATACATTTGACTGATGGACATATAGGCTGGGTCCATTTCTTTGTGATTGTGAATAGCTTGGTATGATAATTTTAGGGTTATATAAAACATATTAAAAAACTAAATAGGATTTCTAGAGGGTAATATGCCAAAGAATAGAATTTAAAAATGAGCCATTCTGAACTAATACAAAAATGAAGGCTATTGAATAAAAAGTTTGAAAACATTTTGGGTCCTTTAACACTGACTCTCTGACAAACAAACTGCAGAAAGCAAGAAACCCTGATTTGGTTGACTTTTGTGCATTGTGTAAAATATCTACCCACATGGTAGCAGGCTCATCTATGTTAGCTACTACATACTTACACAAAGTGAACCAGCATGTGTTAACTATGCTAGAATCAGTGGCCATTCGACATGTTAGCTTGGATGGTTACGATATATCTGCAAACATGGAATAATTTATTCTATATTCCAATTGTAACATGTCAATAAAAGTTGGAAAATACTTTATTATATTTATATTCACCATTAGAGGAAAACAAAACCAACTAGGGCCTGACACATGTTAGAGACTCGGCTTCTGCACTTCTGCCCTTTACTCTAGACCAGGTCCTGATCAAGGCAACAGTGATTAAAATCCAAGTATGTTTAGGGAACCTAACTTGACCAAGTAAACTATGGTCATGACTAATACACTTTACAATAGATGCTCATCTGGTAAATAATCGTTTAAACAGTAAAAGGGCTGACAGATAGTATACACCGGTGCATCAGCTGCCTTTGAACATAGTGTGTGTTCACTTAGAATCTGTCTGTTTGCAAGGTCTAACTGCTGATGGTATTCTTTCCTCCCTTCCTTCCTTCCTTCCTTCCTTCCTTCCTTCCTTCCTTCCTTCCTTCCTTCCTTCCTTCCTTCCTTCCTCCCTCCCTTCCTTCCTTCCCTCCTCCTCCTCCTCCTCCTCCTCCCTCCCTCCCTCCCTCCCTCCCTCCCTTTCTTCCTTCCTTCCTTCCTTCCTTCCTTCCTTCCTTCCTTCCTTCCTTCCTTCTTTTCTTTTCTTCATTCTTTTTGTGAGACTTTCTTGCATTAAATACTATAAATGTTGTTTTGCTTTCCTTTCATAATGTATAATTTACTGATTCCAAGTTCAATCCCCTGACGTGTAAACACACACACACAGAGACACACACATGCACGCACATGTTTGTGCGCACAGGGGTGGGGGAGGGAGAGACACTCATGCACACACAGGAAATAATGTTTCAATTTTTATTTTTGTGGTTTTTATTACCCCTTATTACAGATTAGTGACCACATCGCACATTCCCATATCCAGACACAGATCTTGCAAAAGTGCCCATATATGTCCTTGGAGCAAGCCTAAATATGTATAATGGATTTTTGTTTGTTATAAAAATTCAAGAGTATTTCCCATATGTAACATATTTAAACAATACTGATGCCCAAATCAAGAGTCTGATGTATGTAAAAAAAAAGTGCTCTTCTTAGAAGACCTGCCTTGTTCTCACTAGCATCTAAACCTCATTATACATTTCAATTTAAATGTTTTATCTCTCCCAAGACAAATGTGACTTATGAGATTTTCATACCAGTGATGAACATAAAAATGTTTTAGTGTATTGTCACTGTAGCCTTAAATTGCCTTCAACCAGCAAAATAAAAATCACATAGCAAATGTTAGTTTTGATGAACACAGTACCTCTTCCTCCTTCAGACAACGTACACCACATGGAAGAGTAAATGTGCAGTACAGACAGTTTCTCTCAAGTTTCTTCTTTGAAATTGTTTATTCCTTGCTTTTGTTCAGAGTCTAAATGTACCAAAGCTATATAAAATCCTAGAGCAAGAGAGAAGCTATCAGAAACCAGAAATGAAGACCAAGACTATTGACTATACAAAAAAACAGTCAATCATGGGGGAGACACCATCAGATATGGAAGCTGACAGGAAGGTATAATCATTAAGCAGACCAGTATGGATGTAGGAAACCTGTAGTTCTTCAAACACTAATCAAATTTCTTTAAAGGTTAAGGGTAAGTTCTCATCATTTGCAGTTTCAGACTGCTGGCCTTGGGGTTGCTTTTCTCTACACTGCTTCTCAGGGAACTCTTCCTTGAAACTCTGATATGTATCTGGGTCAGACATAGCACTTACTAATGTCAAAGGTTTGTTAATAAAGTCTCAATTACTCTGCTAACAGGGCATTCTATAGCCTACACTGCAAGTGTCGAGTGTGGCATTAGTAAGTTTCAAGTTTACCAGGAACTACCAACTAAAGTCAGTGTGTTATCTTTAAAATGGCCACAACCACCCACTATCTCCCACCAGGGAACACATGTTTATATGTATTCATTTCATTTCTACTTATTATGATGAAGTATCTGACAAAAGCAACTCAAAGAAGAAAGTGAGTTGGGGGAGCTCTCGGTCTGAGGGTAGCATCCATCACAGAGAAAAGGCTACGTGTCAGGAGCCTGGGGATTAGTCGTATTCATGCATGGTCAGGATTTAGAACAAGCTGATGTTGATGTCGCACTGTCTTTCTAATTTACTCCAGGAACTCACTCTATGACATGATACTGACTATATTCCAAATGGGTCTTATCTTGAGTAAATCTTTCTAAAAACACCTTCATGGGCATACCCAAAAGTTTTTTCTGTCTTCTAGTGGTTCAATTGTAATCAATTTCCAAAGACAATTAACCATCATAACATATGAGACCATAAGTCAATAAAAACTTGGTGTTTCATATATTTATTTATTTGGCAGTGTATATGGCTATGTGCCTGCATGTGTGTACTACATGCCTGTAAGTGCCTACGGAAGTCCAACGAGGGTGACAGATCCCCTGAGATTCACTAATATGGGTCTTGGGAATTGAATCCAGGTCCTCTGCAAGAGCTATTAGCCATTGAGTCATCTTTCCTATTCCACATTTATATTTTAAAGAAGAAAAGTCTGAAAGGGAAAATAGCAATATTTCATTGATGGTAAAAGGATATACAGCCTTTGTCCTTCATCCCTCTCGTTCATTACTTGAATTTAAAGACACACACTGAGAAAGGGAGGAAGGGAGGGAGGGAGGGAGGGAGGAAGAAAGAGAAAGAGACTGCACAGGGGAAAGAAAGGGATGAGAGTATTTATTATTCAGGCCAAATTTTCAAATGCTGTTTTTGTTTTCATTACACCTGTTCAAATGAGCTGAACAGATCCAAATTTTAGGAAAAGAAAATCAGCTCATAGCAAACTATAATCACCATCATCATATGCAATAATTCCATTATTAGAGTAGGTGAAGTACTGCAAAATGGTGTGAATGTGATTAAATTATGCACTGTAGCAAAAAAGATCATTCTTTTTGTAAAAATGTTATTCAGTCTATTTTTTACAGTCTAGATTTTATCCCCCTCCTGGTCCACCCTCTGATTGTTCCACATCCCATACCTCTTCCTCTCACCCTCCCTCCTGTCTCCTAGAGGATGTCTCTACTCCCAACCCCCATCCCACCAGACCTCCCCACTCCCTGGGGCCTCAAGTTTGTTGAGGGTTAGGTACATCTTCTCAGACTGAGTCCAGACCCGGCAGTCCTCTGCTGTATATGTGTTGGGGAACTTTTTCTAAATTAATAGTAGTTCTGTGTAAGCAGTATTGTAGAGTGTTTGCCTAGGAAATGTCATGAGTCAGGGTCAGCTATGGAGGTAAAGTTCAGGTGTTTGGAAAGCTGGGATGGATTGTATGTGGACAATACACTTTAAAGAAGTTCTATGACTCCTGCACCTATAAGATTTTGTCACAGGAGTTTACAGATATCTGGATCCATTGCTCTATCTCAGAACACACTCCTGAGAGTAGCTCACAGGTAGCATGCTGCAAACCACAGTCACCTCCAATCTTTAGCTTACATATATTCAGAAAAAGTCCTCTTAGGATCTTCTGGTTACGAATGTGTAGGTCTCAGGACAAAGTATTGTAAATTTTAAGATAAAACAGAGAGAAATACCCTACAGAAAACCCCTTATGGAGAGTTTCAGTTGTCTGTGTGTTGGTTTTGCTTTCTTGTTTTTTATTTCTCCGGAGAAATGATGATAAACAGAAAGGCTGGTAGACATAATGGAGTAACTAGAAGGATGTCTCAGAACATGTGAAATTTTATATCGATTTTCAAATAAACCCTTTCTGTTTTCTAAGAGAGCATAATAGAAAAGCTCTTAGACACAAATACATTTTGTTTATTTTGTTTGTATTGTATTTTACAGACTTATAGCCCTAGTCACAATATTTGGAGAAATGTCAGAAAGAAAAATGAAACACCCACTGACTTTAACACTAGCAGGTAATTGGGTCAGAAACTCCGAACAAACCAGAGTCATGAAATTAGAATTCCATTTGGTGTCAAAAATATCAAAGAAGTCACTGGACTCTACCAGAATGCCAAGGAAGAAGCCAGAGTCAATCTTATCTGCAGTGGTAGTGGAACTTGGAGAAAATTTAATGGACCATTTGTTCTGAAGACCAGGAGTTTTTCTTAGTAGAAATAAAAGACCAGTTTTGTTTTTTGTTTTTTTGTTTTTTTTTTTGGGGGGGGGTTGTTTGTTTTGTTTTCCTTTATATTTTCTTTTATTTTTAGATATTTTCTTTATTTACATTTCAAATGCTATCCCAAAAGTTCCCTATACCCTCCCCCTGACCTCCTCCCCTACCTACACAGTCCCACTTCTAGGTCCTGGCATTCCCCTGTACTGGGGCATATAAAGTTTGCAAGACCAAGGAGCATCTCTTCCCAATGATGGCCGACTAGGCCATCTTCTGCTACATATGCAGCTAGAGACACGAGCTCTGGAGGTACTGGTTAGTTCATATTGTTGTTCCACCTAAAGGGTTGAAGACCCCTTCAGCTCCTTGGGTGCTTTCTCTAGCTCCTCCATTGGGGGCCCTATGTTCCATCCTATAGATGACTGTGAGTATCCACTTCTGTATTTGGCAGGCACTGGCATAGTCTCACAGGAGACAGCTATATCAGGGTCCTTTCAGCAAAATCTTGCTGGCATTTGCAACAGTGACTGGGTGTGGTGGCTGATTATGGGATGGATCCCCAGGTGGGGCAGTCTCTATCCTTTTGTCTTTGCTCCAAACTTTATCTCTGCAACTCTTTCCATGGATGTTTTGTTCCCTATTCTAAGGAGGAATGAAGTATCCACACGTTGGTCTTCGTTGTTCTTGATTTTCTTGTGTTTTGCAAATTGTATTTTGGGTATTCTAAGTTTCTGGGCTCATATCCACTATCAGTGAGTACATATCAAGTGACTTCTTTTGTGATTGGGTTACCTCGCTAAGGATGATATCTAACCCAGATGTCCTTCAACAGAGGAATGGATACAGAAAATGTGGCACACAATGGAGTACTACTCAGCTATTAAAAACAATGAATTTATGAAATTCTTGGGCAAATGGATTTATCTGGAAGATAAAAGATCAGTTTTGCTGGGAAGCTGGTCACACTGTGAGGTATTTGTGGATCTGTGCTCACTTTGTAAAACATATGTGAGAAATAAATTAGGAATAAGTGTGCATTTAAACAAACATAATTAAGATTCAAGAACTTCTCCTGCAAGTCTTATGAGCTAGTGTTTTACTGGCCTTCTTCCTGAATGTGACAAGTTTTGAGTTCCTGGGAACTAGGAACTTTTTACCAGCTATCTCAGGTTTTAATGCCCAAGTTGTCCACAGTACTTCCCTGTAATATCTTTTTTATAAATCAATTTCTGTGGAATCAATATTAATATCCCAATTTTATTTCTGATTTTAGTCATTGGAGTCTATCTCTTACCATACACTTTCATTTAGTTAAATATGTGTCAAGGAATCAATACTTGGTTGCATTAATTTTGGGTATTTCTCTTCTATTTTTTATTTCAACTAACATTTCTGTCATGTGCTTTCTTTTTACATGTGTATGTTCAGGCTCAGTTTATTCTTGTTGTTTAATTTAAATGCTTATTAATTTTAGACTGCTATATTTTTTCACCTTTATTTACATTTTGATTTATTCTTTGGTACATTTATTATAGAAGAACATAAGGTTTACATCCACAAATTTGTAGAAGCTTCAGTTTTCATTGTTATTGATTCCTAAAATTATTCTGTCATCACCGAAGGAGACATTTTGTGTGATATATACATCTCACTTGTATTGCAATTTAGTTTATAACCTAAGATATGCTTTCCTGAAAGTGTTACTGTAAACTCAGAAAAATTATTCACATTGCTGTCAGTGGATAAAATGCTGCTTATATGCTATGATATGGTTGCAGAGAAAGAAGATATTATTCTTACACTTAATATCAAATCAATACATATTGTGCATTTTAGTTACTGTCACTATATGATTCATAAAACCTATGTACCAAAGATTGCAAACCAAAGTATGTCATCTTTACTACAAATCTGTCTTATAAAAATATATGTTGAGTTAAACTCAGTAGCAGATCTTTGATGACTGTGATAAAAACATCATGCCACATAAGCTTCCAGATACATTTTCATGATGACATGACCTTTCAAGACTTTGCTTCTAAAACACAAATAAATGATGATTATTTTAGAATTCTTATGCAAGTGCACCATCCTCTTTCTAATTACAAACCAAGTGCTAAAAGAAAGGGTAATTTTGTTCAAGTACAAAAGTGATGACACTTACTGTGAGCATAATATGGAAAAAAATACATCAACACGTCAGTGCAACAATAGCCTATAACAAATAAAATTTGTACATAACATAAGATCTAACTGGAAATTTTCAATTTGGTTATCTGTTGTAAAATTATTAGTATTTTTTGTTTCATTAAGCTTAACATAATTATCAACACTCCCAAGTAAGATACTCAAAGAAAAAATGTGTTGCACTGCCATTATCATGTTAATAGAAGTGGTAAAATTATGATATTGTTAGTACTAAGGATGTTCAATTACTTCTTAATTTAAATCATGTTATTCATTTTAAGTAAATATATAACATGCTTCGAAGCAAGTACAGAACAAACAACAACAAAAACAAACAAACAAACAAACAAATGCCTCTGCTAGTCAGTAGCCAGTTGGGTATTAACAGGCTTTAATACCAGCATTAAAAATGAACTACAATATCACAATTAACAGTTTATAAAACTAGGGACAGAATATTTTGGACATTGAATACAGTTGAGAAGATAGGGATTTAGTCCTGGGTGCAGAGATGACATTCTAAACTGCCTTGAATGTCAATAACAGGTAACTACCTAACATCTGTCTTAGTAGCTCTTCCTGCTGCTACAATAAGTAAATAAATATGTAAATAAGTAAATAAATAAATAACAAGGGAGAAAGTATAAGCTTGGGGTTTCAAGACTATGATTCACCATTTGGAATGTCAAGGCATCAGGAACTTAAAGACAGTGGACATCACATCAAATCCACACTTAGAAACCTTGATAGGAAAATGCAATCTTGCCGCTAAGATCAGAATCTACAACCATAAAGTCTCATCATTGTGACTCCCAAACATAAGGTGAACAAAAACAACCAACACCAATGGAGATTTGAAGTGGATGGGTAAAAGCCCAAGAGGCTTCTACCACACAAAGAACCACAGGTGACTAAGGAAAGGTGGGACTGGGAGAGGAACTCTTCCCTAGGGAAGAGCTCTGCAGTTAGCTGTTTTATGACAAAACATCAGCCCTGAAAACATACATATAAATAGCATTACACAGACTGACCGGGTTATATTTAGGAATACATATATATATATATATATATATATATATATATATATATATACACATACTTATACACAGAGATACACACACACACACACCATTTAAGAAAAATAGAGGTCATGAGTTTAAATGAGAGTGGTAGGGGATATGGAAGTATTTGGGGAGAGGAAAGGAATAAATCTTGTACTCAAAAGTAGCAGAAAACTTCTCATAGTGTTTAACAAAACTAACATTTAGAAGTACAAAATCTATTAACTGAATCACTTTAAAATCAAAAACTTACCTAACATTAAAGTATAGATTGAACTTCTTTTTCTTTTTCTTTTTTTTTAAATTTTTAATATTTTTTCATAATGTATTTTCCTCAATTACATATCCAATGCTATCCCAAAAGACCCCATACCCCCCCCACTTCCCTACCCACCCATTCCCATTCCTTTGGCCCTGGCATTCCCCTGTATTGGGGTATATAAAGTTTGCAAGTCCAATGGGGATCTCTTTCCAGTGATGGCCGACTAGGCCATCTTTTGATACATATGCTGCTAGAGACAAGAGCTCTTTGATTTTCTGGAGTCCACCATCTTGAGTTCTTTATATATATTGGATATTAGTCCCTTATCTGATTTAGGATAGGTAAAGATCCTTTCCCAATCTGTTGGTGTTTTTTTTTGTCTTATTGAAGGTGTCTTTTGCCTTGCAGAAGCTTTGCAGTTTCATGAGGTCCCACTTGTCAATTCTCAATCTTAAAGCACAAGCCATTGCTGTTCTATTCAAGAATTTTTCCCCTATGCCCATATCTTCAAGGCTTTTCCCCACTTTATCCTCTATAAGTTTCAGTGTCTCTGGTTTTATGTAAAGTTCCTTGATCCACTTAGACTTGACCTTAGTACAAGAAGATAGGAATGGATCGATTCGCATTCTTCTACATGATAACCGGGTTATATTTAGGAATATATATATATATATATATATATATATATATATATATATATGTACACATACTTATACACAGAGATAACCAGTTGTGCCAGCACCATTTGTTGAAAATGCTGTCTTTCTTCCACTGGATGGTTTTAGCTCCCTTGTCGAAGATCAAGTGACCATAGGTGTGTGGGTTCATTTCTGGGTCTTCAATTCTATTCCATTGGTCTACTTGTCTGTCACTATACCAGTACCATGCAGTTTTTATCACAATTGCTCTGTAGTACAGCTTTAAGTCCGGCATGGTGATTACACCAGAGGTTCTTTTATCCTTGAGAAGAGTTTTTGCTATCCTAGGTTTTTTGTTATTCCAGATGAATTTGCAGATTGCACTTTCTAATTCGTTGAAGAATTGAGTTGGAATTTGGATGGGGATTGCATTGAATCTGTAGATTGCTTTTGGCAAGATAGCCATTTTTACAATGTTGATCCTGCCAATCCATGAGCATGGGAGATCTTTCCATCTTCTGAGATCTTCTATAATTTCTTTCTTCAGAGACTTGAAGTTTTATTTATACAGATCTTTCACTTCCTTAGTTAGAGTCACACCAAGATATTTTATATTATTTGTGACTATTGAGAAGGGTGTTGTTTCCCTAATTTCTTTCTCAGCCTGTTTATTCTTTGTGTAGAGAAAGGCCATTGATTTGTTTGAGTTAATTTTATATCCAGCTACTTCACCGAAGCTGTTTATCAGGTTTAGGAGTTCTCTGGTGGAATTTTTAGGGTCACTTATATATACTATCATATCATCTGCAAAAAGTGATATTTTGACTTCATCTTTTTCCAATTTGTATCACCTTGATCTCCTTTTGTTGTCGAATTGCTCTGGCTAGGACTTCAAGTACGATGTTGAATAGGTATGGAGAAAGTGGACAGCCTTGTCTAGTCTCTGATTTTAGAGGGATTGCTTCAAGCTTCTGACCATTAACTTTGATGTTGGCTACTGGTTTGCTGTAGATTGCTTTTATCATGTTTAGGTATGGGCCTTGAATTTCTGATCTTTCCAAGACTTTTATCATGAATGGGTGTTAGATCTTGTCAAATGCTTTTTCCCCATTAACGAGATGATCATGTGGTTTTTGTCTTTGAGTTTGTTCATATACTGGATTACGTTGATGAATTTCCGTATATTGAACCATCCCTGCATCCCTGGGATGAAACCTACTTGGTCAGGATGGATGATTGTTTTGATGTATTCTTGGATTCGGTTAGCAAGAACTTTATTGAGGATTTTTGCATCAATATTCATAAGGGATATTGGTCTGAAGTTTTCTATCTTTGTTGAGTCTTTTTGTGGTTTAGGTATCAGAGTAATTGTGGCTTCATAGAATGAGTTGGGTAGAGTACCTTCTGTTTCTATTTTGTGGAATAGTTTGTGAAGAACTGGGATTAGTTCTTCTTTGAAGGTCTGATAGAACTCTGCACTAAACCCATCTGGTCATGGGCTTTTTTTTGGTTGGAAAAATATTAATGACTGCTTTATTTCTTTGGGGGATATAGGGCTGTTTAGATCATTAACCTGATCTTGATTCAACTTTGGTACCTGGTATCTGTCTAGAAACTTCTCCATTTCATCCAGGTTCTCCAGTTTTGTTGAGTATAGCCTTTGGTAGAAGGATCTGATGGTGTTTTGGATGTCTTCAGGATCTGTTGTTATGTCTCCTTTTTCATTTCTGATTGTGTTAATTAGAATGCTTTCCCTGTGCCCTCTAGTGAGTCTGGCTAAGGGCTTATCTATCTTGTTGATTTTCTCAAAGAACCAGCTCCTTGATTGGTTGATTCTTTGAATAGTTCTTCTTGTTTCCACTTGGTTGATTTCGCCCCTGAGTTTGATTATTTCCTGCCATCTACTCCTCTTGGGTGAATTTGCTTCCTTTTGTTCTAGTGCTTTTAGGTGTGTTGTCAAACTGCTAATGTGTGCTCTCTCTAGTTTCTTTTTGGAGGCACTCAGCACTATGAGTTTTCCTCTTAGAAATGCTTTCATTGCGTCCCATAAGTTTGGGTATGTTGTGGCTTCATTTTCATTGAACTCTAAAAAGTCCTTAATTTCTTTCTTTATTCCTTCCTTGACCAAGGTATCATTTAGAAGAGTGTTGTTCAGTTTCCACGTGAATGTTGGCTTTCTATTATTTATTTTGTTATTGAAGATCAGCCTTAGTCCATGGTGATCTGATAGGATGCATGGGACAATTTCAATATTTTTGTATCTGTTGAGGCCTGTTTTGTGATCAGTTATGTGGTCAATTTTGGAGAAGGTACCATGAGGTGCTGAGAAGAAGGTATATCCTTTTGTTTTAGGATAGAATATTCTGTAGATATCTGCCAGATCCATTAGATTCATAACTTCTGTTAGTTTCACTGTGTCCCTGTTTAGTTTCTGTTTCCATGATCTGTCCATTGGTGAAAGTGGTGTGTTGAAGTCTCCCACTATTATTGTATGAGGTGCAATGTGTGCTTTGAGATTTACTAAAGTTTCTTTAATGAATGTGGCTGTCTTTGTATTTGGAGCATACATATTCAGAATTGATAGTTCCTCTTGGAGGATTTTACCTTTGATGAGTATGAAGTGCCCCTCCCTGTCTTTTTTGATGACTTTGGGTTGGAAGTCAATCTTATCAGATATTATAATGGCTACTCCAGCTTGTTTCTTCCTACCATTTGCTTGGAAAATTGTTTTCCAGCCTTTCATTCTGAGGTAGTGTCTATCTTTTTCTCTGAGATGTGTTTCCTGTAAGCAGCAAAATGCTGGGTCTTGTTTGTGTAGCCAGTTTGTTAGTCTATGTCCTTTATTGGGGAGTTGAGTCCATTGATATTAAGAGATATTAAGGAAAAGTAATTGTTGCTTCCTGTTATTTTCGTTGTTAAAGTTGGCATTCTGTTCTTGTGGCTGTCTTCTTTTAGGTTTGTTGAGGGATTACCTTCTTGTTTTTTCTAGGGTGTGGTTCCTGTCCTTGTATTGGTTTTTTTCTGTTATTATCCTTTGAAGGGCTGGATTCGTGGAGAGATAATGTGTGAATTTGATTTTGTCGTGGACTACTTTGGTTTCTCCATCTATGTTAATTGAGAGTTTGGGTGGGTATAGTAGCCTGGGCTGGAATTTGTGTTCTTTTAGTGTCTGTATAACATCTGTCCAGGATCTTCTGTCTTTCATAGTCTCTGGTGAAAAATCTGGTGTAATTCTGATAGGCTTGCCTTTATATGTTACTTGGCCTTTTTCTCTTACTGCTTTTACTATTCTATCTTTATTTAGTGCATTTGTTGTTCTGATTATTATGTGTCAGGAGGTATTTCTTTTCTGGTCCAGTCTATTTGGAGTTCTGTAGGCTTCTTGTATATTCATGGGCATCTCTTTCTTTAGATTTGGGAAGTTTTCTTCTATAATTTTGTTGAAGATGTTTGCTGGTCCTTTGAGTTGAAAATCTTCATTCTCATTCACTCATATTATCCGTAGGTTTGGTCTTCTCATTGTGTCCTGGATTTCCTGGATGTTTTGAGTTAGGATCTTTTTGCATTTTCCATTTTCTTTGATTGTTGTGCTGATGTTCTCTATGGAATCTTCTGCACCTGAGATTCTCTCTTCCATCTCTTGTATTCTGTTTCTGATGCTCGCATCTATGGTTCCAGATTTCTTTCCTAGGGTTTCTATCTCCAGCGTTGCCTCACTTTGGGTTTTCTTTATTGTGTCTACTTCCCTGTTTAGGTCTTGGATGGTTTTATTCAATTCTATCACCTGTTTGGTTATGTTTTCCTGCAATTATTTAAGGGATTTTTGTTTTTCCTCTTTAATGTCTTCTACTTGTTTAGCAGTGTTCTCCTGTATTTCTTTAAGTGAGTTATTAAAGTCCTTCTTGATGTCCTCTACCATCATCATGAGATATGCTTTTAAATCCAGGTCTAGCTTTTCAGGTGTGTTGGGGTGCCCTATACTGGGCGAATTGGGAGTGCTGGGTTCTGATGATGGTGAGTGGTCTTGGTTTCTCTTAGTAAGATTCTTACGTTTACCTTTTGCCATCTGGTAATCTCTGGAGTTGTTATAGTTGTCTCTGTTTAGAGATTGTTCTTCTGGTGATTCTGATTCCAGTCTATCAGCAGACCTGGGAGACAGGCTCTCTCTTCTGAGTTTCAGTGGTTAGAGCACTCTCTGCTGACAAGCTCTCCTCTTACAGGGAAGGTGCACAGATATCTGGTGTTTGGACCTCCTCCTGGCCGAAGAAGAAGGCCCAAAACAGGACCTTTCCCAGATGCTGTGTTGCTTTGGCAGGTCACAGAAGCTGTCAGCTTCTGTGGTGCACACTCTCACCTGTGCAGACTAAGTTCCTAAGTTTGGTGGAGTCCCGGAACCAAGATGGCACTCCCTTCTCCTGATGCATAGGGCTCCCGTGCAGGGCGGGACCACTGTCCTCCGGCTGGGAGGGTGCAGGATGTCTGCGGCCCCAAAAGCATGCTGCCTCAGTGGCTCTGTGGCTCCCGCCTGTCCCAGAAGCTGTCTGCCTCTGTGGTGCATACTCTCACCTGTGCAGACTAAGTTCCTAAGTTTGGCAGAGTCCCAGAATTTCTTTTTCAAAAGGGGGAGGGGAAAATCAGAGCATAGCAAGAAATTATCTGCCCAAACCAAGACCAAATCCAACAAGGGAAATCCAAATCCAGCAATTTTGTTTCTAACATCTGAAGCTCTTGACAAAATTAGCTCCAAATGATGTAGGTTAAACCTGCCTACCAGTTCTACTGCCTATCATACTCTTGTGTTCTCTCTTAGACCAGCTCCATGTCATCCCTGTGATGATGATGCTGACATCTCTAATATCCTAGACTCTCCATTGAAATTTAGGGTTCACCTTCAGAAAATTTCTCAGTGGTCTCTTAGGGCTTCTTTTCATGGACTTCAACCCTGATACATTGTCTTGTCTCAGCTTCTATTCATAACTTTGTCAATTTTTAACTTTTTATGTTTTTATTATTTTTGGCCTCAAACCTAGTACTGAGCACACTACACTGTCAAGTTCTGCTGTCAGCGCATGAATTAAACTTAGCTTCTTTAGACCATAGCTACATCAGCTTCTCAGTACTGAGCCTGGAGAAACATTGGTAAAGGGTTACTTTTGAGGAACAGGGATCCTTCTCAGATGCATTCTCAGCTCAATCCTACCTCTTTTACATAAATTTGCATATTTATAAATCTGAGTCTTTGATGGGTGGGGTCTTGCACTCAAGACATCTTTTCCATTACAATTATACCTGGTTTGTTGTCTGCCCTCTTGTGGTCTGACACTTTAGGTTGATCACAGGCCTACTTAACAAATTAGTTCATTGTCTTTCAGTTCAACTTCACATAGCTTCTCAGGATCTGAACGGATTATAAAACATATTCTTAGCCAAAGAATCACATGAATGTCCCCATGAAGTTCTTTGGTTTCTTTCTTTTTTATTTATTTATTCACTTTTCATCCTCTTCTTCACCCATTCCCACTGTCATACTGCCCTCCCTCCATACTCCCTTTAACCTCTAAGAAGGGAAACCCCTCCCCACCCCAGTGTGTACCAAACTGCCTTGGTACATCAAGTTGCAGGATGTATCCTCTCCCACTGAGACCAGAAAAGGCTGCCCGGCTAGGGAAAAGGGACCCAAAGGAAGGCAGCAAAATCAGAGTCACACAAATCTACATTCCACTTGTTAGGGGATCCATATGGAGACCATGCTACATATCTGTTACATATGTGTAGAGGGCCTAAGTCCAGCCCATACATCCTCCTTGGTTAGTGGTTTAGTCTCTGTGGACCCCGTGGACCAAGAGAGTTAACTCTAGGACTTCTTGTGATATCTTTGACCCTTCCAGTCCCTCTGTCTTTCCTCTTACTCTTTTTTTATTAGACATTTTCTTCATTTACATTTCAAATGCTATCCCCAAAGCCCTCTATACCCTCCCACCCCACCTTGCTCCCCAACCCACCCACTCCTGCTTCCTGGCCCTGGCATTACCTTATACTAGGGCATAGAATCTTTGCAAGACCAAGGACCTCTCCTCCCATTAATGGCCGACTAGGCCATCCTCTGCTACATATGCAGCTAGAGACATGAGCTCTGGGGGTACTGGTTCCCCATATTGTTGTTCCTCCTATAGGGCTGCAGACCCCTTCAGCTCCTTGGGTACTTTCTCTAGCTCCTTCATTGGGGACCCTGTGTTCCATCCAATAGATGACTGTGAGCATCTACTTCTGTATTTGCCAGGCACTGGCATAGCATCCTACTCTTTAACAAGACTCCCTGCTCAGTTACTGTTCTACTCTGAAAACTCAGGAGCAAAGCCTCTACTACCCTCAGTTCTCTTGGCATTCTTGCTTTCTGAGTTCCCTTTCAAAGGATCCCTTAAACTGTGCCTCTAGCACTCAAGATACATGGGTTACTTGAATTATTGGAGTTATTCCAAACTCTTCTGCATTGAAGCACAAGACACTCCCAATGGCCTACCAATGGCACAATATCCCAATTCTCAGAACCAAGTTTTCAAATATTGTTTCTTTTCTTATTGTAATAAAATACCCCAACAAAAGCAACTTAGTGAATAAAGGGCTAAGTTTGTCTCACAGATTAAAGGTGCAGTTAATTATGGTAGTGTCAAGGGGGCAAGAATTTGAGACAGCTCCGCATACTGCAGCCAAAGCAAGTCACATAAGACCAATGAATGCATGGTTAAATAAAGATGTTATTTATATTTTCTTTTTCTTAATTAAAACAGTTGTGTTGTTTCTCATGGTGCTTCACCATGATATTTCTTATAGGAAACAATTTTCTTTTCCACTTCCAGTTTCCATCTGCATCTGGAGCTGACCCTGTGCCACAGCTCTCCATACCCAAATCCCACCAGGAGAGAGCTGGTCTCCCAGGAGTGCTGACACACCTGAGAGCACAGGTAAGGCCATGACTTCTGCTCAAATTTCTGGCCAAAGAGGGACCCACCCAGAGCCCTCAGGACACAGGAACCAAGGAACAGCCTGGGACAGTATTCTTCCAGTTTCCATCTGTGCCCTGGAGCTGACCCTGTGCCATAGCTCTCCATACCCAAATTCTGCCCAGAGAAAGCTGGTCTCCTAAGAGTGTTGACACACAGACTTACAGGAAGAACAAGCTACAATCAGAGACTGCAAGACTAGCTAACACCACAGAAAACCAGGTGATGAGAGGCAAGTGCAAGGATGTAAGTAACAGAGAAACCGAGGCTACCTGGCATCATCAGAACCCAGTTCTCCCAACATAGCAAACCCTAGATACCCCAAGACACCGGAAAAAGCAAGACTCTGATTTAAAAATCACATCTCATGGTGATGATAGAAGACTTTCAGAAGGACATAAATAACTCCCTTAAAGAAATACAGGAGAACACAGGTAAACAGCTACAAGCTCTTAAAAAGGAAACACAAAAATCCCACAAAGAATTACAGGAAAACACAAACAAACAAATGAAGAAATTGAACAAAACCATCCAGGATCTAAAAATGGGGATAGAAACAATAAAAAAACAATCACAAAGGGAGACTATTCTGGAGATAGAAAACCTAGGAAAGAGATCCCAGGAGTCATAGACACAAGCATCACCAACAGAATACAAGAGATAGAAGAGAGAAACTCAGGCGCAGAAGATACCATAGAAAACATTGACACAGTAGTAAAAGAAAATGTAAAATGCAAAAAACTCCTAACCCAAAACATCCAGGAAATCCAGGACACAATGGGAAGACCATACCTAAGGATAATAGGCATAGAAGAGAATGAAGATTCCCAACTTAAAGGGCCAGTAAATATCTTCAACAAAATTATAGAAGAAAACATCCCTAACCTAAAAAAGAGACATATATTCAAAGTACCAAAAATGGAATAATAATGACCCACATTTAAAACAAACTCAAAGAATTTATCATGTCCACTAATAAGAGATTCAGTAACAGGGCCCAAATAGTATAAAGGAGAAGCTACTAAACAAATAATTGTAAGCACATTAAGAATGTCAATATAAAGCCAGGCATGGTGGCACACGCCTTTAATCCCAGCACTCGGGAGTCAGAGGCAGGCAGATATTTGATTTCCAGGCCAGCCTGGTCTACAAAGTGAGTTCTAGGACAGCCAGAGCTACACAGAGAACCCCTGTCTCAAAAAACAAACAAACAAACAAACAAAGAATGTCAATATAAGGCAGGCAAAATAGGAAAAACCTACAGGGAGACAAGCAATTGCATTCTAAGTGTCACAATTTACAGCTCCATGAATCACTTGAATTGTTCAGTTTTCTATAATTACAGAGTTCTGTAATAGGGAGCGTGTTAGCTCAGGCAGATAACCATAGAGACACCCATCAAAATCCTCATGCCAATCAAAGGTAGAAGTGAAAAGACTTTCCAAAACTGGAACACCAGGGCCAAAAAGTGGGAGTGGGTGGGTAGGGGAGTTGGGGGGAGGGTATGGGGGACTTTTGGGATAGCATTGGAAATGTAAATGAGGAAAATACCTAATTTAAAAAATATATATGTATATATATGTGTGTGTGTATATATATACACATATATAAAGAGTACTTCATCTTCGTAAAGGGCAGAACTCAGCAACCCATTTCGCTTTTCATCCCACTGAGTAGTCTATCAGTTTGGGTTTTGCCATATGGGAATCATGTATCATTTCAATGAGGTCAAGAGTCAGGATTAAATGGGTTAGAGGTCTCTGTAGACCTAATTCTCTTCTATTTCCTAGGCTTGACTCTTTCTGGAGAAGCTAAAGACAAAAGGGGGAGCATGTCAATGCAAAAGGCACAGTTCTCACTTCAAAAGGAGATAAAGGAGACTTTACTCTGAAGATTAATATGAGTCTACAGCAAAATATGAGTGACTATGGACCATGGAAACACCAAATTCCATATTACAATGGTATAACCATCTTTGTAACATTTATAGCAACAGAACAAAGAAAAGCATTAACATTGACAAGATTCCAGTGCATTGTTGGAAACAGCAGATAGGCAGAACACAGCAAAGTGGGGAAATCTCTACTCTAGACTTTAGATGCTGTCTGATGATATTCTAGCTTTTGGTTGATAGATGTTAGTAGATTACAAAGGGTAAACCTGATAGTCTCAAGGTATTAGGCCAGAAACTGAGGTGGGCAAGGGCTGGCTGGTAAAAGGATAAAGAGGATCCAGAAAATGTTGTAATTAGGCTCTGGATTGCAGCACTACAAGCTCTATATGTCATTAAAGTTTTAATCTATTAGTCAGCCTTGAAGATGGCCCAGCATAAGGGATAGGTGGCAGTTTTTCAAGAACTGTAATTCATGGGTAACAGGAAGACAGGAAAAATGTGTGTGTGATAAAGTCAATGGTAGACAACAGTAGCTGAGAGAGAGAAAGTGGGGAAGGGGAGGCAGGCTGACTGGAAAGGGATTGTGAGAATGATCATGTTTGTATGGTCACATCAGTCATGTCAGATGTCCCGATTTGTCCAAGAAGAAGTATTACCTAATCCTTATAAGAGAAAACAAAGCTACACTATACTGCTTATTGTATATTCATATTTTCTGGCTCATATCTATATATCTCTTTTCCTGCCTTGTTCATTGACCAAGCAGCTTTCTATTGCTTAATACAGTGCCTGGATTCCTGTGCCTGCGTCTGATTTTGTTCAGTCATTTGTGGAAGCAATAGGGTATGGGAAAGGCGGCAAAGAATATCCCCACTATTAAGCCTACTACTTTCTCTTACCCCGACTTTGTTTGGCATGTCTTCATAGTGAACTTCCTGTCTGTGGTTCCAACACCCTTGCATACCTAATTCCATGGTTTCCTGCTTCTTGGGCCTCAATAGCAGTTCTGTTGTAACCTCTGAAAGCCATCAGCTTATTGGTGCATACTGTTGAGAATCCATGGGAGCCTCACTATTTCTCCTCTGTTTCATAATCTTGCCACTATCTCTGCAAAGACCAACTTATTAAATTCTCTCGCATTTCAATGCTGAGTGTAGCATCTGTTTCCTGCTTTGACCCAGACTCATACATATGGGATCTGTCAGAAATATCATCCAAAGCCACCGTAGAGCTGAGGAAATGTGGTTGAAGCATTGGTCTGAGAGAAACAAAGTAGGTTTATTTCTTGGAATTGAATAAGTCTTACTCAATGAAATGCGTGCACGTGTGCACACACACTGAAATATACACAAAGTTATAGATAATCTGATCAAAAAACATTTTAAATAACATACTTAATAATAATTTCCATTAGTTTTATATCAATATAACAAGTTAAAATAACACTAATAATTTCAATATGAAATTGCTGTTACTTTTAAAATTGTATACCACCTCCCACACTTTTATAATATTGAAAGAGCTTGTGAGTGGGAATGTATCAAAGGAAAAATGAATGTGTAGTTCGGGCTAGCCCTTTTTGAGGAAAGGAGATAGAGGTAGAAGAATTGCTAGAGGCTCATGAGATGCCTTAACTAACAGGTAAGGAGACCCTGTGTCGATAAGAAAGAAGATGAGAACTGCAGCCAAGTTTACCTTCTCACTACACACATGTGCTAGAAGTGAGCAACCACACAGACAAGGATAAGTATGTACACAATGTATTAAGTACACCTTAGACATATCAACTTTTAATGTCTCATCCTATGTTGCTGTTTAAAATATAAAAATCAGTTAGGCCAAACTCCCTGAACATAATAACTAAGCTCTTCCAGTGAGGAAACAGGATAAAAATTGACTTGGTGACACACCTTACTATATTTATATTTGCACATTAGTTTATGAATGTATTGCAGTGAAAGTATATTTTTGAAGCACAGAGTATGCCAACATAGATCCTAACAAGCTAAAGGTATTATTTTGTCCATACTGTGAAACCGTGTTATCAGAAAATAATTACCAGAGACCACCATTCGCTATATGATTTAATTTGCATTATAAAACTTAAACTCACTATTGGTATTTGCATTGCTATCTGACCACATTTATCCGCTTTGTAAGCATCCAGGGTAAGGAGGATATTAGTTCCTTGAATGGCACTAGCTTAAGAAAAGCTTCCCATCTTACTTTTGTTTGTCTTCATTTTTTTTTAATTAATGTGTAATCAGTCCATATCTAATCATTATTTATGTATGATAACCTAACTGAATAACCTAAAATACTTGAGAAAATTTCTGATCTTTAAATATAAATGAAATATTTATCTGTATTTTCTGTTAGAATCCTTATGGTGAAAATTTTATATATAAACCTCTGATACACTTGTGCTTATCTTTGCTTATATCATATTTTATATTTATACAAATAGCTTGCATGATATTTTATCACAATTATTATAATTATTTGAACCAAAAGTGATTACCATGCGTGCTTTCATTGAAATAAAGCCTGCACATATTCAGTATATTCTGAACAAATGACTTTAATAGACTTTCAATTCTAATGTGGGCATTTTTACGTACCTAGGAGTCTCAGGCAAATACCCATAATGGTTATATTATCCAGAAATCTAATGATAACACTCTAATTTATCTTTTTATCTAAAACTTGGATTAAAATATTTTAAAACCTAAACTCCATTGTAGGAGAAAATGAATTTTCATAAAATAGCTACGTTCTTGACATATACATGGACAACTTTAGCAATGTATATTGAAGTTATTTGTGTTGTATCATCAATAATATGTCTTTCCATAGCTATCAAATGAAAACGGAATACTGCACGACTTTATATGCCTCAGTACAGGGGAACGCCAGGGCCAAGAAGTCGAGTGGGTGGGTGGGGGAGTAGGTGTGGGAGGGTGTGGGGACTTTTGGGATAGCATTGGAAATGTAAATGAAATAAATACCCAATAATAAAAAAAATGAAAAAAAAAAGAAAAAGTAAAGAAAAAAGAAAATAGAATACTGGAAATGGTTGAACCATTCTAAGATAACATAGCACATGTAAGCATGCAGGAGAGAAGTCTGTCAGTATACAATGGAGCAGATATTCATCCCCAGTGACTCCATGAATCAATTTCTAGGATCTACCAGAGTTATCATATTTATTTCTGATTTTACAAGCTTAGCTAATGGCTAAGCGAAGTAAGCCCACATTTCCTTTGCTGTGCACAATGTATGTATCTTGTACCCTGATGATATGAGCTTCCACAAAATTATGTCCCCCAGTACAGATCACCATGTGTATTGAAAGGGGTACTGCAAAACCATTATTACTGGGGCTAATAAAAAAGAATGTAAATTAAAGCAATCAGTATGTAAACATTATTAAGTTCAGTTTCTCCTACTACATCATATATTATATGTGCACACACATGCAACGAAGTAAAAGCCACATTAAAGGAAAATACAAAAAGATAATAAAAACAGAAGAAAGGGTTTGAGAGAGGAAAGGAAGAAAAATGGATAGAGAAGAATGACTAATCAAATGTGGCTTTGCATTGAAATGAGAGACTAATAATGGCTTTTATTCCTTTTCTGCATTGCACCACTAAAGTGGTTACAATTTACTATTATTTATACTGCGTATATTTACCTCTGTAAAAAAGTCATAGAGTATCATTTATTTTTCAGTCTTTTCTTCAAACTTCCTATACTATATCTTGTCTTTGTATAATTATTAAATTAGATTTTCTTTGATGGTACCTTTATCTTATCTACCTTAATATGTAAACAAACTGCAGACTCATTTCAGAATGTATTCTTGAAACAACTTGAGTTTTAGTCAATGACAGCTTCTGAGTTTCAGCCAATCAGAGTCACCAATTGTTAAGACCATGTTTATTTAAGTTGCCTTATCTCACTATGCCCCAGCTAAGGCTAGTGCCCAGCTGTAAGTAATGAAGTAGTAGATTCTACTGGTGCTCAGAGCTCTCTGAACTTCTGGAGTTGAGAATGTCTGAATTAGGAGCCATTCTTCGTTCAAACTATTAAATTCAGCTCACCTCAGATTATTCTTTTGATATTCTGAGTATAACTTCAAATTAGATTTAACACTAGAAGTTGTGAATGAATATAGACCTAAGTACTTTTTGTACCAGGATTAACTGAATTGAAAAAGCATCCATTTTTTCAATATTTGTTTTTTATATCAAATTTCTATTTCTTGTATAATAATTAAACAGTTGTAGCAGGTGAGAAGGATTTAAAACTAAGAAAATCCACAGGTGTCTCCTAAAAACACAAGCAGATGACATGGCTAGTCCACAGGGCATTTTCCTGGTTGATTTTCTACACACCAGACAAGAACAGCTGCCACAGAACAGACGTAATTTCTGTCTGCTGAGAGAACAAGAAAATGACTTCTGAACAAGTAGACATAGTATATTTGAAGCATATACTATAGGCTAACAAAACTATAGCCATTACTTTTATACTAAAATATGCAAACATATACATGTATACTATTTATCCATGTTCCTTATTAAAATATATTAAATATTCTCTTGGTAGTAGGAAGGCAGTCTAGGCAATAAATGTGTACAAATTTGATGGTAAGAATCATAGGACATGGGGCATAGGGTCTGACCTGGAATCTTCATCCCTACTGGCTTTCAGCAGAGGGGCTATGCACACTACCAGAGGAAGGGAGGAGTCATCAAACTGGCCAGATGCAGACACTCTGATCTCTAATAACAACTAGCCCGGCAAGATATGTCCATTGGTCAAAAAGTTGACACAAAATGCCATGAGAATATCAAACCATTTACTGATTGGATATAAGGGTGAACTCCACAGGCTGAGACTACCTATACCTGGAACCATTATCTGGGCCAAAAAACCTGTGGTTCCATAGGTCATGGGCATTAAGAAATAACTTTATACTTTTACTCTGCTAAAAAATAAAAAGACATAGTATCAAACTCCCTCCTAATGATTTATTGCTATATCAATATCTCAGTGTATTTCTCAAATCTCCTCAGGGAAGATACTTTTTGCAGTAGTTGACAATTAACTCAGAGGCTGACAAGTGGCCAAAGTTCAGAAAATAACAAAGAATGAAATGCTCATCCTGAATCAAGACCTCTGCTTTACAACCTCTCTTCCAAAGGCTCAAGGGCATGGCAGAATAGTGAGTGCAGAGATTTTTTTTTTTTTTTTTTTTTACTTTTACTTTTTTTTTTAAAGATTTATTTATTTATTTATTTATTTTAATATTTTTATTACATATTTTCCTCAGAGATTTTAAGAGCTGGAAGTGGTAGATGACCATGAAGAAAGATTGTTTTCCACCAGGGTAGATATACACATGAATTCACAGTGGCTATAACAGCATGCCCAAGACCTGTGCAAACTTAAGTCAGAAAAAAAAAAATCTTAGCATGGAGACAGGAGGTGGGTGTAAAATCCCACATATGGATAAGGAGCTATTGGCAAGTGATAGCTGCTGAGTAACAGGATTATTCTCTAGGGATGTGGCACCACCAGGTTGACCACACTCCAGTGAAAGGCCATTCAACCAAGGGAACAGGTAGCAAAAGCTGAACTTGATGAGAAAGACACACACACACACACAGGGGGTGGGGGGGGGAGAGAGAGAAAGAGAGAGAAAGGAAAGCAAGAAGATACAAAGTTGGGTGGGTGAGCGGGTACTACGAATGATGCGTAGATGTAAGAAGAATAAGATATGCAAATATAGTCAAAACATATGATTAAAAATAAGTGTTCAGTATCCATAATCACTTACCTGAAAGAAAAAAAAAAAAGAAAAATGCTGGCTTCTGATGCTGATAATTATGTTATTGTTACTAAAAGATCTGGTCAGGAAAACTTTGTGTTCCAAGTACCTTTATTTTTAAAGCTAAAGGAGTGAGGCTTCTGTGCGTGTTAAATCCTAATAACTCATCTACACTTTATAAACCAATGCTAACAACACAGTTAACTATGTGTTAACCTTTACCTCATTCCCTTGTATCAAAATCACACATTCAAACTCCAGGATGAATGGGAGTGCCCTAGTTTCTCACACATGTCATCAGTGGCCCTTCTTGCTAATCAGTGCATTCTAGCGTAATGTTTGACCAACTCTTTGGATTTTCGCTCATGCTGCTCAAGAAATTAAGTATCTCTCCTCACTAAAACCGCTCTCACTGTCAAAATTATAATGGATATGCAGCTTCTGAGATGCTTTCCCGACTGATACTTCAGATCCTTTTTACATGCAATGCTAGTCTGTTGTGTGTATGTTACTAGATTGTGTTGTTCTTTCTTTTGTTACTGATGTTAGTACATAGAATGTATGAAAGATAAACTATGTCTTCTTACTTGAAAGCTTTCAATCATTATAGGATTTGCTATGCATAGCAGTAATCTGTTGGCTCTATTTTGAATTAATATATGAGTGAGTAAAGGAAAACAAAGTCGTACGTGTAAGTATGGCTAATATGTGTATGTGTAAATATGGTTGATTCTAACAAAATTTAAAACTAACATTATATTTCATCTAGAGTTCTTCACACTGCCAAGAATCTATCTTCCTTCTTAATATGTGGGTTAAAGATTTTACAAGGTTGGTTTAAATCTTTTTATTTTAATAAAGTTAAAAACTAAATATATGTAACTTCCCCCCTAACCTGAAGTTGGCCGAACCAGACCTCAACTTTGCTGCCACTAAGGAGATTACCTAGGGTGGAGCTTGCCTCCCTAGATCACTCTATTGTTCAGCCACTGTTGCTGCTGCTACCTGCTGGGAGTTGGTCTAGCAGCTGGGCTCCAAGGATGAATTGGTGGGAATGGGCCTCCCCCCTCCTTTATAAAGCATGTCCGCCATTAAACATTAGAACCTTAGCAGAGTAGTTGTCTTGGTTCCATTATTTCTCGACCCACCTAGGTCCCCTCTTCTCTTTCAGCTCCAGGCTGCCTCCCAGGCTCAAACCTGGACATGAGAGCCGCAGGCCAGCTCCAACAAATATAGAAACAGAAAACAGTCATTAATGAAATACACTTTTGTAAAATTCATTAAAATATTATTTTATCAAATGCCTAGAAACATTATTTCCCAGCACTGCATTTCTCTTATTCTTAGAGTGTAAAATATTAATCACAAGGAAAAAAAGAACTGTTCCCCTTGCATGGAATTTCATAATCTAAGGCTAGCCATACAGAAGTTGACTATGCCATTAGCAGATTTTTAGGCATGTCAATTTACTGTGAATTTTTTTCAAATGTTGAGACTCTTAGAGTGATTTCTGCTTTTCAGAGATCAGCATTTAATTTTGAATTCTGGCACACAATATATTATTTTTCATCACACGTGGAAAAGACATGTTTATGGGTCTATAAAATTAAGAGCATGCTCCACCAAAATGGGGATCATTAATGAGTTATGCTCACTGTTCTCATTTACTTTTGACATATTCATAAAAAACAAGTTATTTATCCAGGAAAAATACTGCCAACCATAAAGCACATTTTCAATCTTCCTTACATTTAAGATGATTTAGTGGTATTACGAATGGCAATGAGAAATGGTTTCAGACAATTTATGACTGGTTCATTTTGGTTTTCGTGGCTCAGAAGTTATTCGGGAGTAAACAGAATTGTTCTGGAATAAGTGCGATTCCTGGAAGACAGAGTTAGTAGGTGCTGAATATCACAATGTTTAGATATGTGTTCTTTAATGGACTGACACAGTTATCTTATGTTGCCTTTCCTCTGTGATCAAAAGAACCTGCATCCAAATCCACTGTTACACTATCCAAGACAGAGAGCCACTAGTTTATCCCCTGAGTAGCATTTTAAAGAGTCAGAAAAAAAAAATTCCTTGCTCCAGAAGTCAGTTAATCAATTGGATTCATTCCATATCAGGCATCAGCAATTTTTCCTTAGCAATTTCCTGAATAGCTTGGCTACTGATGTATACTTTGGCACCTCCAAAGTGTCCCTTAGTGGCATCTGGATTAGTGCTTAAAAGCAGACCTGGTGCCTCTCCTCCTGGACAATCTTTATGAAGCAATGAGACAGAGTAGCTTCTCTTTTGCATGTATACTAAGGGATCCATGGGAGATAAAAGCCATGTTGCTATCAAAGGACACAGGTGAACGGTGGGATTCTTGGCCATTTATGTGAAAGCTAGTTTTGGTTCCAGGAAGAGCTGTGTTCCATATGGCTGGGCAATAGGAGTTAAAGCCCATTCTCCTAGGAAAGCTTATTTGGTACCTCTAGAGTTTAAAAGGATAAATAAGGCAAGAATCCAGAAAATGTGCACTGAAAGATACTCAGAGCGCTGGGAGGGAATGATAGTGGTATTTTTCCAAAAGGTTCTTGCTTTGCTTGTAACTTCTTGCTCAGTTCAGAAATTTAGCACAGCATAGTATTGATCATGATGAACCATTAAACCTAAGCCACAATTCATACTAAAAAAAAAAAAAAACCAAACCAAACCAAACCAAACCAAAACAAAACAAAACAAAACAAAACCAAAAAACAAATCACAGCAAAAACACACTGAAGAGGAAAGGTTCACTCTTTAAACTCTTCCTTTTTTTCCTATTTTTCTTTTTTTTATTTAATATTTTCTTTAGTTACATTTCAAATGTTATCCCCTTTTCTAGTTTCCTCTCCAAAAACCCCCTATCCCCTCCCTCCTCCCCCTGCTCACTAACACACACACTCCTGCTTCCTGGCCCTGGCATTACCCTATACTGGGGCATAGAACATTCACAGGACCAAGGGATTTAAGAGCATCAAGTAGTATAATTGACCTCATTATAATGTATATATGGGACTGAGGCTCCTTCACTTGGGCACTTCAGCTTGTTGGGATCTTGTATATTCTGTATGTTTTTTTTTTCCTTTTCTTTTTTCTTTTTTTCTCTCTTTCTTATTTTTTTTCTTTCTTTTTTTCTAACATCCACTTATTAGTGAGGACACACCATGCATGTCATTTTGGGTCTGAGTTACCTCACTCAGGATGATATTTTCTAGTTCCATCCATTTTCCTGCAACACTCACGATGTCCTCATTCTTAATAGCTGAGTAGTATTCCATTGTGTAAATGAACCACATTTTCTGTATAAATTCTTCTGTCATGGAACATCTGGGTTGTTTCCAGCTTCTGGCAATCACAAATAAGACTGCTATGAACATAGTGGAACATGTACCCCTGTGGCATGGTGGGGCATCTTTTCTGAGGAACCTCCAGATTGATTTCCAGAGTGGTTGTACCAGTTTGCAATCCTACCAGCAATGGAGGAGTGTTCCTCTTTAGTCACATTCTCTCCAACATGTGTTGTCACCTGAGATTTTGATCTTAGCCATTCTGGCTGGTGTGAGGTGGAATCTCAGGGTCATTTTGATTTACATTTCTCTGATCACTAAGAACTTTGAACATTTCTTTAGGTGTTTCTCTGCCATTTGAGATTCCTCAGTTGTGAATTCTCGGCTTAGTTCTGCCGCAGACCCTCTGGGCCCCTTTGTCTGCATGGAATGGGTCTCTAGTCGCAGGTGGGCAAAGCGTTGGATGAATTGACAGACAGATGCACACAGGAGAGGTTGTGTAGAATCTGAATGTAATTTGTCAAATCAAGCATCAAACTTTTTATACAGAAGACAATAAGGAAGTTGAGTGACACACTCACAAGGTACAAAGAGGTTACTGGATTCTTACATAAAACAGAGGAATGCAAACACAGGTCTAACAGGAACCACCTGGGATAGAATTCATTGTTAACAACTGGGATCAACAAGGGCTCCACCTAAGATTCACTTAATCTTAGAAGCCAGGGTCAAGGGCTTCATGCCCTTGCCATAGTTCTTATTTTAGTCTATTGTATAGTCCACCTCCCCCCTAGGCCATTGTAAATATGTGTGTATGGATGTAACTCAGCTATAGTTCTAAGTATCTATTCTGGTTTCTCCTTCGGTCTGAAACTTCCTTCTTCCTTGGTGATGGCAAATTCCTGTGTAGGGCAGTGACTTAGCTTTTATTCAAAGTGATAGTGTGGTACCAGAGGCTATGCTGAATGTCAGTGAATAGCAACATTCTTAGTGAATTTCAAGCCCATGGTCTTGCTCAAGGAGGTTCTAGGACTGCTAGAACACTGGCGAAGGCTTTAGCTATGTCAGAATTCTATCTTAAAAGGCACTTATAATAGGATAATACTAAAAGAGAGCACATGGATCCATACACTAGACTAACGCGGGAATGGAAAATTGATGTATGGGTTAGAGAGAACGCCAGACTCCAGGAGTGAGTTTCGTTGAAACTCTTCTGCCTCATGAGTAGCTTCCAAGCCTCTTGGCTTGTCAAGCTGACTCGACCGGAGTGCATGGCAAGTTCTATACCCCATCTGTGAGGCTTGGCTAAGGACTGATACAAAATCAGGTTTACCGACTGAAACACAGTACTTTATTATGGTCCTACAATGTATCATTTTCTAGTTTTTGCTTATATGTTTGATTTATCTTCTTGATATAGAGCACACACTGGCCTGGAAATCACTGTGCAGTTGTCTGTAACCTCATGAGCTTCTGCATGCTGAGTGCTGAGACAATACGCACAAATTACAGTAGCTGACAGCTTAGTGGTTGTTGATAACATTATTGTTAAGTTCATTTAAAAATCTCCACCATGATTCATGTTCATACAGTGATTTCAAGTGACTTCTCCAGGCATAAACCATAACTGAAAGTTCCTAGACTGGTGAGGCCCATATCTATATAAGATTGCAGTATTTAAACATGAATTAAAAAAAAAAACTATAGTATGGTTTCACTTATAGCTTTAAAACAAAAATAAACATGTTGTTTTAACAAGTGATAGAACAGTAATTAGAAAATATATCAGATACGTTTTAGAGAATAACATTAGTCCAGTGTTGAATGTAGTATGATTTTTGTGGATAATAAAATCTTCAGCTAATAGGGGCATTAAAAGTAAGTGTTCCTTCATATCAAATCTACTAAAAATATTCATATACTAGAAAACCTTTTAATCATTCAAAAAAAAGGTCAGCTCAATTTTGGCACATCAGATATGGCTGGTCAAAAATGGCCTTTGTTCCTGGAGGTCATAAATCTTTATATTTTTATTGTAAATAATACCCTTAAGGCTTTCTAGTATATTGCATATATACTATGTTATTTATTTATACATTAATGTAAATTTTTACCCATACATTTTCTTTGAATTTGATTGATCCTTGGCAACAGCTCAGAAATGAAGATGGTGATTTTATATTAAATTATAATTTCACAGCATTTATCAAAAGTATAACAAAACTGATAATGGAAATGTAAATATGTATAAAATTTAAACCACATGAAAGACAAAGAAGATCTTAGGTGCCTTGCAAACTGTGCAAAGAGATGAAATATAAGTAAGTCTATGTTAGCATTTACAAAAAAGAAGAAATTCTATTTAAGCTGGAGTTATCTAAAATGCTTGTCACACAGAGTAGCAAACATTGTCTTACCCATCAAGAGTTTTAATTTCAAATGCATTTTAAGAAGAGCTGCATGGTGAAGGATCAGGGATGTGATCTTCAAAGGAATGACATACAATCGGTATTGTAATCTTAAAGTTATACAAATGTCATTTAAATTTAAAATCAGGATATAACTTTTGCAAGACTATTATACAAAACAAAATGTGTTCTCTTTTGGCTTTATTCAAAGTCAATCCTTTATTATTAAGATTTATTTCTTGTTAGGGAAATATAATGCTCAAGTTTCTGGTTCATTTTTCTTAATTTACTCTGATGATATTTAAAGAGCAATATGATGTCAATGACACAGTTAGAGATTCTTTATTTAACAAGCCTTTTAGTACTTTCTCTTAGCTCTCAAAACTGATTTTGATTGGCTTCTTATATAACATGCTGTTAGAGATATTTTTCAAATGCTTAATAATTCTAGATTCCCATGCAAATTAATAATATAAAAATAAAAACGTGAGACAAAAGGCAAAGTTAATGGGTAAATGTTTTTGTAAGACCAATGCTTCCAGAGTTAGCATAATTTGCATTTCCGGAGGTTCTAAGACTTCAAGTGCACTTTGATCTTCCACACATCTATTGCAAGTGATGAAGCACCCACAGAATTTAACACAGCTCCCCACCTCCTTTCGAAGTCTCTGGATCATGCCCCAAGTCATAAATCTGCTTGTCATCTATTTAAGAATACATTAAGGAATCCAGGAAGGAGGTACTAAGTCAATTGTATCAATTTAGCTTCTGAATTTAGAGTAAAAAGGATGATGTGCCGAACACTATTATTAAGACAACCATGAAATGAAGTTCCCGTCCTCGTGACAAGACTCAGAAAGCCAAGTCGAATGGAAATCAGTCCATTTCCTAATAAAGGTCTGTGTGATATTAGTGGTTTGTTCGGAATAAGCAGAAAAGAACATTGAAACCTGCTCAAAGAGTTCAGATTAAAGGTACTCAGCTGCCGCATGGCAGGGGTGGAATGGCACTGGAGCGAATTGGAGTGGATATGTTTTCACATTAAAACTCAAAAACCTTTCCTCTTTTAAAGGCACAAGTTCCCATGTATCATTTGGAAATTGTTGGTAAGATTTAGCAGTGAGTGCACTTGAAAGGTTCCTTGGGGTTGGTAAAATAGATCTTCTGGCAAGATGGCGGCAGCATCAATAACCATGTCTCTCTTGAATGGTGGCACAGCAAGTGAGTAGGGCAATGATTAATAGAACTACTTGCCAGGTGTCCCGATGGATGGGCAGTATCTATGGGATGTGTCCATGGAGGGGAAAGCAAAATCAATTCTGTAATGAAATATTTGGGTGTATGTGACAAAAAGAGGCCTGAAATGGAGTTCCCCTAACAATTCGGTAAGAAATAGAGTGCACGTTCCAGACTCTAGTGCAGGGGAGAAATGGCATGGAGAAATGGGAGCGAGGGAAACTGTGTACGCTAGGATCTGGGGCTGGGGATGCAGCACAAAACACATTCTGCATCCTCAGAAATCTTGAAGAAAGAATTAGAGTTTGCTGATTGTCAACTGTTGACAAGGCAAAACTGAGAAACTTAAGAACGAAAAACCAAAGTTTTCCTGCACCCATGATCCCTTATCTCAGCTGTATTGCTATCTCCAGCCCTGAAATGGAATCCTAGCTATTCTTATCCTAACAGAAACGTCTAACTTTAGTTTCCCCTTCTCCACCCCCATTTATTATCTCTAGTTACAGAGTCCAGATGTTCTTTTCCTATATTATGAACTATAGAATTTACACCACCTGTTTGATAATGGAAAATAATCTTGTTCATCCCCAAATGATATGCATGCTTCCCTCAGGAGTTTATTTTGCTGGCAAATTTTATCTCTTTTTTTTTGGAAATTTTTTCAGACACAACAAAAGAACTTCTTATACTTCATTCTCTTTTATTCTTTCTTTTAAATGTCAAAAGCAAGCAAAGAAGCAAACAGAAACAAAAACTAACAAACAATAAAGAAATCATTTTTCACGAGAAGCTGAGTATTAGATTGAAGTACATCGTAGATGAAACTGGAAATTCTGGGCCAAATTTCACATCCTTGATAAACTAAAACAAAGGTTTTCAACTTGTGGGTCACAATTCCTTTAGGGGTCAACGGATATTTTCTTGGGGGTTACATATCACCCAGAATATCAAATATCTACTTTAAAATTTATAGCAGTAACAAAATTATAATTATGAAATAGCAATAAGAATAATTTTGTGGTTGGGGGTCACCAGAACATGAGAAACCATATTAAAGGGGCACAGCATTAGGAAGGTTGAGAACCAGTGAACTAGACTAATAGATGGTCAATGGACATAGAGAAATGACTGGAGGTGACTGCTCCCAGCTTGCTAATGAGGAGGTTAATGGGATCTCTGTAAATCTCAGCATACTGAGACAAGCAGAAGGCACACTTTCTCAGCAGAGAATCCTGGTGTTCTGCCAAGCTGAAAATCCGAGGAAGTAGACTTCAGGATCCTTTTCTCAGGAAGAAGTAACTTTGTTTATAATTATAAGAAGCAACACATCAAAGAGTTGAACTGCAAACAGATTTCTCAGTCTGCAAGGAGGTTTGGGTCACTTTGAACCAAGATAAGCTATTGCTAGGGAAACAGAATCTGTGGAGAACTAGAAGCTGTGGGAAATCTTTATTCTGCTTTGTCTATAAAAGATGCTGGAACATTTAACAAATGATGAATTAGCACACTGTTGCTGTGCATCCCCCATGTCCTGATAATTGTGACCCTCACTTGGGACCCCGCAAAGTACTAGACATTGTCAAACAGGCCAAAGAAAGAGAGAATGGAGCAGACACTTGACTGACTGCAAGTTTAAGTTATTTTCCTAAGAGTTACTTGGTAGTTTGGTGCCACGAAGCATTCGTGAACCCCATAAGACCACCAAGGAGCAAATTCAATGCAATCTCACTAGAGTCTCTTTATTCAAGCTTAAGCTTGGGCCACACTGCCCTCTGGGAGGGTTCAGCCCTGAGTTTTCAGTGGAACAAGGCTTTATAGGAAACTGTGAGCTAGCAAAGGGAGTTTAGCCTGGCAAGCATCTAAATGTCCTTTGTAAGACAATAAATAAGTGGGTGTTCTGAAGCAAAGCCATGAACAATCACAGTCTGAAACAATCGAACTAATCTTTGATTGGTTGTTGCTAGGAAGTAGCTAGAGAGTAACTCTGGGATAAGACAAGGCATGAGATCATTCCTGGTGCTTGGGTTCAGCTTGGGTTCAGCTGCAGGTCAAATTCTCAGGCATCCCTAGATGGAATAAGTTTGGCCTCTCATTTCCCCTCTTTCTGGTAACTAAAAAGCCCAATCATGGGACTTCTGGAAGCTCATAAGCTTTGTTATAAAGAGACTGATAATGACTTTTTATTATCATAAGTTGAATAGTCTCAAGTCTTTTTATAGCAGTATCTATTGTTTGTCTCAGAGCATAATAATGTTGGTTTGTAATGTCAGGGAGGTTATCTCTGTACGTCAGCCATATCTAATCTCATGAGAATTGCTAGTAACAGGGCTATGTCTTCATGACTCAGTTAATCTAGGCATGGATGTATTGGTGACCTGAAAGGACTGTACCATCATATTTTAGAGGGGCTCAGGGTTTTCATTACCCAGTCCTTCTGGTGTCCCTGAGGTTGAGTTTCCTCCTGCTGGTCAGGGTCGTCTTCAGCTGCAAACGATGTGTGGCAGATCTCATCAACCTTCAGGGCAGTAGGTGTGGTCAAGATGATAACATAGGGACCTTTTTAACCAGGCTCTAGTGACCCCTGGCTGGAGGGGGGACTGTTTCATAGAGAGCACGAGCTTTAGGCCAAACATGTTTATGAGCCCAGCAATTGGCAGGTCCTCACTCAGCAATGGCTTCTGCCTATATGTTAAAATATGTTAAAAATAATAGGTGTGCAGGAAGGGTATCCTGAACATGATTTCAAAAGAGGTGATAACCATCTGATAGGGGAGTTTTAAGCTCTCTAGAGAGCAAAGGGAAAGAGAGTTATTCAGTCATCACCAGTCTCCTAATTCAATTTAGTTATGGTCTCTTTTAGGATGCTAGTTATTCTCTTTTAGGGTGCTGTTTATCCTTTCTGCCTGTTCTGAGATCTGGGGCCTATAATACAATAAAGTGTCTAGGCAATCCCCAGAATATTGGGTAGTCTCTGACTTGCCTGGGACATAAAAGCTGATCTATTTTCTGACCTTATCATCTGAGGAAGCCCATACCTTGGCAGTTTGTCCTCTAAGAGCTTCTTTGTCACCATCGATGTATTGGTGACCTATACAATGTTTGGTGGGGAAAACCTCAGTCCAACCTGGAAAGAAATGAAATTGTTCTAAATTCCATCCCTAAAGTAAACAGGTTCTATTATTTTGGAATATTACATTTCGTGTTTGAATTATCCATTTTTCTGCAACAAAATTACAAAAAAACAAAAAACACAAAACAAAACAAAACCCAAAACCCTATACCTTGCCCCCTTTCCTTACTCCATATGTCTAACACTGTTGTTATTGTCTTTTTTGCACTATTTGACATCTTTGTCTACATAGCATCATTGCTTTGTCAGTTGGACTTGGGTTTCTTTTTTTTGGAGTATGAGTGATCAAATGCAAGGCCATTCACATGCTAGGGACACTGTACCAGTGACCTATATCCTCACTCCTAATTTATGGAGGTTTACTAGATTTGCACTCACTCTCTAATCCAGTCTGATTTTGAATTTATAATGATTCCACCACCTAAGTGTTTGAGATGATAAAGCAGAAGCAAAAGTCCTGGATGGATTTGTTGTTGTTGCTGTTGTTGTTGCTGTTGTTGTTGTTCCTCTAACTACTTGTGAAATGAGCATCTCTTTATGTTCAATATTATAATTTATTCTTCTGACAGTGGCTCTTATATTCATTGTTTATTTATCTTATGCCTGTCACTTTGTAAAAAGAAACTTATAAGCAATAAATATTAACCTTATGTCTACTTGTCTACATACAATTACCCAAATCTGTAGTCTGTTGATTGATTTTGTTTATGACATCTGTTAGCTATAAAATTATAGCTGGCTATATAAAATATAAAATTATTCCTATAATTTTACTAAAGCTTGCAACTTTCTGAATCTTTAGATAAATATCCCAAGGACAAATTTTTTTTTCCTAGAATACATTTCACAAGCTGCTTGTTGATTTGTTTTTCTGGAAACTGATTGTTAGATGACAGAAAATCATTTTCTTTTTACTATTTGCTAAAACGAAAGGATGAAAATCGACCTTGACCCTGTTTTCTGAATGAGTGAATTCTGATTTGTTGTTCTTCACAGTAGAAGCTCAGTATAATTCCAACACTCACGATTTTGCCACACTCCGATGTGATTTAGCCTGCTACTGTTTCACCTTTTATATCCTTTGGCTTTAAACATCAACTAATGCTAATTCATCTAACACTTGACATTGATTTATCCTATGAGCACTGTGTGTCTTTCTTCCTTCCTCCGCCATCTTCTCCTAGTGTAATATTCTCTAATATTTTACCTTTGCTTTTGTATGTATAATTTGGAAAACTGAGAATCAAGTCAGTGAGGTGCAACTCTAGGTGACAGAGAAAACACTTGATTGGTTTCTCTCCTTGAAGAACACAGTGGTTGATCTGAAGTTGAGGGACCAACACGATGCAGTAAGACAGGATTCTGTCAACTTTGTAAACATGTACACTCTTGAGTGGCCATGTTCATGCTCACACTATGGGCCATTTTAGAAAAGAACGGGGACTTCATGAATTTCTTTTCCCACAACACAACATAACACATTCCATCACACTTGCAGGTACTGGAGTATCTTCACTAGAACAAGTTTCTACTGTTGAGTTTCTAAGTGTCTGTTGTGTAAGTTCTGTAGGATTTCAATAAGAAGTTAAGGGAAATCAGACTTGCAGCTGCTAAGAACTTAAAACCTTTTTTGAAGAAAAGAATAAAGGGCATATATTACCAGAACTCTAAAATACAGACTCAGACACTGACCACTTGATTTTATTCATAACCTAAATCTCACTTTTTACTATAGTGTTTGCTTGGAATTGAACACCTCAGAAGGACAAGCCAACTCTTAGATTGTGAATAACTGAGAACCAATCATGTGAAAACACTGAACTCATGTTGCAGGTTTAGTACTAAAAACACTAAGTGACAGCCTTTTTTTCCAGTCACCATAGTCCCTCAGGTAGGGGTAGTGCTATATGAGCCCTTATGCTCTTGTAATGAAATATTGAGGTGTCCCATTTTATATAGGTGATATAAGAACAAGTCTATACTACACTAAACAAGATCCCACCCATGCTATGCAGTAACCTTTTATAATTTACAGTGGAATACAGATTGGAAAAGACATTACAGTAGTAAGAGAACTTAGACAGAAAGACGAAGGGAATCTGTGGAGTAAGGAAGAGAAGATTAAAAAAAGGTTAGCAGAGTGTCAGAGGTACTAAAATAAATCTCATTGATGTTTGAATCTATCATAATAAAAAATGAGAAATTCTATAGGAAAAAGGAAGAGCATAGAAGTAGAAAGAACAGTAGCCCCCAAACCTATGAAATCTGCTAGGATGAAAACTGAAAAATTAAAAGATAAGCAAGTGTGTCTAGATTTTTAATTTAATGTGAATATATGTGTTGTGGGTTGTGTATGTGGGTGTTGTGTTAAATGAAATCAGAAGAGGATGGGACATCCCCAACACAAGTCTAGACTCACTTCTTATATAATATACCCTTGATTATGGGAAAGATTTGTCATGTAAGGATTTTACTCTCATGATTAGATTGTAATTTCTCATGAAGATGTAATTCAAGCCAGCTGCAGTCGTGCAAGCCTTTATCTCCAGAATTCAGGATGCAGAGGCATGTGGAGTTCTGTGGGTTTGAGGCAAGGTCTATCTAGTGAGTTGCAGGACAGCCAGGGTTACTAAAAAGTGAGACTTTGCCTTGATACATACATACACATACATGCATACATTGAAAATCTTAGACAGGGAGAGAAAAGTCCAGAGAGCTTTTATAATGAGAGTGATACAGACTGTAGCCGGAAGAAAGCAAAGAAGCACTTTATGGATCACACAAAGCGAGAAAAGTGTAGTAAGGATCAAGTTTTCCTGGGAGCACTTCAGCCACCTTAGGAGGTATAGGGGTCTGTGTTCTCACAAGATGAGTACTCAGAGAACTAGCAATATTAGCCCACAACTGTCCCTTTAAGAGAAGAGATGCATAACCTGTTATCTGGCCAGAATGCTGGAGGCTAATGTGCATTCTAGACAGGTGACCTTTGTGCTGTGTGGCTGGAGCCCACACTGGAGTGCTCCAGACCTTCATCATAAGCTTAATTTTTAATCTTTAGAATCTATTTTATGAAAATTTGCATGTATAGTTTGTGAAGAATGTCAGTGAAGTCATATCTAATCTTTAGTTTACTTTATTCCTTTAGGGGATATATGTATGCTTTGTTGTACACTCAGAATTGAGTTAATTATCACCATAAAAGTTTTCACCAAATGCTGTTATGCTTAAATATGCCTAAAATAAACTACTTGAGGTAGGGGCTCAGTCTCTTGAATTTTGAACCAATACTACCTTCTTGGACCTGCTGAACTGAACTGAACTGAATCATCTTCTTGCCTTCCAGGTTCATTACTCTGATGGCCATGGTCATAGCAGAGAGCACTCACTGTCAGGAGCCATCTAGGATAGGGCAAAGGCATGCAGGGGATTTTCCTGGACATAGCCCACCATTTTTGCATGACTGAGATGAGTCACAGGGCCTTCAGAAATTTCATCTCAGAATTGCTTCTTGCAGCTGATGTGCCTTTCCCAATCATTATTCCATCATATAATGATTCCTGGGCATCAGCCCACCCTATTGAGAAAATTTCCTGCAGTTCAACATAACGATGAACGTTCATGAATTAATACTGTTTAGATAAATTAATGATATTATAGAATTCCTGATTTGATTCAAATAATTTTAGAAAGAAAGTTTTAAGAGATAGTTTAAATTGTTTTTTTCCAGAAAGGTATAATAAATTTAGAATCAAGTACAGAATGTGTCCAGTTTTCATAGACTAGTAAGTCAAGTCTCTTTAGTCTTTTACACTAAAGAGAGAGAGAGGTTTGGGACAAATTTGTGATCAAGGAAAAACATTCAATGTAGGGCAGATCAAGGATGAAGCCACAGGTGTTCACTATGATAATGTGAGTCCATGTGAAACTGTTACTTTGAACTTATAATGAGCTTATAGAATGACCCATTGTGCTGAACTTAATATCAACATCCTTCTGTGACCCCCCATTCCTTTTTAACTATCTATAAGGTAATTTTCTAAGAACTTTTATCTATAAAAAGGCCAGAGAAAGGATATAAAGTATTGGCTCTGCCTCAAGCATTAACTAGATGTATATATGTATATATCTGTTAGTCTATGTGTAGTTATGCATGAACTCTTGCAGAGTAGATGACACAGGTAGTCAGTCCTGATCAGAAGGTGTTTGAGTGTATATGAGTCTGTGCATATAGTCTGTATAAGAGATTTAAATTGTTTTCCTCTCTTTTTTCTCTGTTTTGCAATGAGTTAAGGAGTACAAGCCTCTCACCTGGCCAACAAGAGGCTCATGGGCAAGAGGGAAAGGAAATATAATGATTAACCCTTTACTTAATTCCCTGCTGCCCCCAGGAATTAATTCCCAAAGGTATAACTGTATGTCTGTTTATTCATATGTATACATAAGAGTTAAAGGAGTTCAAAATTTTCTCACTGGGTATTCTTGTCAGCCCAGATAATTAAGTTTTGTTCTGTCAGTACTATTGGCTCCATATATTGCCCATCATTGTTTCTGGTCCCTGTCTGCTGTCATTATGACCCCAATCACCAATGCTGTTTCCCCATATTTTGTCTTCCCCAGGAAACTCTATATATGCTGAGAAGGTTATCAGCATCCCACAAGCAATCTCAGTCTACAACCAGACAACACAAAGAACAGAGGCAAGGGTTACAGAAGCTCTGAAGCTGAGAAAACTTGAATTTTAGCATCAGCTTCCATGAGCTTGACATAATACTCTGCTTCTTGAGATGTCCATAGTTGAGCTTACATCTTCTTTGCATCCTGGGGTCCCAGTACAGAAACCCAAATGATTTTGGCCCACATACACATACACTGTAAAATAATAAATGTGAGATTTCTAAAGCTATTACCTATGACAGTCTTTTGTGTGTCTTCATGTGCATGCAGGCATGATGCCAACTAAGCAGCTTCCCCAGCCTTCTGGTAATTCATTCATAACTCAATATATAACATTGGCACTAATGCTCATGCTTTGTAATTAATGAGCTAAAATATTTAAAAGCAAAAGCTGATGATCTACTACTAATACAAGGTTCAGATAAGCTACTGACTAAATATCTCTTCTGTCCATGTTATATACCATTGGCTGTATACAATGAAACAATGATATAAAGAATAATGTCCATGTTACATACCATCTTTCTGGAGCTGTACACAGTAATAGAAGGGATAATCTGTAGTTTTTGTGTGAAAAGTAGAATAAAATATGAAGAATTTGCCTTTGTCCATTATGACTCTATGCCATGGTATAGACTATAGTCAGGTCCTAATACAGAGTTAGATATAATTGGCAGGTGTGTAGATAAGCATAATTAATAAAATAAACTAACCAAATGCATGCTATGCATATAATCTAGTTTTTAAAATCAGAGAATAAATAAAGGTTTTCTTAAGATATTCATACAAGAATCAAGAAACCTTAGCTAGATAGATCTATCATTTACTCAGCTAGACATGTCACTCGTTTCCTCAAACTTTAGCAGTGTTCCTCTATGTTCTAAGTAATCTTGTCTCACCAGTGGATTAGAAATGATGCAAGTAATATTCACATGTTCTCAGTCAATATCCCTTCAGCTGACACATTTTGCCACTGCCTGCCTCCTGTGCCTATGATTCAGCTGCCAGGGCCATGTAAGGCACCTCTCTGAGATGCACAGGGTCTCACTCCATTTTCTTGAGGACATATGAGCATTCTTCTTCATCCTCGTGAATTACCAATTTGTTTGCCCCTGTTTTTTTCCAAACATATTAAGTCTTCCACTAAGAAAAACGGGTATTTAAATAATAAATATCTCAACCCCATCCTGTTATTATCCTGTTTTTCAGCTTCTCTCAGTGAATCTTGAAGACAATCCAACTCCTCATAGCTCATTCTATCTTGAACTTATATAATGACAATCAGGTACAAACAATTCTTGTCAAGGCCACCACAACCTGTTTCTTCTTTCTTGTTAAATCTAACTCACAGTTCTCAGAGTAGACAGCATCTCTCAGGGGCCTTTGAAACAGTATGAAAGTTACTCCCTAAGTTTTTTGTTTTTTCTTTCCCTGGGCTTCTAGCCAATATTCTACCTGGCTTTTGTGGCCCACCCACAGCCCCTCCAGCTGCTTCTGGTATCCGTCTGTGTCCTTGACTTCTAAAAGCTTTTCTCCAACCTCACCTCTGTATGTATTTTCTCCCTTTCATTTCAATCTAGTTTAATCTTCTAGTTTGAAATTGTAAACATGCATATCCTTTGAGGCTCAGACTGGAATACACACTCTTTCTTGTCAGATGTCCAATATTGCAATGATTTAAACTGTACAAAAGTATCCACCTGTTTTATTGTCATTGACTCCACTGGAAAATACATTTTGCTCAAATCATTATAACTACATCCCTAGCCTTTCTCTCCTGCATTAATCTTTTATAAGTGAGTAGCCTCAGAGACCCAGCCAGAGGTGATGTTTATGACAAGATCAATGACAGTCTTCTTCATCACTCCTAAGCCTAATAGGGCTACATCTCCTCTGTCATCCTCTGGTCTTCTCCTGTGCTTTAGATCTAAAGACCTATCCTTCTGAACACTTAACCATGGCTTGCCATCGTCTGCTGCCAGACTTTCAGTTTCAGCTATCTCTCATGAATTGCGTTCACTTGGTTACTTAATTATCTTCCCAAACATGATCATGGTGCAGGAATGTCCTCTGAAAACACTAAATACTATCAGATCACATGTCCCAAATCCCACATTTCTATTTTCCTTACTCTTGATCCATTTAGCACAGCACTTTCCCACTCTAATGTACTGTATGTCTAACATTTCCCTGAGAGATAATTGATTCTCTCCCAATTTGGCCATGATCTTCAACTTACAGCTGTTTTATTTGTTTTCTTATCTGTTGGATTATTATTTACTGCCACAGTGCCTGGCAATCACCATCTCACACTCTGGTATTATATAGGTAGGTGTCCCACAAATGCTCATTGAATAAAGCTGCACACAGATACCTGAAATGATTTGTTGTAAGTGCCACAATACAAACATAAATAGAATATATGTTTTGAACTTTTAGCATAAAGCACATGTATCTTTTGAATTTACCATCTCATCTTGCTTGGATAACCACAATATTTGACAGAAGAAATTGGAGCTCTTTGGAATACTGTACAAGAGTGATGAAATTTCATAACTTATAAAGAAAATATTTTCTTACATTTGGACCTTAAAGCACATGATATGTAGTATACTCCTTTCCATTTGGTTTTGAAAACATGTTCTAAGTGAAATATCCAACAAAGATCGAGGGTAAATACAATCATTTTGGTACTTAATGGAAACTGAAATTTGAAACCCATAATCAATAAAGAAACTGTACACTATAAGCAATTGACAGAAGAAATAAGTTCACTGAAGACCTAGTCTTGATTCAGAACTCAGCATTGCCATATACAGTAGTAAGGAAAAGAACTGCTTTTTGCTAAATTCTATTTTCTTCATTTCTAAGGACAATTTTCCAACTTTATGGGAACGGCTTACCACATGATAGATTATAGGTCAATTCTTTTTTTAAATATTTTTATTAGGTATTTTCCTCATTTACATTTCCAATGCTATCCCAAAAGTACCCCATACCCTCCCCCCCACTCCTGTACCCACCCAGTCCCACTTTCTGGCCCTGGCCTTCCCCTGTACTGAGGCATATAAAGTTTGCAAGTCCAATGGGCCTCTCTTTCCATTGATGGACGACTAGGCCATCTTTTGATACATATGCAGCTAGAGTCAAGAGCTCCAGGGTACTGGTTAGTTCATAATGTTGTTCCACCTATAGGGTTGCAGATCTCTTTAGCTCCTTGGGTACTTTCTCTAGCTCCTCCATTGGGGGCCCTGTGATCTATCCAATAGCTGACTGTGAGCATCCACTTCTGTGTTTGCTAGGCCCCAGCATAGTCTCACAAGAGACAGCTATATCTGGGTCCTTTCAGCAAAATCTTGTTAGTGTATGCAATGGTGTCAGTGTGTCCATGCGTGTTTTGTTCCCAGTTCTAAGAAGGGGCAACGTGTCCACACTTTTGTCTTCGTTCTTCTTGAGTTTCATGCGTTTAGCAAATTGTATCTTATATCTTGGGTATCCTAAGTTTCTGGGCTAATATCCACTTATCAGTGAATACATATTGTGCGAGTTCCTTTGTGATTGGGTTACCTCTCTCAGGATGATGCCCTCCAGGTCCATCCATCTGCCTAGGAATTTCATAAATTCATTCTTTTTAATAGCTGAGTAGTACTCCATTGTGTAAATGTACCACATTTTCTGTATCCATTCCTCTGATGAGGGGCATCTGGGTTCTGTCCACCTTCTGGCTATTATAAATACAACTGCTATGAACATAGTGGAGCATGTGTCTTTCTTACCAGTTGGGACATCTTCTTGATATATGCCCAGGAGAGGTATTGCGGGTTCCTCCAGTCGTACTATGTCCAATTTTCTTAGGAACCGCCAGACTGATTTCCAGAGTGGTTGTACAAGCTTGCAATCCCACCAACAATGGAGGAGTGTTCCTCTTTCTCCACATCCTCGCCAGCATCTGCTATCACCTGAATTTTTGATCTTAGCCATTCTGACTGGTGTGAGGTGGAATCTCAGGGTTGTTTTGATTTGCATTTCCCTGATGATTAAGGATGTTGAACATTTTTTCAGGTGCTTCTCAGCCATTCGGTGTATTCCTCAGGTGAGAATTCCTTGTTTAGCTCTGAGCCCCATTTTTTAATGGGGTTATTTGAGTTTCTGGAGTCCACCTTCTTGAGTTCTTTATATATATTGGATATTAGTCCCCTATCTGATTTAGGATAGGTAAAGATCCTTTCCCAATCTGTTGGTGGTCTTTTTGTCTTATTGACGGTGTCTTTTGCCTTGCAGAAGCTTTGCAACTTTATGAGGTCCCATTTATCTATTCTCGATCTTACAGCACAAGCCATTACAATTCTATTCAGGAATTTTTCCCCTGCCAATTCTTAATGATGATTAGTTTGAGAAATTTCTGCTTTATCCACATAGTATATATGTGATTCTTGCCAGCCCTAGAAACCTCATTTTAATATCTAGGGAGAACAAGTGCTTTCACAGGGAATATCACTTTCATTTCAGGGTTCTCATAAGTCTCTCCATTTTAAATGAATAATTGTAGTGTTAAAGACTATATATCTTAATTGGGATTTCACCTTTTCTTATGAGAAAGAATTAAAAGGCATGAAAAATATCAGACATCAGGCAGCAACAGGTAGCAAGTTTTTTAAGAAATGAAAAATCACATAAGCCACATATTTAGGAAAACCAAAATAACAGTCCATTTCTCAAAGGAAACATTGAGATCCAGAAGTGTCTTGCAACACATCCCAAGTTCTAAAAGACCAAGAGGTCCAATCTAGATGGGTATAGTCAACAAAACCATCTGCTATGATTGAAGGAGAAAGAAAAAATTCCATGTATAATCAACCTGAAAATGTATATTGAAAAAAAAACCTAAACTAGAGAAAATATAGACAGCAACATTTTAGACTGAAGCAATGAATGAACATTTTCATATAAACATGTTCATACAGAAGAAAATCAAAAACCATAATTATTTCAACACAAGCAGCATTAGGAACAAACAACACTAAAAATCAATAGCACAATGTCCAAAATTGACACACAGATTTCTTTAAATTTTATTTTTTATTGAAAATAAATATTTCATACAAAACAGTCTGATCAACTCCCCACAATGCCTTTCAGCTCCTCCTCACATCCCCACCTTTGTAACACCACACCTTCTTTTCTTTATCTCTTAAGAAAATAGATAGGAAATATAAAAATAAAACAAAACAACAACAAAAACAAGCACAAAGGAAAAGCATGAGAAAAATAATTCACATGCAAAGACACATTACTACAAAGCCCATAAAAACATAAAATTGGAAACTATAAGTACAAGCAAAGGACCAGTGAGGTTTAAAAAATGTCAAAAAAAAGCAATTTGAGACAAAGAAATATCCAAATGCATACACACACACACACACACACACACACACTATCTATATTCATTTCTATATCCGTATCCACTTCCATATCCATACTCATTTCCATATCCATTTCCATATCCGTATTGATTTCCATATCCGTATTGATTTCCATATCTATATGCATATCCATATCCATTTCCATTTCCATTTCCATATCCATATCCATATCCATATCCATATCCATATTCATTTCCATTTCCATATCCATATCCATATCCATATCCATACCCATATCCAGGATGCATGCAGGCACTGAGATCCCAATACCTGACAAAATAGAATTCAAATTAAAACTAATTAGAAGAGTTAAAGAGGTGAACTGCATTCTAATTAAGGAAACAGTTAAATCAGAACATCCTAGTATCCTAAACATATATCCATCAAACTCTAGGGCACCAGATTTCAAACATTTAAGGCAAAAGTACTACTAGATGTAAAGACACAGTTTAAGCACAACCTAATGATAAATGAAGTCCTTACTCTTCTTCAAGGAAATTTCTATTCTCAAAAAAGGGAGCCTACTAAAGAAAATTACAACTAATAAAAAATAAGTTGTGGATTCTGGTCCACCCCCCAAAATACATGTACTATACAACTCTAAGGCCCAAGTACCATTATGAAAGGTCTGGTGGTATAATGGTAAGAGCTAAAGAAATGGGGAGTTTGCTGTAAGATTGTCTTTCCTACCCATGTCAGAAGACATATCTTTGAGGTCTCACCAATATATTGCTTAAACATGAACTAAACAAGAACAGCAATAGACATGCTAAGTGAGCAAGTGAAAGCTCACAACCACGCGACTTCACTGCAAGAACTGTAAGCAACTAAGGAAAACTGAGAGGGGAAGAAATAGTCTTCTTTGGGTGAAAAAGAGAACCCCAAGGAATTATCCAATACCAAATGGTTATGCTTGAAAATCTACATAGAGCTGACATTATACACAGAGAGCAGGGTTATAACTAAAGACATGAATTTGAAAGAGAAAAAGGGAGGGTGTGTGGGAAGGTTTGGAGAAAAGAATTAGGTAGAGAAATGGAATAGCTGAAATGCAAAAAATGAAAGAAATAATTTAAAAGTTTGTGAATGGCAAAGTAATTTTAAATATATTTAACTGATGGGGTGGTAATAAATTCATAATAGCTTATGCATACTGGAGAAGAAATGCCAAGACAGCTGTTCTAATAAATGCTTTCCTAGAATAGTACGATAATAAATGTTACAGATTTATAAGAGTTTGGAGTTACACTGGAATTGTTAATCTTCTTTATCACAAATTATGTGGTCAAGCAGTCTGAACTCTCACTTTCTAGCTACATATCCAATGGCAAGCTAACTTTTCTTCACAGTGTATCCATGGATAATGTCATAGAAGTAATAGTACCCCCATGCACGTTGTGACATTAAATGAATCAATGAGGCAAATCATTTGCAGCAGCCTGGTACTTTATAACCATACTGTCATTTTTAAAACTTTATTATTGGTGGTTCTAATTCTTCATGAGAAAGCCTGATTTAGGTAACCAGGAGTACTAAGGAATATAACAACACTGTTTACTTTTGAGTCAACATGTTTAGGTACAGCTTTCTAAGATGCAAGAGAAAGGTATGGGCTAACTCATTGGATAATACTTGCTAGTTTAGATCTTTTATTTCTGTCCAAAATTTATCTTCTCTACTAAAAAAAAAATCAGACCATGAATGTTCAATTCTCCTGTGGTTGCTTAAACATGTAAATGATGTTTTAAGTATTAACGAAAAATTAGAGAAGGAAAGATTCTTGAGAAGTGTCAATTCAAAATACTGATATTGAACAGCTAAGATTTGTAAATAAATTGGACATTGTACTACCGGAGGTTCCAGCAATACCTCTCCTGGGCATATATCCAGAAGATATCCCAACCGGTAAGAAGGACACATGCTCCACTATGTTCATAGCAGCCTTATTTATAATAGCCAGAAGCTGGAAAGAACCCAGATGCCCCTCAACTGAGGAATGGATACAGAAAATATGGTACATTTACACAATGGAGTACTACTCAGCTATTAAAAAGAATGAATTTATGAAATTCCTAGCCAAATGGATGGACCTGGAGGGCATCATCTTGAGTGAGGTAACACAATCACAAAGGAACTCACACAATATGTATTCACTGATAAGTGGATATTAGCCCAAAACTTAGGATATCCAAGATATAAGATACAGTTTGCTAAACGCATGAAACTCAAGAAGAATGAAGTCCAAAGTGTGGACGCTTTGCCCCTTCTTAGAATTGGGAACAAAACACCCCTGGAAGGAGTTACAGAGACAAAATTTGGAGCTGTGACGAAAGGATGGACCATCTAGTGATTGCCATATGCAGGGATCCATCCCATAATCAGCTTCCAAACGCTGACACCATTGCATACACTAGCAAGATTTTGCTGAAAGGACCCAGATATAGCTGTCTCTTGTGAGACTATGCTGGGGCCTAGCAAACACAGAAGTGGATGCTCACAGTCAGCTATTAGATGTATCACAGGGCTCCCAATGGAGAAGCTAGAGAAAGTACCCAAGGAGCTAAAGGGATCTGCAACCCTATAGTTGGAACAACATGATGAACTAACCAGTACCCCGGAGCTCTTGTCTCTAGCAGCATATGTATCAAAAGATGGCCTAGTCGGCCATCACTGGAAAGAGAGGCCCACTGGACTTGCAAACTTTATATGCCCCAATACAGGGGAATGCCAGGGCCAAAAGAATGGGAATGGGTGGGTAGGGAAGTGGTGGGGGGTATGGGGGACTTTTGGGATAGCATTGGAAATGTAATTGAGGAAAATATGTAATAAAAAAAAATAAGACATGTGTCTTAAAAAAAAGTTTTGTAAATATTGAGCTAATATATGGTATAAATTTCTTTTTTTATTGCCATGATGCCCTTCTGATTTTTGGCAGGTGAACAAAGCAAAGAACACGATAATTTTTTAACTACCTAACACCTGCTTATATATTTTAACCATTCAATCACTCAACCTTCCCTCCCCCATCCTCTCTCAAATCCTTGCCTTCTTTTTTTTTTTTAAATTATTTTATATAGGTGGTAATACATAAATTCAATGTGTTGAGTCTGTTTGATATTCTTTATATATTTTCAGGGTTTGGCACCTTGATATTGGATTAACATTTAGATAGCCATCATGGGGAAAATCTAATTCTCCTGCTCTCAGCAGCCAATAGTTTCTTGGAGCTCTTCACTTGGGACTGAGACCATATGGGATTCCCCTTAATCACACTGGCATGTCAACTCATGGTGTCATTGCTCCGGTCTTGTTCAAGCAGCCTTATTGTTGAGATTTCATGGGTGTATCATAGCTAGGAGGGGCAATCTTACAGCAAACTTTTTTATGCCAGATAGACAAAACCAACTTGAACATAAAAGAACAAGCTGGAGAGATTACCATTCCAAATATCAACACGTTACCAAACTCTAGTAATAAAAACAGTACAGTACTCTAATTTTTTAAGGAAAATAAATGGAAAAGTGCCATACATATGAAGCAATGTCTTCATTTAAATATAAAATTTCAAAGCTTTGCAAACATGTACAGTTGCATATCCATACTACAATCAAAATATGAAATATTTTCCACCTTTCAGAAAATCCTACCTTGACCCTTGTGTAGAATTTGTCTTCCCAATGATAAAACTACTTCTTCATACAGTGTCTGATTTCCTGAAATTTACATTACATTCATTTTACATGTTTCACAATCTTAAAAAGTTACATTGAACGGTGTGTACTATTTTGACTTTGGGTTCTTTTGACTGTAATGTTGCTGGTATTTTTCCATTCTGTTATTGGGCATTTATACCTCTTTGAAATTATCCAGTAATTCTCTTTTATATGGATACACCATTATTTGTTGCTCAATTCATCCATGAACTTGCCAAGACACTGCATGGATTTTGTCCACTTTGAGCATTTCTTCAAATTAAAGTCCCCATGCATATGAATGTGAAAGCCCATTTCTGAATGCACATTTTAATTTCTTTTGGTTAAACACCAGGTAGGAAAATTGCTGCTAAGCATATATATGCCGTTTTTGAAACTGCCACATTTCCTTTTTTGAGATATTTTATCATAACCTCAATACATATTCATTTCACTAAAAATTATTTCCATGATAACTGAAAAACAAGCCACTAAAAGTTAGTTTTTTATTATTATTATCCAATTTTAATACATTGCACTGGAGTGACAACTCTTTTAGAAAAGGGCTTGGCATGCAAGAAGAAGGACCTGAATTTGGTCTCCAGGATCAACATGAAAAATTCGAGTGGACTGGCAGAAGTTTGTAATCCCATCTCCGAAACAGCATAAAGCAGCTCCAAGAAGCTCAATGGACAGACAGTCTAGCATAATCTGAGTTCCAAATGAAATGAAAGAAAGCCCAGGAAACTTGGGCTGTGTAAATGATTTTATTTTATTTTATTTTATTTTATTTTATTTTATTTTATTTTATGGAGTTTCTCATTTCTTTCAATAATATAATTCTTTTTTCTTAGATATTTTATTTACATTTCAAATTTTATCCCCTTTCCTCATTTCCTCTCCAAAACCCTCCTATTCCATCCCCCCTCCCCTGCTTCCTTGTCCTGGCATTCCCCTACATCAGGACATAGAGCCTTATTTAAAAGGTACCAAGTGTTGCATAGCCATACTCAATTTAAAAGTTTCAGTTTTGTGAATCTTGAAATGCTGTTTCAAGTTGGTAACTCAACTTAGAGAAATCATTTACTTATGATTTGGAGCTAAAATCTTTTAAATTGCTTTACAGAAGTGAGATTCAGCGGCCTCCAACCATACCTTCTCATATAAATGTGCTTCGGGTTTCACGTCCTTTCTCCTCTCTCTATTTTACATGTTAGAAGGATGTATTTCCATTATTGTACACTTTGTCCAAATTCTAAGGATGCTTCTGAATCCATCATCAGAAATTCCCAGAAAACACTGAGCCTGAGTGCCTTAAATAAACACTACAAATAAACCTGGAATATTGGTTCCTATGTGTTTTTGTATTTACTACTGCCATGTGAATTCTGGGAGCTCCTTGATCTCTGAGAAGTTAGAGCTTCTTTAGTCTTCCAGTTGAGAACTGTGACTCTGCATAGACTCTCTCTCTCTCTCTCTCTCTCTCTCTCTCTCTCTATCTCTCTCTCTCTCCCCCTCTTTCTGTGTGTGTGTGTGTGTGTGTGTGTGTGTGTGTGTGTGTATCTGAATGTTCACACATATGTATTTGTGTGTGTCTGGCGTGTTTGTCTGTGTCTTTTTCTCCATAAGTGTATGTGTTATGTTTTGGGATTATATTGAAATATTTGGCCACTAATAGAACTTGAACTCTATTACCATTTTCCTGTCTTTCTGAGATGTTCTTGAATATCATATAGTCACACATCCTGTGTCTAAAGTAAAGATCACGTTATCCTCACACAGCTCCTGATCTTGTATCCACAGGAAATAGAAATGAGTGACATCAGCCCATGCCTTTTTGCTCATATATTTGGTGTTCAGGGCACTACTTAGATGGTTCTGGACATTGGGATGCAGCTATCTATTTTATTTTGAAGAATCACCTCATTCAGTGCTGTCATGGCAATAGTAAAGCACAAGAAATGTATCCTATAGTAGGAATGCATTCACTTTGTATGCGATGAAATTATAAATGATGGACTATTTCAGAAATGAGAATACTTGATGATAATTATAATTATCCCATTATGGACACCTTTTAAAAAAAGGTTTTATGGGGTTTTAGCAATGATTTTGAAACAGAAGGTGGAAAGAACAGAAGATAAGGAAGAGAGAGAGGCTGGGAAATAACTCAGCAGTGGAGCATGGGCTGCTCTTGCAGAGGACCTGAGTTTCATTACCAGCATCAATGTCTGACTCACGGTTCTATTATCCTTTCCTAGCCTTATGGGCAGCAGTACTCATGTGTACGTGCCCCATTTACACACAGTAGATACATATTTAAAGATAAAGATAAATATTTTAAAATATATGGGGCTGGAGAGATGGGTCACTGGTTAACAGCACATGTTGAAGCATTCAGATTCTATTTCCAATACCTACCAACTAGATGACAGACATCCATATCTATTGTTCAAGGGATCCTAGCTATGCTTCTTTTGAGTTCTGTGGGTTCAAGGGAAGCATGAGATAGATCGATAGATAGATAGATAGATAGATAGATAGATAGATAGATAGATAGATAGATGATAGATAGATAGATGGATAGAATAGATAGAATAGATAGAATAGATAGAATAGATAGAATAGATAGAATAGATAGAATAGATAGAATAGATAGAATAGATATGCAGGCATATAAGAATTAAAAAGTTAATTCCTTCTGGTCTGAACCTCTGCCCTAAGCAGACCTTGTTCGCTGCCTCCATATCCAGTCTCACAACACCCAAAGGAAGCTCGGCTCCTAGGTGCTCTAGCATGGCCAGGACCACAGGTGAGGAGGCCACAACATCTGCCCCAACACTAGGAGTAACTGGGACTCCTGGGATCCAAGAACACACCTTGCCCAGCCAGTGGCACAGGTTCCTTCCAGTTTGAACCTGCACCCAGAGCAGACCTGGGGCTATGGCTCTGCACTGATTCCTACAATACCCAGAGGGAGCCTGACTCCCAGGTGCTCTGAAACATCCATGATCACAGGATCACTGAGGAAGCTCCACTCCCAGGACATCGGACACACCCAGGAACACTGGAACTCTGACACAGTTGAGATCACATCTTTCCCAACACCCAGCATAACTGAGACCCCCACAGTTACTATGGAAACACAAACCACGCAGCCAGAGGCACTGGTTCCTTCAGATTGTACCTGTGGCTGGAGTAAACCCAGGACTCTGGCTTCTCGCTAAACCCTGCAACACCCAGAGAAAGCTTGACTCCCAGGATTTCAGGATCCCAGAGGCAGCTTGACTCCCAGGAGTTCTGACAAACCCATGATCTCAGAATCCCAAGATCCCAGAATCCCAGGATCCCAAAGACAGTTGGACTCCAAGGAGTTCTGACACAAATAGGATCACAGGAGAGACAGGCTCCAGTAAGAGACAGCAAGGGCAGGTAGCACTGGAGAAAACTAGGTGGCGAGAGGCAATTTCAAGAACATAAGCAACAGAAATCAAGGGCACTTGGCATCATCAGAATGCAGTTCTCTCATTACCTCAAGCCCTGGATACCCCATCAAACTGGAAAAGCAAAATTTGGATTTAAAATTATATCTCATGATGATGATAGAGTGTTGAGGCTGGCCCACGGCTCTCATGTCCGGGTTAAAGCCTGGAAGGCATCTTGAAACTGAAAGAGAGGGAAACTAGGTGACGAGAGAAAGATGGAACCAAGACAACTTGTCTGATCAAGGTTCAACTTTAATGTCGGGGAACACGCTTTATAAAGAAGAGGGGACTTTTTATGGTTTTGAATCTGTAGCACCCATATCCAGTGATTCCTCTCTTGCCAACAAAAGATCTTAATAATCATGGACATGCTCTGACTTCTCACCAAGAGCAGGCTATGCAAATCCCATGATCGATCACATGCTACTGACATGGTTTTCAGCCAATGAAATTTCTCTCTCCTCTCACAGGAGAAATGACAAATACCTTAACTAGAATAGATGATTTCATACTTGAATTACTGAACTATATACTATGTACACCTGGGATCTTGTTGAGTGCTATGTCTGTATATTATTTCCATCATAATTCTACATTTACTTCTTTTTAAAATTTGAAGAGATTTAGTAGTATTCTATGTCTACTAAATAAACAGATCACTGTGGAGAAAAAAAATAAAGAAGAGGGGAGGCCCATTCCCAGTCACACAAAGTTCCTTTAAAGTTGTCAGAACACCCTTTTAGTAGGAACTCACTCAAGAAGATCTTGGCGCTCTTCTGGTCAGAAAAGCACCAGGGCAGCTGGGGCGCAGGGTCCGCTGACACTCGCCAGCTACCCACAACACCCACCACAGGATCTTAAGACTTCTGGTGAGTGGAGCACAGCTTCTGCTCCAATCCAATTGCGCGGGACCTGAGACTGCATTAGTTAGGGAAGCAGAAACCGGCCTGAGTAGGGCCACAGGCCTCATCCGGCCAGATCAGCGCCAGGGTAGCGGGAGCGCAGGGTTGCCTGACACCCGCCAGCTACCCACGACCCCCGCCGCAGGATTTTGGGACTGCTGGTGAGTGGAACACAGCTTCTGCTCCAGTCCAATCACGCGGAACCAGAGACTGCTCTGGTTGGGGAGAGAGAAATCCGGCCTACATAGGGCCACAACCCTCTTCCGGTCAGAAAAGCACCGGGGCAGCTGGGGCGCAGGGTCTGCTGACACTCGCCAGCTACCCACAACACCCGCCACAGGATCTTAAGACATCTGGTGAGTGGAGCACAGCTTCTGCTCCAATCCAATTGCGCGGGACCTGAGACTGCATTAGTTAGGGAAGCAGAAACCAGCCTGAGTAGGGCCACAGGCCTCATCTGGCCGGATCAGCGCCAGGGTAGCTGGAGAGCAGGGTTGCCTGACACCCGCCAGCTACCCAAGACCCCCGCCTCAGGATTTTGGGACTGCTGGTGAGTGGAACTCAGCTTCTGCTCCAATCTTTAAACAGTGACAACGATAACAACTAACCCCAGAGATTACCAGATGGCGAAAGGTAAACGTAATAATCTTACTAACAGAAACCAAGACCACTCACCATCATCAGAATCCAGCACCCCCACTTCGCCCAGTCCAGGGCACCCCAACACACCGGAAAAGCTAGACACGGATTTAAAAGCATATTTCCTGATGATGATAGAGGACTTCAAGAAGAACTTTAATAACACACTTAAAGAAATGCAGGAGAACACTGCTAAACAGGCAGAAGACAATAAAGAGGAAGCACAAAAATCCCTTAAAGAATTGCAGGAGAACACTGCTAAAGAGTTACAAATCCTTAAAGAAAAACAGGATAACATAATCAAACAGGTAGAAGTTCTTACAGAAAAACAGGAAAACACATCCAAACAGATGATGGAAATGAACAAAACCATACTAGACCTAAAAAGGGAAGTAGACACAATAAAGAAAACCCAAAATGAGGCAACACTGGAGATAGAAACCTTAGGAAAGAAATCTGGAACCATAGATACGAGCATCAGCAACAGAATACAAGAGATGGAAGAGAGAATCTCAGGTGCAGAAGATTCCATAGAGAACATTGGCACAACAATCAAGGAAAATGTAAAATGCAAAAAGATCCTAACTCAAAACATCCAAGAAATACAGGACACAATGAGAAGACCAAACCTACGGATAATAGGAGTGGATGAGAATGAAGATTTTCAACTCAAAGGACCAGCAAACATATTCAACAAAATTATAGAAGAAAACTTCCCAAATCTAAAGAAAGAGATGCCCATGAACATACAAGAAGCCTACAGAACTCCAAATAGACTGGACCAGAAAAGAAATACCTCCCGACACATTATAATCAAAACAACAAATGCTCTAAATAAAGATAGAATACTAAAAGCAGTAAGAGAAAAAGGCCAAGTAACATATAAAGGCAAGCCTATCAGAATTACACCAGATTTTTCACCAGAGACTATGAGAGCCAGAAGATCCTGGACGGATGTTATACAGACACTAAAAGAACACAAATTCCAGCCCAGGCTACTATACCCAGCCAAACTCTCAATTAACATAGATGGAGAAACCAAAGTATTCCACGACAAAACCAAATTCACACATTATCTCTCCACGAATCCAGCCCTTCAAAGGATAATAACAGAAAAAAACCAATACAAGGACAGGAACCACGCCCTAGAAACAACAAGAAGGTAATCCCTCAACAAACCTAAAAGAAGACAGCCACAAGAACAAAATGCCCACTTTAACAACAAAAATAACAGGAAACAACAATTACTTTTCCTTAATATCTCTTAATATCAATGGACTCAACTCCCCGATAAAAAGACATAGACTAACAAACTGGCTACACAAACAAGACCCAACATTTTGCTGCTTACAGGAAACTCATCTCAGAGAAAAGGATAGACACTACCTCAGAATGAAAGGCTGGAAAACAATTTTCCAAGCAAATGGCATGAAGAAACAAGCTGGAGTAGCCATTCTAATATCTGATAAGATTGACTTCCAACCCAAAGTCATTAAAAAAGACAGGGAGGGACACTTCATACTCATCAAAGGTAAAATCCTCCAAGAGGAACTATCAATCCTGAATATCTATGCTCCAAATACAAAGGCAGCCACATTCATTAAAGAAACTTTAGTAAATCTCAAAGCACACATTGCACCTCATACAATAATAGTGGGAGACTTCAACACACCACTTTCACCAATGGACAGATCATGGAAACAGAAACTAAACAGGGACACAGTGAAACTAAGAGAAATTATGAATCAAATGGATCTGGCAGATATCTACAGAACATTCTATCCTAAAACAAAAGGATATACCTTCTTCTCAGTACCTCATGGTACCTTCTCCAAAATTGACCACATAATTGGTAACAAAGCAGGCCTCAACAGATACAAAAATATTGAAATTGTCCCATGCATCCTATCAGATCACCATGGACTAAGGCTGATCTTCAATAAAAAAATAAATAATAGAAAGCCAACCTTCACGTTGAAACTGAACAACACTCTTCTCAATGATACCTTGGTCAAGGAAGGAATAAAGAAAGAAATTAAGGACTTTTTAGAGTTCAATGAAAATGAAGCCACTACATACCCAAACTTATGGGACGCAATGAAAGCATTTCTAAGAGGAAAACTTATAGCTCTGAGTGCCTCCAAAAGGAAACTAGAGAGAGCACACATTAGCAGCTTGACAACATACCTAAAAGCACTAGAACAAAAGGAAGCAAATTCACCCAAGAGGAGTAGACGGCAGGAAATAATCAAACTCAGGGGTGAAATCAACCAAGTGGAAACAAGAAAAACTATTCAAAGAATCAACCAATCAAGGAGCTGGTTCTTTGAGAAAATCAACAAGATATATAAACCCTTAGCCAGACTCACTAGAGGGCACAGGGAAAGCATCCTAATTAACAAAATCAGAAATGAAAAAGGAGACATAACAACAGATCCTGAAGACATCCAAAACACCATCAGATCCTTCTACCAAAGGCTATACTCAACAAAACTGGAGAACCTGGATGAAATGGAGAAATTCCTAGACAGATACCAGGTACCAAAGTTGAATCAAGATCAGGTTAATGATCTAAACAGCCCTATATCCCCCAAAGAAATAGAAGCAGTCATTAATAGTCTCCCAACTAAAAAAAGCCCAGGACCAGATGGGTTTAGTGCAGAGTTCTATCAGACCTTCAAAGAAGATCTAATCCCAGTTCTTCACAAACTATTCCACAAAATAGAAACAGAAGGTACTCTACCCAACTCATTCTATGAAGCCACAATTACTCTGATACCTAAACCACAAAAAGACCCAACAAAGATAGAAAACTTCAGACCAATATCCCTTATGAATATTGATGCAAAAATCCTCAATAAAGTTCTTGCTAACCGAATCCAAGAACACATCAAAACAATCATCCATCCTGACCAAGTAGGTTTCATCCCAGGGATGCAGGGATGGTTCAATATACGGAAATCCATCAACGTAATCCAGTATATAAACAAACTCAAAGACAAAAACCACATGGTCATCTCGTTAGATGCAGAAAAAGCATTTGACAAGATCCAACACCCGCTCATGATAAAAGTCTTGGAAAGATCAGGAATTCAAGGCCCATACCTAAACATGATAAAAGCAATCTACAGCAAACCAGTAGCCAACATCAAAGTAAATGGTCAGAAGCGTGAAGCAATCCCTCTAAAATCAGGGACTAGACAAGGCTGTCCACTTTCTCCATACCTATTCAACATTGTACTTGAAGTCCTAGCCAGAGCAATTCGACAACAAAAGGAGATCAAAGGGATACAAATTGGAAAAGATGAAGTCAAAATATCACTTTTTGCAGATGATATGATAGTATATATAAGTGACCCTAAAAATTCCACCAGAGAACTCCTAAGCCTGATAAACAGCTTCGGTGAAGTAGCTGGATATAAAATTAACTCAAACAAATCAATGGCCTTTCTCTACACAAAGAATAAACAGGCTGAGAAAGAAATTAGGGAAACAACACCCTTCTCAATAGTCACAAATAATATAAAATATCTTGGTGTGACTCTAACTAAGGAAGTGAAAGATCTGTATAATAAAAACTTCAAGTCTCTGAAGAAAGAAATTATAGAAGATCTCAGAAGATGGAAAGATCTCCCATGCTCATGGATTGGCAGGATCAACATTGTAAAAATGGCTATCTTGCCAAAAGCAATCTACAGATTCAATGCAATCCCCATCAAAATTCCAACTCAATTCTTCAACGAATTAGAAAGTGCAATCTGCAAATTCATCTGGAATAACAAAAAACCTAGGATAGCAAAAACTCTTCTCAAGGATAAAAGAACCTCTGGTGGAATCACCATGCCGGACCTAAAGCTCTACTACAGAGCAATTGTGATAAAAACTGCATGGTACTGGTATAGTGACAGACAAATAGACCAATGGAATAGAATTGAAGACCCAGAAATGAACCCACACACCTATGGTCACTTGATCTTCGACAAGGGAGCTAAAAACATCCAGTGGAAGAAAGACAGCATTTTCAACAAATGGTGCTGGCACAACTGGTTGTTAACATGTAGAAGAATGCGAATCGATCCATTCCTATCTCCTTGTACTAAGGTCAAGTCTAAGTGGATCAAGGAACTTCACATAAAACCAGAGACACTGAAACTTATAGAGGAGAAAGTGGGGAAAAGCCTTGAAGATATGGGCACAGGGGAAAAATTCCTGAATAGAACAGTAATGGCTTGTGCTGTAAGATCGAGAATTGACAAGTGGGACCTCATGAAACTACAAAGCTTCTGCAAGGCTAAAGACACCATCAATAAGACAAAAAAACCACCAACAGATTGGGAAAGGATCTTCACCTATCCTAAATCAGATAAGGGACTAATATCCAATATATATAAAGAACTCAAGAAGGTGGACTCCAGAAAGTCAAATAACCCCATTAAAAAATGGGGCTCAGAACTGAACAAAGAATTCTCACCTGAGGAATACCGAATGGCAGAGAAACACCTGAAAAAATGTTCAACATCCTTAATCATCAGGGAAATGCAAATCAAAACAACCCTGAGATTCCACCTCACACCAGTCAGAATGGCTAAGATCAAAAATTCAGGTGACAGCAGATGCTGGCGAGGATGTGGAGAAAGAGGAACACTCCTCCATTGTTGGTGGGATTGCAAGCTTGTACAACCACTCTGGAAATCAGTCTGGCGGTTCCTCAGAAAATTGGACATAGTACCACCGGAGGATCCAGCAATACCTCTCCTGGGCATATATCCAGAAGATGTCCCAACCGATAAAAAGGACACATGCTCCACTATGTTCATAGCAGCCCTATTTATAATAGCCAGAAGCTGGAAAGAACCCAGATGTCCCTCAACAGAGGAATGGATACAGAAATTATGGTACATTTACACAATGGAGTACTACTCAGCTATTAAAAATAATGAATTTATGAAATTCCTAGCCAAATGGATAGACCTGGAGGGCATCATCTTGAGTGAAGTAACTCAATCACAAAAGAACTCACACAATATGTATTCATTGATAAGTGGATATTAGCCCAAAACTTAGGATACCCAAGATATAAGATACAATTTGATAAACGCATGAAACTCAAGAAGAATGAAGACCAAAGTGTGGACACTGTGCACCTTCTTAGAATTGGGAACAAAACACCCAGGGAAGGAGTTACAGAGACAAAGTTCATAGCTGTGATGAAAGGATGGACCATTTAGAGACTGCCGTATCCAGGGATCCATCCCATAATCAGCTTCTAAACGCTGACACCATTGCATACACTAGCAAGATTTTGCTGAAAGGACCCAAATATAGCTGTCTCTTGTGAGACGATGCCGGGGCCTAGCAAACACAGGAGTGGATGTTCACAGTCAGCTATTGGATGTATCACAGGGCTCCCAATGGAGAAGCTAGAGAAAGTACCCAAGGAGCTAAAGCGATCTGCAACCCTATTGTTGGAACAACATGATGTACTAACCAGAACCCCGGAGCTCTTGTCTCTAGCTGCATATGTATTGAAAGATGGCCTAGTCGGCCATCAATGGAAAGAGAGGCCCATTGGACTTGCAAACTTTATATGCCCCAATATAGGGGAATGCCAGGGCCAAAAGAATGGGAATGGGTGGGTAGGGAAGTGGGGGGGTGCTATGGGGGACTTTTGGGATAACATTGGAAATGTAATTGAGGAAAATATGTAATAAAAATCAAAAAAAAAAAAAAAAAAAAGAAGATCTTGGCAAGCCAGTTCAGCCTCAGGCAGGTGAGAGGTGGTGGCATATCAAAGGAGAGGATTGAGAAGCAGCACAGCAGGTGGCTCTGCCTCAGTGGTGGATGGTCACAGCTAGCCTTACTAGGCTGGAAGGAGGTAACAATAGAGGACTTTAAGAAGGACATAAATGCCCAGGAGAGGTATTGCAGGATCCTCCAGTAGTATTATTTCCAATTTTCTGAGGAACCACCAGACTGATTTCCAGAGTGGTTGTACAAGCTTGCAATCCCACCAACAATGGAGGAGTGTTCCTCTTTCTCCACATCCTCACCAGCATCTGCTATCACCTGAATTTTTGATCTTAGCCATTCTGACTGGTGTTAGGTGGAATCTCAGGGTTGTTTTGATTTGCATTTCCCTGATGATTAAGGATGCTGAACATTTTTTCAGGTGCTTCTCAGCCATTCTGTATTCCTCAGGTGAGAATTCTTTGTTTAGCTCTGAGCCCCATTTTTTAATGGGGTTATTTGATTTTCTGGAGTCTACCTTCTTGAGTTCTTTATATGTATTGGATATTAGTCCCCTATCTGATTTAGGATAGGTAAAAATCCTTTCCCAATCTGTTGGTGGCCTTTTTGTCTTATTGATGGTCTCTTTTGCCTTACAGAAGCTTTGCAGTTTTATGAGGTCCCATTTATCTATTCTCCATCCTACAGCACAAGCCATTGCTGTTCTATTCAGGATTTTTTTTCCCCTGTGCCCATATCTTGGAGGCTTTTCCCTACTTTCTCCTCTGTAAGTTTCAGTGTCTCTGGTTTTATGTGGAGTTCCTTGATCCATTTAGCTTTGACCTTAGTACAAGGAGATAGGAATGGATCAATTCACATTCTTCTACATGAATACCACCAGTTGTGCCATCACCATTTGTTGAAATGCTGTCTTTTTTCCACAGCTCCCTTGTCAAAGATCAAGTGACCATAGGTGTGTGTGGGTTCATTTCTGGGTCTTCATTTCTATTTCATAGGTCTACTTGTCTGTTGCTATACCAGTACCATGCAGTTTTTATCACAATTCCTCTGTAGTACAGCTATAGGTCAGGCATGGTGATTCCACCAGAGGTTCTTTTATCCTTGAGAAGAGTTTTTGCTATCCTAGGTTTTTTGTTATTCCAGATGAATTTGCAGATTGCTCTTTCTAATTTGTTGAAGAATTGAGGTGGAATTTTGATGGGGATTGCATTGAATCTGTAGATTGCTTTTGGCATGATAGCCATTTTACAATGTTGATCATGCCAATCCATGAGCATGGGAGATCTTTCCATCTTCTGAGATCTTCTTTAATTTCTTTCTTCAGAGACTTGAAGTCCTTATCATACAGATCTTTCACTTCCTTAGTTAGAGGATCCCGAAATACCTCTCCTGGGCATATATCCAGAAGATGTTCCAACTGGTAAGAAAGACACATGCTCCACTATGTTCATAGCAGCCTTATTTATAATAGCCAGAAGCTGGAAAGAACCCAGATGCCCCTCAACAGAGGAATGGACACAAAATATGTGGTACATTTACACAATGGAATACTACTCAGCTATTAAAAAGAATGAATTTATGAAATTTCTAGGCAAATGGTTGGACCTGGAGGGCATCATCCTGATTGAGGTAACCCAATCACAAAAGAACTCAAATGATATGTTCTCACTGATAAGTGGATATTAACCCAGATACTTAGAATACCCAAGATATAAGATACAATTTGTGAAACACATGAAACTCAAGAAGAATGAAGACCAAAGTGTGGACACTTTGCCCCTTCTTAGAATTGGAAACAAAATACCCATGGAAGGAGTTACAGAAGCAAAGTTTGGAGCAGAGACAAAAGGATGGACCATCTAGAGACCGCCATATCCAGGGATTCATCCCATAATTAGCCTCCAAATGCTGACAAAATTGGATACACTAGCAAGATTTTGCTGAAAAGACCCTGATATAGCTGTCTTTTGTGAGACTATGCAGGGGCCTAGCAAACACAGAAGTGGATGCTCACAGTCAGCTATTGGATGGATCGCAGGGCCCCCAAAGGAGGAGCTAGAGAAAGTACCCAAGGAGCTAAAGGTGTCTGCAACCCTATAGGTGGAGCAACAATATGAAATAACCAGTACCCTGGAGCTCTTGACTCTAGCTGCATATGTATCAAAAGATGGCCTAGTCGGCCATCACTGGAAAGAGAGGCCCATTGGACATGCAAACTTTATATGCCCTAGTACAGGGGAATGCCAGGGCCAAAAAGTGGGAGTGGGTGGGTAGGGGAGTCAGGGGGAGGGTATGGGAGGACTTTTGGGATCTCATTGGAAATGTAAATGAGGTAAATACCTAATAAAATATTTTTTTTAAAAAAAGAATTCTTTAAAAAAAAAAAAAAAAGAAGGACATATATGCTTCCAGTTTCCATCTGTGCCTGGAGCAGATCCTGTGCCATAGCTCTCCATACCAAGATCACAGGTGGAATCACTACTTCTGCTCAAATATCTGCTCCCAGATCCCTCAGCACACAGGAACCAAGGAGCAGCCTGGGACCAGATATTTCTGGGTTCCATCTGAACTCAGAGCTAACCCTGTGCCACAACTCTCTATACCTGGGACCTGTTGGATAGAACTGGTTTTGCAGGAGTGCAGACACACCTGTGAGCACAGGTAGACCCACCACTTCTGCTCCAAGGGACCTGCCCAGAGCTCCCAAGAGACAGGAACTGAGGAACAGCCTGGGAAAGGATCCTTCCAGTTTCAATCTGTGCCTGGAGCAGACCCTGTGCCACAGCTTTCTGTATCCAGATCCTGCCAGGAGAGAACAGGTCTTCCAGGAGTGCTGACACACCTGAGAACACAACTGAGACCACCACTTTTGCTCAAATTCCTGTCCCAAAAGGGACCCACCCAGAGCTATCAGGACATAGGAACTGAGAAACAGCCTTGGAGAGAATCCTTCCAGTTTCCATCTGCGCACAGAGCTGACCCTGTGCCACACTTCTCCATACACAAATTCCTCCCAGAGAGAACTGGTCTCCCAGGAGTGCTGACATACAGGCTTACAGGCAGGACAAGCTGCAGTCCAAAACAGCAAGACCAGCTAACACCAGAGTTAACTAACTGGCAAGATGCAAGAGTAAGAACATAAACAACAGAAACCAAGGCTACTTGGCATCATCAGAACCCCGTTTTTCCACCACAGTAAGCCATGGATACCTCAAGATACTGGAAAAGCAAGGCTAATTTAAAATCACATCTCATGATAATGATAGAGAACTTTAAGATGGCCATAAATTAATCCCTTAAAGAAAATACAGAACACAGTAAAACAGCTACAAGCCCTGAAAGAGGAAACACAGAAAGCCCTTAAAGAATTGCAGGAAAACAAAACCAAACACATGAAAGACTTGAATGAAGCCATCCAGGAACTAAAAATGGAAATAGAAACAATAAAGAAATCACAAGAGAAACAACCCTGGAGATAGAAAACCAAGGAAAGAGATCAGAAGTCATAGATGCAAGCATCACCATCACAATGTCTTTCCATAAATCCAGTCCTACAAAGGATAATAGATGGAAAACTCCAACACAAGGAGGGAAACTACAACATAGTTAAAGCAAGAAAGTAGCATTATATCAACAAACCCAAAAGAAGATATCCACACAAACAGAATTCCACCTCTAACAACAGAAATAGCAGGAAGCAGCAGTCACTATTACATAATATCTCTTAACATCAATGGACTCAATTCCCCAATAAAAACACATAGACTAACAAGACTGGATACATAAACAAGACCCAGCATTTTGCAGCAGACAGGAAATGCACCTCAGTAACAGATACTACCTGCAAGCAAAAGTCTGGAAAAAAATTTCCAAGCAAATGATCCCAAGAAACAAGCTGGAGTAGCCATTCTAATATTAAATAAAATCGACTTTCTACCAAAAGTTATCTAAAAAGGTAAGGAAGGACACTTCATACTCATCAAAGGAAAAAACTGCCAAGATGACTCTCAATTCTGAACATTTATGCTCCAATTTTAAGGGCAACCACTTTCATCAAAGAAACTTTACTAAAGCTCAAAGCACACATTGCATCTCACACAATAATAGTGGGAGACTTCAAAACCCCACTCTCAACAATGGACAGATAATGGAAACAGAAACTAAACAGAGACACATTGAAACTAACAGAAGTTATAAAACAAATGGATTTAAGAGATATCTATAGAACATTTCATCCTAAAACAAAAGAATATACCTTCTTCTCAGCACCTCATGCTACCTTCTCCAAAACTGACCATATAACCAGTCGAAAAACAGTCCAAACAGATATAAGAAGATTGACATAATCCCACGCATCCTATCAGATCACAATGGACTAAGGCTGCTCTTCAATAACAACAAAAACAATGGAAAGCCCACATACACATTGAACCTGAACAATGCCTTTCTCAATAACTTGGTCAAGGAATAAAGAAAGAAAGAAATTAAAGACTTTTTAGAATTTAATGAAAATGAAGCCACAACATACCCAAACTTTTACTCATAGTTCTGAGTGCCTCCAAAAAGAACCTTGAGAGAGCATATGCTAGTAACTTGACAGCACAACTGAAAGCTCTAGAACAAAATGAAGCAAATTCACCCAAGAGGAGTAGACAGCAGAAAATAATCAACCTCAAGGCTGAAATCAATCAAGAGGAAGCAAAATAACAATGCAAAGAACAACCAATCCAGGAGCTGGTTCTTTGAGAAAATCAACAAGATAGATAAACCCTTAGCCATAATAACCAGAGGGCACAGAGACAGAATCCAAATAAGTAAAATCAGAAATGAATAGGGAGACATAACAATGAACACCTGAGGAAATCCAAAACATCATCAGATCCTACCACAAAAGCCTAGACTCAACAAAATTGGAAAATCTGGATGAAATGAACAATTTTCTAGACAGATACCAGGTGCCAAAGTTAAATCAGGATCAGATAAATGATCAAAACAGTCCTATAACTCCTAAAGAAATAATAGCAGTCATTAAAAGTCTCCCAACCAAGAGAAGCCCAGGACCAGAAGAGTTTAGTGCAGCATTCTATCAGACCTTCAAAGAAGACCTAATACCAATAGTCTTCAAACTATTCCACAAAATAGAAACAGAAAGAACACTACCCAATTTGTTCTATGAAGCCCCAATTACCCCAATTGCTTATACCTAAATTTCCCTTATGAATCTCTCTCTCTCTCTCTCTCTCTCTCTCTCTCTCTCTCTCTCTCTCTCTCTGTGTGTGTGTGTGTGTGTGTGTGTGTGTGTGTGTGTTAAATAGTTGTGTTTACAGGATTTTGTGTGTGTGCTTTGCTTTTATGAGACCATTTCACTCTCAACTGGACTTGAACACATGATGAACCTTTTGCCTTAGCCTCTTCAATGCTGAGATCACAGGCAGGTACCATTAAACTTCTTTGATAGAACTGCTTTGAAATTTTGTAACAATGGAACATATGTTTCTATTTCATGAGTTAAAAGCTGAAAAATCTTTTACAAGAATTCAATTTACGTCTACAGCTCATTTCTCAAAACTAATTGTGATGCTTTGTCTTCTTATATTTGGCCATCTCATTGGAAATCAAAGATATTTTCCTTTCTAAAAACCAACATAATACATATTAAGCCCTAGCATGTCCCTGAGTGCATTGTAAACTCTCATTGAGAAGAAGAAGATTTTTGAAAATACTTAATTTTCAAAATTGCATATTGGTTACAATTCATATGCTAAATACATGTGTACTGAAATCATATAAGGTGATAAAAGTTCATATAGAAGTCTATCTGCTTCTAAATATATACACTCATGGAACCATCAAAGCAATCAAGAGAATAATACATGCCTCAAGTTGTCAATTTCCTAAAGATTCTCACCACACTCCCAAAGTCACGAACTCCCCTGGAACACATGGATCTTTCTGACACTGTACATTGGTTTGTGATTTGTAGAATATTTTTGAAGTTGGATCATCCAAAGTAAATTCATCATTTTGCTTCCTTCACTTACCATTAGTATTTTAAAATTCATATGTGATTTCTTGATGAATACTTTTATTGCTAAGTAGCATCTCATACACAACAGAATTGTACACCTACCTTTTTGGTACATACTTGAGATGTTTCTGGCTTTGAAGTACATTATGAGTTAAATTGGATCCCTGAAAAATGTATTTACCTAACTCTGCATGGCTAGTGTTTCAGGATAAGAATTGATTTGAAAATAGGGTCATTATGTGTGAAATAATTAAATAATAATAATTGTAATAGAGTAGGTAGTCCCCTAAAACAATATAGCTCCTTTCATTAAAAACCCACTGATAAGTAGATATTAGCCCAGAACCACAGAACACCCAAGATACAATTTGCAAAACATAAGAAAATCAAGAAGAGGGAAGACCAATGGGTGGATACTTTGTTCCTCCTTAGAATATGGAACAATATACTCATGAAAGGAGTTACAGAGACAATGTCTGGAGCTAAGTCGAAAGGATGGACTATCCAGAGACTATCCTACCTCGGGATCCATCCCATAATCAACCACCAAACCCAGACACTATTGCATATGCCAGCAAGATTTTGAGGAAGGGACCCTTGTATAGCTGTCTCATATGAGGCTATGCCAGTGCCTGCCAAATACAGAAGTGGATGCTCATAGTCATCTATAAGATGAAACACAGGGCTCCAATGGAGAAGCTAGAGAAAACACCCAAGGAGCTGAAGGGGTCTGCAACTCTATAGGTAGAACAACAAAATGAACTAACCAGTACCCCCAGAGCTCATATCTCTAGCTGCATATGTAGCAGAAGATGGCCTAGTTGGCCATCACTGGGAAGAGAAGCCCCTTGGTTTTGCAAACTTTATATGCCCCAGTACAGGGGAATGCCAGGGCCAAGAATTGGGAGTGTGTGGTTAGGGGAGCAGGGCAGGGGGAGGGTATAGGGAACTTTCGGGATAGCATTTGAAATTTGAAATGTATATAAAGAAAATATCTAATAAAAAAAGAAAAAATCAAACAATTGATTACAATTTGATCTATCGATGAAAACAGCATTCTCTACTTATCTACAAGTAACTATGGTGGACACTTTGTCTATCATCTATTTATCATCCAACTATCAATTTATCATCTGTAAATTGATCATCTATCTATCCATTATCTGGATACTATCTACCCAGATACTATCTACTAGCTATTGTTTGTTTATTCTCTGTCCATAATCTATATATAGTTTACTCATCCCTGATTATGTATCTACTATATACTATATAATATTCTATATTACATCCATTTGCTCTTACTTGACTTGATAGAATCTGTAATTAAGGATTTACTAAAATTAATAAGAATTGAAATCTGAACTTAAAGAAAATCATTTTGTTTTAACACATGAAATGTGATTTTTCTGGAGGTATTTCTATAGCTATCCTTTATAGGTTGAAATGTCCATTAATAGTCTTAGTGTGCTAAGATGTTTCATTGCCAAGGTAACACTGAATGCTTTGTGTCTTACCAACAGCTGGAGAAATCATCATGTGATTCCTCAAGCTTCAATTTTTTCCAGTTTTAAATATTGGACGTATTATAAATGTATTTAAGAATGCAAAGTTGATTTTTCAAACATAGAATTAATCATATTTGCTCATGATCCAATAGTTCTCTGAATATTGTTTGAGTCTACTTCACTTTATCCTTAATCATAGTGTTGCTTGGGTTCAGGAGGCATTAGTCTATTGTTTTATTCCATGCCTACAGTTTTGCTATCATAATGATAAAAAATGAATTCCATATAATATTGAAAGGAGTTGTGCACAGTTGATTTATTTTGATCTTAATTTTTTAACAGACTTATCATAAAACAGAATTTTCTTTGAAGGGATTTAGAAAACAATTATTACTTAAATGGGTAGAGTATTACTATGTTTTCTACTTCTTCCTGTCTAAGCTTTGACAGGATTTGTTTTTCAGTAAATCCATTCTTCCTCCAATACTTGCACAAAAGGAGAAAAAAAAATAAAGACTTCATATTTTCTTAAAAGTATTTATCTATAAATGATTATATTTTGTTTATTTTGTTAATTGATCAAAGTTACTACAGCTATAACTGACATAGTCCTTTCTCTAGGAAATCTGGAATTATAGTGCGCATGATATAGAATTTTGTATGTAGATAACATTTTTAATTTAAAGGGATTAAGAGGGGATAACTCACACACTTGTCTATCATATCCATTATGTTTCCCATTTTCTTCTACTTCTGTTGCCTTGATTATTTGAAAGAGAATTGGAGTCCCATTATATTATCTGTAGAAATTTTTGATATTTGATTGATTGCTCCATAGATTATAATGTGTATTGTTCTTTGCATTCCCTATCTATAGACCCCATGACATGGAAAGCTTCATAACACTATTTTTTACATGTATTAAACATATTAGAAAAAAGGCAGTCATAATTTTCATTGAGATAGGCACAATTGCTGACTTCTTTATGCCATTTATACTTTACTTCATTCATTTGTTTGTTTGTTTGTTTTTGTTTGTTATTGTGTCTGTTCTTTGTGGGAGTGCATATGTTTGCCATGCTACATTGGTACACATAGGGATAATCCCTTTTGTACTGTGTGGAAGCCTGATCTGTTAATAAAAACTGTTGGCCAATAAATTGAGGTAGGATTAGGAGGTGGGGCATCTAGCAAGGAGAGAGGAACTGTGGGAGGGGATTCACCCTGGACTCAGAGGAAGTTGGATTAGGAAACTGAAGAGAAGTGGTTTCCTCTTCATGTGCCATGTGCCAGGCATGCAATGGTTTACGCATGTTAAATAAGTTATGAGCTAGTGGTGACAAGACTAACTTATGGCCTGGGCATTAAAAAAAAAAAAAGAGGAGCCTGAGAGTCATTATTTGGGAACTCTGGGGAGGATGGAAAAGCCCGGGGATGTTCTTTCATCTCTAGTTTTTTTTTTTTTAACTGCACCACCCAGATTTGCTTATACAGAATTAGAGATCCAAAGTTGATGTTTACTTAACTTGTAGAATTTACAACTCTCAGAACATTTGGGACATTTTCAGTGTTTCCTTTTCTGCTTCATTACCTCTTTCCTTTAAAGGAATGCAATTACTAAAATGTTTTGAAATTGTCTAAGGAAGGAATCCTCCCAAAACTTATCTCCAGCCAGTAGTTTTCCATAGCCACATGGACAAATGTAAGTTAGAGTTTGAGCCTGAGAAAAGAGCTGCAGATTATCTGGAGGCCAACTAAATTCCCATTGACCCTCATCAAGCAGCTTTCTGATTCTATCAACTCGAAAAGGAAAGATTTCTTTAGCATGGGCTACAGCTGTCCAGTAGCAAGTCATGCATGGCTTCAGCTGTCCCTGGAAACACAGGGAAGAGGGGAACACCTTGTCTAAACTTATACTCTGATCCAAAAGGTTGATTGCTCTTGATTATTTTAGAGTGCCTTTAGTATTTATGTGCTTTATTTACATAGTATTTATTTATGTACTATCTGTGTTTTGACAAAAGATTATGCATGCCATTTTTTTAACTTTAACACATTCTATTATTTTTGAGTGTATGGGTATTTTTCCTGCATAAATGTCTGACTATAACATGCATGCCTGGTGCCCTCAAAGGCCAGAGGAAGGCATTGAATCCCTTAAAACTAGAGCTATGGATGATTCTGAACCACCATGTGGATACTGGAAATCATACCTGGGCTCTTTGCAAGAACAGCTAGTGCTCTTAACCACTGAGTTATCACTCCAGGCATGGATGCATGTCTTATTTGAGAGAATGATTCCTTGAGAGTTTACTTCCATACCTACAATGGAAGGCAACCATCTCTTTGAAACAACTTAATTTTTTTAGTCAAAATTGTCTTAGCTTTACCACTTATGACTTATTTAAAAGGAGTAATTTTAAACTCATTAAATTAGATATGATCTCCTGCTTCAGTTTAGAAATTTCTATAGAAGTTGTGTAGAATAGATCAAAATCAGAAAAGATTTTATTCCTGGTAGACTTGATAAGAGATTATAGATGACAATGATGATGATGATGACTATGATGACGATGATGATGATAATGCACACATATAGACACACATCCATACATACATGATGGAGGCATATTATAATATAATAGGCTTCCATATAATTTCTTCAAATACCTTACGTATTGGTTATCCATCCCCAAATGCCTTCCTCTGCCTTACCCTTCCATCCCTCTCCCCAGGATGAATGATGTAAAGAAAGTATAAAATGAAGTAAGAGGTTTTTTAAGAGGGCATTTATTTTTTAGTTGATCTCAAAACTGTTACTTTAAAGGAAAATCCAGAAGTGAATATTTGAGTCAGGACTAAACTCCCAGCACTTGACTCAATTCCTCTCCCAAAATGTGGTGTCCACATCCTTCACAGCACTCACGTGTATATCTGCCCTTGGTGGACAGGGCTTTGTAACTAGTTTCTTCAGCAAGAGAATAAATGGCACAGCTCCTGAAGAACAAAACAGCCATTGTGTCCCCCATTGTGGCAGCAAAACCTCCGGGTTTTAACACTCTCCGTCTTTGGCTTCTGCTTGTTATTATTCCTACTCTGTTCACTTCCAAAGCAGCTGTGAGAAACAAAAAACTGGGATATTTTTACCTTTAGGTCATGATCAATGTGTTGAACATAAATATCTCCTTTTGTTATTTCATTTTTATGCATTATACCTAATAGACATGATGTTTTATAAGTTACTTATAAAACAGCTTATTTTACATTGTATGGCTGTATGGTATTTTTCAAGCTTCATTTTTCTTCATGTGTATATATGTGGGTGAGTATCTGAGCAGGTCAAAAGAGGGCAGAAGAGAGCATTAGATTCCCTGAAACTGGAGTGTGAGATGGTTGTGAACAACCCTGTGTGAGTACTGAGAACAACTAGGAATCTATAGAACAGCAAACACACTTATCTACTAAGCCATATCTGCAGATCTGACTATATCATACTGTTTCGCTAAGATTCTTGTCTTCTTTCATATTTTCACTTATGCCATAGATAAAAACTGTATTTTGCTGTACCCCAAAGTAAAAATTAAATAAGGGAGGAAATAACATTCACTCTCTTACTAACTGCATTTTGACTTAAATGTACTTATCTTCAAAAGTACTACAATAAAATATATTTTCAACTTGCAGGAACAGTGCATATTAATTTTATCCCTAAGTATATCATGAGAATAAATATAGAAAAATTCATATATATATATATATATATATATATATATTCTATCTTCCCAGAAAAGGGAATTATTTCAGGTGTTAGATTATTGCCCCTGGTGTTAGTCAATTTAATGACATCTTCCTTATACAATTATACAAAGAAAAGTTGGCTTCTTTTTAATAATCCACTGGAGCAGTAATCTTTTCTTTTTCAATTAAAAATTAATTTACCTCTAATGAAGACAAATAAAACATCAAATCTAATTAAGTATGTGTGAAAGGTGGCATTAGCTTCTGTTAAGAACCTTAGCAGACAGCACACTAGAGAAAGAGTAGGGCTGAAGCTCATCTCATAATATACCTCCCCCTGGAAGGTCCTAGGGGTAGAAACAGCTACAGATCATCATTATTCTTCCTTTTGTTTTAATTGTTTTCAATAGATGAGCTAGAAAAAGCATGACACATAATACATTCTAGTGCTTTGAATAGAGGGAAACAGAACAATATGCCAGGTGACAAGATTATGATAGGGTATTTTAAGAATGATTCCTAGCTAGGAATAAGGTGTGTATCTGAGGAAGAGGCAGATGTGGAGATGGCTCAATCTATAAAGTGCTTTCTGTGCACACATGAGAACCTTATCTACATACAAAGTCAGGCATTGTGATTCATTCCTACAATCCTAGCACTGGAGACACAGGGACAGGGTCTCAGAGCCTGGGTGGCTAGGTAGTTATATAGAATCCAGTGAGATCCTAGATCGATGAGAATCAAGTCTCAAAAAATAAACAAATATACAAACAAGTAAATAAGGTATAGAGCTTTCAAGAAAGACAGCTGGCTTTGAATTAGGCCTTAAAATGTAGAAATACATGTTTATATATTCATTTCCATGCACAAATATACACACATAAACATGTACACATGCACACTACACACACACACACCCACACACACACACACACACACACACACACACACAGTTAATGGACAAATAAATAAACTGAGCTACAAAAATGAACTAAAGAACTAATCCATGGAATTGAAGAAATAACAAAGAAAGTCAAAGCATGTCCAGAGGAAGATAATTTGTCTTAAAAATTAGGTCAAGGTGGAACTTATTAGAAAAATAAGATGATAGTATCTGTCTTTGTCAAAGTCTAATACTGTGAAGTAACACTATGACTAAGGTAACTCTAATAAAGGCAAACTCTTAATTAGGGCTCACTTACAGTTTCAGAGGTTCAGTCCATTATCACTATGGCAGGAAGCATGACAGTATTCAGGCAGACATGGTGCTGGAAGAGGTCTACTTCATGACCAGAAAGCAACCTCTCCTCCACACTGGGCAGAGCTTGATGATAGAGTCTGTAAAGCCCACCCTACATCCATTGATAGATTTCCTCCAACAAGACTACTTCTCTTCCAACAAGGAAACACCTCCTAATAATATCATTCCCTGTGGGCCATGCATTCAAACAAATGATCTATGGGGACCAACCCTATTGAAACCACCATAGAGACAAATTCTCTCCTTGAGAATCATAAAATTATTAACAAGAAAACCAGAAATGAATTCCAGTAGAATATAATTACCAGTAAAATAGACAAGGAGCTAGAAAGATGGCTCAGTGGTTAAGAGGACTAGGTATTTATTCTTCCAGGGGTCCCTCTTTCTATTCCCAGTACCAACACATCAGCTCACAACCATCCACTAGAACGCTACAGGATCTCACCTCCATAGATTCCAGAGACATGTAATGCATAGATATACATGTAATCAATACACCCAAACACATAAAAATAGAGTATGAAGAAGCCAAATACTCAAAATGATATGGTGTTTCCAACTGCCTTCTACTAACTCTCTCTCCTCAACAGAGAAGCTTCTTAGTGTAACAGCGAGTGACCAATACAGTCTCAGATCTGGTCAAAATAAATGAAAGAGGCATGCTCAGTCATAATTAAAATACATAAATTTACATAACCTCCTAAGACTCAAGGGATCATCACAGAATGGGAAGCAAAATGACTGTACCAGTCAAAGGTCAGGAATGATTGTGAAACAATATCTTCTGGCAATGCAAGAACCTGTGACTCATTAAGTTCTCATCATCTGTGGTTGCCAGCACAAGACCTATACATTACAAGCCACTTAACACTTCAGTGTAGGGGCTCATAAGGCCCCACTCACAGCAAGAGAGCTCTTGACAGTTGATAGGCACTGGGAAAGGAAAAGTCAGTTTTCCTTAGCAGTGTGGCTAGTGACCATGCTCAGTAGAGAGCACTCTATAGCTATATGTAAACAGGTGCTACACCAATTTACTAAGGGAGTCATTCAAAATACGTGGACAAAGACAGGAAATTGAGGAATAGTGTATGGATGGGAATAGTATGCATTGGGAAGTTCCAAAGCAATAGATGAAGACAGGAGAGAGCATATATAACCTAAATATATTGTATTAATGTATGAAATTACCAGTTAGTAAGTAAATTGAACTGAAATGAAAATTCTATGATGTTTTACGTAAAGTAGACAATATTTCCAATGTGAACAGGTTTTCTTGTCTTAGACTCTAAAGAGGCAGTAACCAAAAAGAGAGTTTATGCCTGTGTATATGATCATGCTTAATATTTTCAGAAAATTTTATTAAATAATTTGTTCAAAACACCTTAAGAATATTATTTATTTATCAATTCTAAAAAATCTCTTTGTTTTGGTGAATATATAGATACTTATTTCTGAAGATGAGTGTTTGACACTGTTTATTATAAAGAATTAGCACATAGCATAATGTGGTCACAGCTGTGCCTTATACAGTAATGGTGTTTTCAAAACCATAAAATGGTATAGTGAAATTTATTTGAAGCATGCATTAAAACCAGTTAAACAGATCAAAAAGAAAAAAACCATATCAACATAGCACATATTTTAATCAACTATTTAGCTTAGTAGGAGTCAGTTATTTGCATCCATATCTTTACTGCAATAATGATCAATGAGTAGGAAAAATACTATTGACCTCTAAAATAAATTTATAATCATGGACTCAAATTAATGTTGGAAGTACAAAGCACAGGAACTAAAGGTCAATTGTTAGCATAAACAAGAACATTAATTTGGAAGGTAGCAAATGAAAGAAGACAGAGGTAAGGGGCAACAAAGGCTGCTTTCTCATAGGGTTAAGGATTAGAGGCTCTTAAGGAAATGAAAGAGGAAAATTACTGGACACCTGAACTTTTCCTGAACTCTCTTACCCCTCCCATCCAGAGACTGTTCCCGGAGCACTCCTGAACTTTTTACCCCAAGGTACCCCCTCCCAATTGGAAACTGCTTCAGGAACATTTTTTAGATAAGGGGTCTCCTGGAGCAAACTCAGTCCAACCCCTCCTAACTGAAGACTGTTCCAAGAACATTTTTGAGATAGGGGCCTCCTGGTACTACCCCAGAATGTTCCAATAGATCGAATACATTGCCAAAATATAGGACACGACCCCTTGGTGACGTAAAACTTGTACTTTTCCCCTTGGCTGTTTTCTATAAAAGCCTGTGAAAATTTGGGCTAGTTGCCGAATCTCCTCTGCACCTTGCTGGCTGCATGAGTTTCGACCCCAGATATCTGGTATATGTGCTTTTTATGTGCTTTCTTGTCGTTGCTGTATTAAATCTTACTCTCTATACATCTTAAATTCGGTCTCAGTGTCTTCTTGGGTGCGCGGCTGCCCCGAGGCTTGAGTGAGTGTCTCCCTTTGGGAGTTTTGGAGTCTTTCAGAATCATGGGAAGTCCTACCAGAACACAGATGAAACCAGTGAGTTCCAAATTCAAGTTCAGGATCTCTTGGGACTCATCACATCAGAACAATTAAATAATAATCCCAAAATAAAAAATAATATAAAACAACAAAAAATTGTTAAAGACACATTAAAGATCTCAGGAGAGAGTGGTAGTTTTAAAATACAACTAACTTGACTAATAGAATAATTAGGGAGACTTACTTGAATAAATAACTGCATTGAACCCAAATGAAGCTACTTGTTCTTAGATAGAATCCAGCTGGAAGCATTCATTAAGCAAAGTCTTTGGCATGTGGTAGATGCTCAGAAATATTAGGCATACTATTATCAGCCTTGCTAAGCAGGAAGACATTACCATCACACTGCAAGTCAATGCTTTGTACAGTGTCATACTCAGAATTTCAAAAGAGTCATTTTCCTATATTTTGATAGGAAGAAATCTGTTAAATTATATGTAATTTTGAGTTCAATTAATGGTGATTTAATTTTACTCAAATCATGCTTATAGGCATTGCAACTATAGCTTGACAACAAAATATGTGTCTTGAAACAGATGGTTGTTGGGTATTTGTTGCTAGCTGTTGGCTTGATTTAGATGCTGATACTGCTAAATAGCAACCATAATAGCACGGGGTTTTCATCTACACCAAAAGTGATTAATGCAAGGATGGAAGACATTGGTGAGACATATTTCTCCTAAGTTAATTGGGTTTTTTTGCTAGATCAAAGTCTGTACAATTAAGGCTTTTTTCTATAATATTTACAAAGCACTGTCACTCCTTAAGTGACTGCCTCTCCTCTTCCCATGTTCCAACAGTTTCTGCCTTGTGTTCCTATTTCCCCCATGGGTTTTGGGGTTGCGATAGCTTATTATTACCATCACCACTAAAAAGAACTATTCACAAGATACTTTGACTTAGTATTGCGTTTATGGTAAATACAAATTTACTTATAGGCAGGCAATATGAAATAATGGTAATAAAGAGGCAACAAGGAATGTAGCATGAATTTTAGTGTCAGATATCAACTCCTTTGTGACATATTCCATATTCCATCTCCAGGCTCTGCATTATTCATGGTAATATATCATAGGTCATTACACCATAGTTGCCGAGGTACAGTGTTCTCTCCATGCTGGCATTAACTGGAATTGTAAAATAATATTTAGTAGAGCTAGAGAGATAATAAAGTAGTGGCTGGGCAATTATGAGAATCTGAGTTTTCTTTAAGGGCCTGGTCATTGGGTGTTTGACCCTCTCTAGTGAGGATATGGGTAACAGAAATTGGACTTGCTAATTTTTTTCTCTTTTTACTTCTTCTTTTTTTTTTTTTTTTGTTTTTGTTTTTGTTTTTCGAGACAGGGTTTCTCTGTATAGCCCTGGCTGTCCTGGAACTCACTTTGTAGACCAGGCTGGCCTTGAACTCAGAAATCCGCCTGCCTCAGCCTCCCGAGTGCTGGGATTAAAGGCGTGCGCCACCACGCCCGGCCTTTTTACTTCTTCTTTTATTTGGGGGGAGGTTTTAAGTTCGGGGGTAGTGGACCTGGGAAGACTGGGAAGTGATCAGGGTGCATTATGTGAAATTTCCAAATGATCAATACACATATTATATTAATAAATAACCATAGTAGAAAAATAAACAAAAATGCAAAAAATCTGAGTTTGTCTGATGTCACCACTTAGAAACAAGCCAAGTTCAACAGTGTGTAACTGAATTTCAAAACTTCAGAGTCAGGAGGGTCTCTGGCCTTGCTGATGAGTTTCTCATAGCAGATGGGTGAGTGCCATGCTCACTGAGATCCATTCTCTTAAAACAAGGAAGATACAGAAGAGGAAAACACACAATATAAGTATCTGGGTCTCACATGCATGCACATCCCTCCCCACACACATTAACACATACATACACATCCCTCCTCACATACGTTAATGCATACATGAACATCCCTCCCCACACACATTAATACATGCATGCACATCCCTCCTAACACACATTAACACATACATGCAGATATAAGTTTAAAAACATTTAGATAACAAGTATTTTATTTAGTGTAAGTGCATTGGAGTGGGCCTTCAGTTCCCATCACATAATCACAAGAAAAACGTTAAATATCACACAGAATATGTTCTCCTGAAGAAAATCCCTTATGTTTGCTGCTAAATTTTAAAATGATCTTTGTTACTTACTTTAAAACAGATGTTCTCTGCATATCCTGGGCCAGGAGTTACGATGTGTGACAATGTTTTCTAGGCTTGTTTGTCCTTCGTTGTTCGCCTTTCCCTTTTTCTTCTTGTTGTGTAAAATGTTTGTTTTAAATACAATCTCCCCCCAAAATATCCAGTCATGACTTCCAAAGTCAATACAAGGCGGCTTCTCATAGGTGAGGCCAGTGGGTAGCAATCATGTGGCATTAAAGCTAGGCTTTGGTTTGTTTAATCTGCCCTTTGGAAGAGGAGACAACATCGCAAAACTTTTACATCTGTCTAAAGTTGATGGCAGAAAGCATGATTCATTGAACTGAGGGACAGAGGTCTGATTCTTGCACACAATGTAGAGTGCTTTCAAATGTCACCTTCTTGCAGACAACATTAACACTGAAACATCCATCCATAATCATTCTCTTGCTAGTGAAGGCACTGATGGTAGAGACCTTGCCAAACATGACCTCACTCACTTCAATGATGTTAGTACATCAATTCAAATCTGAAGTTATTAAGAAATCTTGTCTTTCTTTGACAGGAGCCCATCACTCTAAAGCTAAAGTCAGCAGCATTGACATCTGTGTTCCAATTTTTGCCACACACTTCTGTAGGCCAGTGATTTTGCCTCCCATAGTCCCATTAAAATTAGAGTCACACACTATTGTACTTCACAAGCATCTTGACCAATATCATCTAATAAAAATTTCAAATTGGCCAGGCGTGGTGGCTCACGCCTTTAATCCCAGCACTCCGGAGGCAGAGGCAGGTGGGTTTCTGAGTTCGAGGCCAGCCTGGTCTACAAAGTGAGTTCCAGGACAGCCAGGGCTATACAGAGAAACCCTGTCTCGAAAAAAAAAAAAATTCAAATTCTATCCAGGTCAAAATTATCCTTAACATTAAAATTTACATGAGGCAGGAGTGGGTGGATGGGTGGGTGGGGGAACACCCTCATAAAAGCGGGGGAGGGGAATGCAATAGGGGATTTCCAAGGAGGAAGCCAGGAAAGGGGATAACATTTGAAATGTAAATAAAGAAATTATCCAATTTTTAAAAAATGGAATGAGAAAGAGGGCTCTAATGGGAACAGACTCAGATAGCAATGATTCTAATGTACTATGTAGTTAAACAGTAAAGCAAAGTACAGGGTTAAAAAAGTTACATTAGGCTAAAATTAAATCATATGAATATTTTTTAATTGTTAAACTAAATGGATTTCTTTTTCCAGAGAAATAATTAAATTTTACATAAACAAAAAAGTATGAATAAAAAAACTGTTATGTAAATATGCCTATATATAAGACTTTAATTTCCACTTAAACACAAGTAAGTTAAATAAATATGATAGTAATACAGCATATGTTTACTTCAGCAAGATTTTATAGTTCTGTTTATATAAAGCACTTATGTTATTCATAATCTCACCATATTTAAAACAATTCAAATATATTGATGTTATGAATTTATAAATATGCACATATGATTTACAAATTCAGTTGCATATGTGTGTATTTGTTAACTATATATTTGTTTTAGAATAATCCTGAACTACTGAGCAGATTAGACCGATAGAGTAGAGGCCCAATTTTGTTGCGGTCATTGTGTTCCCAATTCAGCATGAATCCTGACATTTTTTGGATCTTTTTGCTCTTTTGGAAAATTAGTTATTAATATCTCTTCTTGAGGATTGTACTGAGATAGGAAATAATTGAAACATAACAGTTAAGTAGTGGTGAAAGCTAACCAAAAAGGCTACCTTTAACTATTTCAGATTTGTAATTTGAAAGTAGTGGATGTGGTATATTTACACAATGGAGTACTACTCAGCTATTAAAAAGAATGAATTTATGAAATTCCTAGGCAAATGGATGGACCTGGAGGGCATCATCCTGAGTGAGGTAACCCAATCACAAAGGAACTCACACAATATGTACTCACTGATAAGTGGATATTAGCCCAGAAACTTAGGATACCCAAGATATAAGATACAATTTGCTAAACGCATGAAACTCAAGAAGAACAAAGACCAAAGTGTGGACGCTTTGCCCCTTCTTAGAATTGGGAACAAAACACCCCTGGAAGGAGTTACAGAGACAAAATTTGGAGCTGTGACAAAAGGATGGACCATCTAGTGATTGCCATATGCAGGGATCCATCCCATAATTAGCCTCCAAATGCTGACACCATTCCATACACTAGCAAGATTTTGCTGAAAGGACCCAGATATAGCTGTCTCTTGTGAGACTATGCCGGGGCCTAGCAAACATAGAAGTGGATGCTCACAGTCAGTTATTGAATGGATCACAGGGCCCCCAATGGAGGAGCTAGATAAAGCACCCAAGGAACTAAAGGGAACTGCAACCCTATAGGTGGAACAACAATATGAACTAAACAGTACCCCGGAGCTCTTGTCTCTAGCTGCATATGTACGAAAAGATGGCCTAGTCGGCCATCACTGGAAAGAGAGGCCCATTGGACTTGCAAACTTTATATGCCCCAGTACAGGGGAACGCCAGGGCCAAAAAGGGAGAGTGGGTGGGTAGGGGAGTGGGGGGTATGGGGGACTTTTGAGATAGTATTGGAAATGTAAATGAGGAAAATACCTAATTAAAAAAAAGGAAAAAAAGAAAGTAGTGGAGGGTAAACACAAGATAGGGACAGACCAAAAAAAAAAAAAAAAAATCTGTCTGTAGTGACCATTGAACAATTCAAGACACGTGAGCCCTTAATAGTATATAGTACTGAATGCTTTAGCTACCTTTCTAAGAGAAACCACACTGTGTTTTTTGAAACACATAATTTTATGTGTTTGTCTGTGCCTGTCTGAGACTATGCACACCATGCCTGAGTGTGTATCTGTGTAAGCACGACAAAACCATCCTATGGGATCAAGAAATTGGAGTTTCTTTACCCCAGGAAAGACTGGAAGCAGAGTGAAGTGGTACCAGGAAGGATCCAGACAAGTTCTGTCCAAGGATGTCACCGTTCCATTGACTTACTTTCTCTAACCTGCTCCCTCTAGTACAGTTCCACAAACTCTCTCAAGGATCTACTCAAAGTGTGAATCCATAAATGGATTAAACTATGCATTAATAAATACCTAATTTATCTAATTATATCTGGAAATGTCTTCTCTCTACATCAAGAGATGTGCGTTACTTATTTCCTAGAATTTCATCCTAATCAGGTTAACAGTCAAGACTAACCAAGACACAGAGTAGTTCCCCCATGAATGCTCCTGCATTATATTCATTCACATTATTCGCATTTTCATAAGAATGACCATATCATTGAAAAATGTGGGAACATTCTAGAAATTAGAAGATAAAAGTTGAAATTACAGAGAGGTCATCTTTCAAAATGACTTTCTATGGCATAAAATTTGAATCATCTTAGCTATTCCTTCAAATATTACCACAATAGAGACTCTTTTAAATAATTGTTGGATGCGTTATTATTTTCACATATTTAAGAAGCTCTCAAAGCCTAGAAATTCAGTTTTTGTACAGTTTATATTTCAAAAACGCACTTGGGAGGTAGAGGCAGGAAGATCTGTGAGTTTGAGGCCAGCCTGGTCTACAGAGTGAGTTTCAGGATAGACATGGTTATACAGAGAAACCCTGTCTCAAAAAAACAAAAAAATATTTATTAGAATAGAATAAGAACCAAGCTCATATGAACAATTATCTATCCCACAAAATAAGAACCAAGTTACAATAATGTAAGGAGACATATTTGCTTATTGCGTTATATTTTCAGCCTTACACAAATTTACTAAGATTCTCTTTAAAAATTATGAGACATAACTCAATGTTACTGCTTTTTACTTTCATGGAACTTTAAGTTCATTTAAAAAAAAAATCAGTGCATTTTCTTTTCTTTTTTGTTTCTTTATTCTTCTTACGTGCATTTCATCCCAACAGTAGTTTCTCCTCCCTCTGCTCCTTCCTTCCTCCTCTTCTCCTCCTTCCTCTTCTCCCTTCCCTCTTGACCTCTCTTCTCCTCCAGATCCACTCTTCTTCCTCCATTTCCCTTCAGAAAAGAATGGGCCTCCCAGAAATATCAACTGAACACAGCATAACAAGTTATAATAAAACTATGCATAAACCCTTATGTCAAGGCTGGAGGAAGCAACCCAGTAGGAGGAAAGGGGTCTCAAGAGCAGATGAAAGAGTCAGAGAAACCTTCGGCTCTCACTATTAGGAGACCTGCAATCACATGAAAGCAGTCTAAATTCTTGTGTGCTGCTGTAACAAAATACTAAATACTTCATCACAATCTATAAACAACGGGAGAAGTTTTTCGTTGTTGTTGTTCATAATTCTGAAGGAAGGAAACCTAAGATCCAGGTGTCTGAAAATTTAATGTATGTTAAGTATTTTCTAATTCCAAGTTAATAATTTACTGCTGCTTCCTCATATGGTAGAAAGCAGAATGCAAAAATACCTTCAATATACCATAAATGGTTAAATCCATAATTCTATGAGAACAGTTAGGCGTTATGGAATACATTTTAATGGACATTTTAAGACTGTACTAAAAGACTGGGTAGATGTGTCTATCAGAGGATTGGGTTACAATAAATATTTAGTAAATTTGATGAAAATTCTCTCAAAAAAACCCGTTGATTAAATAATGTTACTCTCTAGCTTGGAAATACAGCATACATTCAAGAAGTTATAAATAAGAGAAACATTGGTTCCTTCTTGAAATCTGACTTTGATCTGTGAATTCCTTTTGTGTATACACAGGTATGTCACCCTGCACTGAACTCCTTCCTAAAGTAATGCAGCAGTAGAAGGTGCAACACCTCTGAGCAAAACATAAGAAGACCCAAGACTTTGGTGCTCATATCGTTTTTCTTTAATAGGGATCACTATGTAAATGAACTTTTCTAATAAGGAAAAGACCCTGGAGTAGATAAAATTCTCTCTGTCAGCATTTCATCAGCAGTTAAAGTATACCCTAACTTCCTCTCTAAATTCTAAGCCATCTTAGATATAAAAGTATAGCTATGTAGGAGCCAAAATAATACTTTAATAAATGAGAAGGCAATAGTAATGAGAAATGCACATTCATGGGAGCTGGACTTCCTACAACCATTTAGGAGGCAACTGCAAAGGAGTCAGGCAGTTGGTTGTTCCCTCCTGAGGGTCTAGCTCAGCAGTGCTCAATCTGTGGGTTCTGACTCTTGGAGATTGAAAGACCCTATCACAGGGGTCACATATTAGATATTCTGCATATCAGATATTTACATGGTGATTCATAGTATCAGTAAAATTAGTTTTGAGGTAGCAATGAAAATAATCTTATGAGGATAACAGCATTAGGAAATTTGAGAAACACGGTTAGCTAAAAGCACACTCTCAATGGACACTTCACTTTCCAAGCATAGAGGTGACTCTATGTTCGTATCCTTTTCTAAGTTGCTGTTTGGAATTCGCAAGGCTTCTTCCTTAAGAAAATAGCAAAAATAAGATAGAGTTCAGTACAGATGATTTAATCAAATAGGCCCCAGTGTTAGTCAACTGTTATCACTAATCATCTATTTTTTTTCTAGAGAAACAAACCTCAGGAAAGGAAGTAGATTAAAATCCCAAAGCTTTATCTCTCAGGTAGGAAATAATCCATTTTTAAATTCAGAGTTTTTGTAAATAGGTCACTTACAGACACATCAAAGCTAAACTTAGGTAAAAAGATCTCTGGATCTTGAAAATATGTTACTAATTTGACCTAGTGACAGGAGCAGAATGTATTATTGTGAGGGCTGATCCTGTCATCATATAAAAAAAATGTAGAGATAGTTGACTTATTTCTGGTCATCTATATCTTCTTCCACAACCAGGAAAAGATTGATTTAAATATACTTGGCATTCTTTTGCTACTCATTAATTTTTCCTAAAATGACTGATTTATCTGTTTGGTTTAATTGTTTTCTTAGCTTGCTAAATGATACTGTTTTAAGCAATACAAGAATGCAAGGCCTGTCTACACAGTATCCCACATGACTGATTGAAGCATCAGTTTCGATATGCCAAATGGAAAGCAAATTACAGTTCACAGGGACATTGTGCTAGATATTGGGGAAAGAAAGTTCTTTGTGCTAAAAAGAGGGCGCTGGGCTCCATATTAAATGAAAAAGTATGATTAGGTCTTCTCAGTACATGGGTTGTTATATTTTATACATCTGTGTCAAGAGAGCTCCGCATGAGTGGCACAAATTCCACATACCTTCTGCCAGGCGCTCACAATGACCAATTTCTGTTATTAAAAGTTAATGATCTCACCTCTGCCCATTTAACATTCAACACTGACATAACTGCTAAGAGAGTTTTCCATGTGTTTGTTTGGAAAAATTCTGGCAAAAACACTCCTCCCATTGCTTCTTTATTACTCTGGAAAGTTTTAATTTCTCTTGATGAAAATCCATTTTTTTGATGACAGAAAAAAAAGTAAATATATATATATATATATATTCAGTCCATTGCTGATTTATCTCATTGGTGGCCATCTAAATAGATGAATAAATGTGTTAGCAATATTACAGCAAAATGGGTTACAAGAAATTAGGGACATGGGGTTTGTCACCCTAGGCATGGCCTGGTACTGACCTTGATGTGACCAGAATTGAGAAAGACTGCTGTTTATTTGTGTTGTGTCTTTATCTGCCACACTGGTAGGAACAGAACTGAAACCACCCAAAGTGAACTGTGAGGCAGGACATCTTCACATCATTGCATGAGAAAGCTACCCAGGGTATTTGGAAAAAGCTGGCTATAATTTGGATATGAGTCTCCCAGAGTCCTTGGCATTAAAGTCCTTGCTCCGGAGCTTGTAACTTTCAGGTGATATTATTATAGATGCCAATAGGAAGAAGTGAATCATGGGAACTTGCCCTGGAGTGCAATATTAGGAGAACAAAATATTCATCTTTCTTTGCTTCCTGGCTCCCATGAGCTAATCAACCTGTTCTATAATGACCTTTTGTAATGATGTACTGGGTCACAATAGCTCCCAAAGCAAAGGGCCAGTCAAACATGGGATCCTCTAGACAATGACCTAATCTCATCCTTTTCTTCTCTTTTTAAATTGTATCATTCACATATTTGATTGATAGTAATCAATCTGAGTTAATATAACACAGACAGTGAGCTTTTGTACTTAATTTGAATTATTATAATTCCTTTTTTAATTTTATGGTCCTGGGAATTGAACTCAGAGACCCATGTATGAGCAGGCCATTAAGCTACATCCCCAATTCACCTGAATTTTCATTTTAAAGTCTTGTTGTAAATGAAGATTGTCATAGAACATTTTGTTTAAAGCAAGACTCCTGTTTAGTGTATAATTTAATGAATGGACTAAAGAATTAACAAGGATTCTCCGAGTCCTTAATGAGCAAAGGAGAAGTGCCTACACAAACCTTGGGACTGTCAGTCATCTAGTTTTCTAATCAGGTGAGGAACACAATGTCTCTAGGTTCTAAGTTCTAAGTGGAAACATATCATAAAAGCACATGACCATGGAATCTGAGTCTTTCTTCTGCAGAGGCTGTGATGCTGCAGTTCACTAGCTTCTGGTGAGGACCGTTTTTGTTTGTTTGTTTGTTTTAAAATATTCTTTATTTATATTTCAAATGTTATTCCCCTTTCCTGATTCCCCCCTCCCAGAAACCACCTATCCCATCCTCCCTCCCCCTGCTTCTGTGAGGGTGTTCCTCCACCTACCCACCCACTCCCACCTCCTCACCCATGATTCTCCTACTCTGGGGTATCTATTGAGCCTTCAAAGGACCAAGGATATCTCCTCCTATTGATGCCTGACAAGGCCATCCTTTGCTACATATGCAGCTAGAGCCATGTGTACTCCTTGGTTGATGGCTTAGTCCCTGGAAGATCTGGGAAGGCTGGTTGGATGATTTTTTTTCCTATGGGGTTGCAAACCTTCAGGACACCTTCAGTCCCTTCTCTAACTCCTCCATTGGGAACCCAGTTCTCAGTCCAATGGTTGGCTGCTAGCATCCACCTTTGTATTTGTAAGGCCCTAGTAGGGCCTCTCAGGAGACAGCCATATCAGGCTCCTTTCAGCATGCACTTCTTGGCATCCACAATAGTGTCTGGGTTTGATGACTGTATATGGGATGAATCCTGATGTGGGACAGTCTCTGGGTGGCCTTTCCTTCAGTCTCTGCTCTACACTTTATATCCATATTTGCTCCTGTGAATATTTTGTTCTCCTTTTAAGAAGGACAGAAGCATTCACACCTTGGTCTTCCTTCTTATTGAACTTCATGTGGTCTGTGAATTGTATCTTGGGTATTTGGTGCTTTGGGCCTAATATCCACTCATCAGTGAGTACATACCATGTGTGTTCTTTTGTGATTGGGTTGCCTCACTCAAGAGAAAGAGGAACGCTCATCCATTGCTGATGGGTTGCAAGCTGGTAAAATCTCTTTGGAAATCAGATTGGTAGTTTCTCAGAAATTTGGACATACCTGAGGACCCAGCTATACCACTCTTGGGCAAATACCCAGAAGATGCTCCAAGAGGTAATCATGTTCCACTATGTTCATAGCAGCCATATTTGTAATAGTCAGAATTTGGAAAAAACCCAGATGTCCTTCAACAGAGAAATGTATACAGGAAATGTGGTACATTTACACAATGGAGTACTACTCAGCTATTAAAAATGATGAATTTATGAAATTCTTAGGCAAATGGATGGTGAGGACCTTGAGTGGGCAATGTACATCCTAGGCCCTCTTCATTTAAACCTTTATGTTTTGAAGAGTCATAAAAGATTATGTATGCTGTGTCTTCATGGATGCTAAGGTCTATAAAAATCATTCCCATTTGTACTCAACTGACTGATTTTACTTTACCCTGGGTCTAAAATAATTGTAGAAACTTTATTGAAAATAAGGAAATAAATGTGAATTTTTAGTTTGGAAAATTGCTTTTATTTGTAATTATCCATAAGTGTTTGAATATTTAGACCATACATATTGTACATGTCAGCTTGGATGGGTACTCCAGAGTTGTGTACATATTTGCTTGAGGATTGTGATAATTTTATCTCTAGAACACATGCCAAACATGAGTAAGGGTTGTGAGGGTATGTTGGGGCCGAGCCCCAGTTGTTCTTTTGTTGGTCCTTTTTGAGGCAGTGGAAGTGGAAGACCATCAGGAGAGGTAAGACTTGGTCTTACAATATACTTTGTGTTGCTATATATTAATAAAATGTTTACCTATCTTAAGTCTATGTCACTTTGCTATGGTAGCCGATCTGTCTTATGAGTTCCTCTGAGATGAGAAACTTTAGCACCTCCTTGTAAAACAGCAGGGCATCAAGTAATGTATGCTCTGTTCTATCTCAATAGGAACTAAGCATCTCTAATCTCCAGAGTGCTAGTTGAAGTCACAGGAATAAAAAGGGGCAGGTTGAAAAGTAATTTTAGCTTCTTGTCCTTCCTTCCTTGTTCCTCCTTCCATCCCTCTTTCCCTTCCTCTCTCTCTCTCTCTCTTCCTTTTTTTTCTCTCTTTCTTTCTTTCTTTCTTTCTTTCTTTCTTTCTTTCTTTCTTTCTTTCTTTCTTTCTTTCTTTCTTTCTTTCTTCCTTCCTTCCTTTCTTTCTTTCTTTCTTTCTTTCTTTCTTCCTTTTATTGGATATTTTCTTTATTTACATTTCTAATGTTGTCCCCTTTCCCAGTCCCAAAACCCCTTATCCAATCCCCCCCCACACCTATTTCAATGAGGGTGTTCTCCCACCCAGCCACCCACCCACTCCCACCTCCCTACCTGGCATTCCCCTACACTGACACATCAAGCCTTCACAGGACCAAGGGACTCTCTTCTCATTGATGCCGGACAAGGTCATCTCTGCTACATATGCAGCTGGAATCATAGGTCCTTCCATCTGTACTCTTTGGTAGGTGGTTTTTTTCCCTGGGAGCTCTAGGGTGGCCAGTTGGTTGATATTGGTATTCTTCCTATGGAGTTGCAAACCCCTTCAGTTCCTTCAGTCCTTTCTCTAACTTCTCCATGGGGACCACATGCTCAGTTCAATAGTTGGCTTTGAGAATCCTTCTCTGTGTTTGTAAGGCTCTGGCAGAGCCTCTCGGGAGACAGCTATATCAGGCTCCTGTCAGCAAACAGTTCTTGGCATCCACAATAGAGTCTGGGTTTGGTGACTGACCATATATGGGATGGATCCCCAGGTGGGGCAGTCTCTGCATGGCCTTTCCTTCGGTCTCTGCTCCACATGTTGACTCCATGTTTCCTCCCATGAGTATTTTGTTCCACCCTCTAAGGACTGAAGCATCCACACTTTGGTCTTCCTTCTTCTTAAATTCTTAGGGTTCAGTTCTGTCTAAAATTTTACCTCAGTTCTCTCTCCTCTCTTTTTCTTCAGCACTTATACATCTTTCAGAATACATGATCACATAATAAAATGTTTACTACAAGTTTATACATAAATTCAAATCATGAGTTTACCACAGAGAATATTTACATGCATATCCATTAGGAGTAATCATCTGGTTAAACATTCATCACCTGTTACCAGCTTTATAGGTTCATGGAGAGCTAAAAAGCCATATCTTCTGTGAGTAAGATATTAGTGAAGTTTTGTATAGATAAGCCCAGTCAATATTTTATCTTCTGTACTTGCACGTACAATAAATCATTAGTTCCCTTTTTGTGACCTATGATTAATGGGTTTACAACCTCTTGGCATGTGCTCTAAGTTGTAGATGCCTGGTTGCTATCTCAGAAGCAAGTAACTCATGACACTTGAAGATTGGCAGAGTTCTTGTAGTTTTGAGTATCAAAGAGGACTTAATAGCACTCCTATTATAAAAGAGCTTAATAATTAATAATATAATTTTAGGAATTCTTATAGAATCATCATTAAGAATTAGGAAATCATCTATTTATCTATATAGCATCACTACAAGACAGTACATCTTCATTGTTCTGCAGAAAGTTTTTCAAAAGCATGGGCTACTACCTAGTAATTGTTATATAACATTTAATAACAACAGGAAAAGCATATAAATAACAGAAATTTTTCCTAAAATGAAATTCTCCTGCAGGAGAAAATCCATCATAGATTTTAATCCAAAGTGGACCCATCTCAGGAAGATTACCTGCTAGATTTTAGCCTCTCATAGATGGCTCCTAATATAATAATATCCTATATACTTCTGTGTTTAAAAATATTAACGTATGAAATATCATCAGAAATAGTCCCTTCCTTGCAATACCCCTTAGATGTCATAAAACATGTCATTTATGTAAGGCTGCCAGGACTGTAATTTGTCTTCTCATATAGGAAGTGGTAGGCACGTTTTCTCTCCTTGGTTAACCTTGGTGCAAAATATGTAATACTGAGAACATTCTTTCTGTACAGTGTTTACTAGCTCATGTCCTTCCATGCTGGAAAGAATAACATTAATAAAAAGGCAAAAATCTACACCACTAGTCCTTTCTATGACATTTCTTGGAATTTTCTTAAGCCCTACTCCAAAAGAATAGAGTTGATAATATATTCACAGCAGCTGGACTCAGACACTTAGCTAGCAACAGAAATCATTGTAATTTTTTGAGAGTGTGTCAACAACAGTGATAGATAAACTAGGACAAATAGGAAAAATCCAGAGATTCCCAGAGCACTCTGTGGTCCATTATTATCATTAGAACTTGGGTTGTGTGACGTTAATTTTCCTGATGGCTTCATTTTGGTGGTCATTCTCTTTCCATCATCCCTAGGTACTTCCTTCTTTCTCTCTTTCTCACCTTTCTATTTTACAGCTTGATTTCCTTCAGAGCTAGAATCCTAAACTGACAGATGTGTTAAAGCTGTGCTTCTCATCTCTGTGACTTCTGCCTGTTCCTGCTTGGCTTGATTCTTCAGAGAGTCATGCACCACTGCCAGCTTTGAATCTAATGAGTCTTTCTGCAGAGCTATCCCAGAATGCAACAACTTCCCCTTCCTTGGTCACATGCTCCTCCATAAATCTGTTTGACAGGTGTGCTTCATTCACTGATATATCCTCAACACATTGGGAGGGCAGGATTATGACTATTTGCCACATGAATAGTGAAGAGAAGGCAATTTAAGGTAGGTGTGATTTCACAAATATCCGCTAAAGTAGGATGACCTTGGTAAATTCTTGCTGGGATTAAATCTTGTTCTTATACTTTTAAATATACATTCTGTGTGGTTTACATATAATAGATGATGACATGTTTTAGATAACTCATTTTAAATAGTTTTCATCTTTTCTAACCCCAAAGCTAGAGTTATTCATATGATAGACAACATTGACTTATTAAGATGCTGGGTTGGTTAGCTTCTTCCATCTAAAGACAATAACTGGATTGTAGTCAGTTCATAGGTTATAAAACCTGACTATTCCTAAGCTTTCAAGTTCAGTGTTCTCTTTTCTAGAAATGGACTTCAAGCAATGATCTTTCAGTTTCTTTAGTATTGGGGGGGGGGAGGTCGGGCACCATAAAAGTAAAACAGAGACATTCATTGTATTAACTAATTCACTGTATTACCTATTACATGATTTTTTAAAAACCTGCCATAAGAAGTAAATAAATAACATATTAACAAATTAAGTATCATATCAGAAATAAAAAAAAATCACAATAACTGCAAACACTTCCAGTCAAGTTGTTTTCTAAACTAATTAATGAATAGAGTTAACTTGAGTTTAATGTCATACTTAATTTACAGTTATATGATAACTACACTCTGTACAGAAAGAAGAGAAAATAGTAAACATATCCCAAGCAACCCATAGAATGAAATTGGCAGAGGCAAGCTTCAGACCCACAGCATTCAGGTTGAGAGCCACAAAGCTTTAGTGGGGCTCCATCTACATCAGAGGACACTTGTACACAAAGGTCCAGGACAGTCTGAAGGAGTCCCTGTGTTATTATGAAAAACTCTTGTCTTAGAGTTCTACTGCTGTGAACAGACACCATGGCCAAGGCAACTCTTATAAGGACATTTCCTTGAGGCTGGCTTACAAGTTCCGAGGTTCAGCCCATTATCATCAAGGAGGGAACATGTTAGCATCCAGACAGGCATGGTACAAGAGGAGCTAGGAATTCTACATCTTCATATTAAGGGTGCTAGCAAAATACTGCCTTCCAGGCAGCTAGGAAGCACACACACACAGAGACATACCTACTCCAACAAGGACACACCTTTTAATAGTGTCCCTCCCTGGGTCCAGAATATACAAACCATCACATTTCATTCCCTGGTCCCCCTAGTGTTGTTCAAACACATGAGTCTATGGGAGCCATGCCTACCCATAGCGTAAGAAAAAAAATACATTTAGTCCAGTTTCCAAAGCCCCCATAGTCTATAGCAGTCTCAAGAATGTTAAAAGTCCAAAGTTCAATGTCTTTTCTGAGATTCATCAAGTCCCTTAAATGTAATCCCCAAATCAAGACAGGAAACCAGCTGGGCAAACTCCAAAGTCTGCATTTCCATGTCTTATGTTAAAGTGATCTTGTTGACTGCAATAAACTTTTCTCTCCTGGGCTAATTCAACTCCCAGTTAGCAGTTTTCCTCATCAGATAGCCCATGGGTCTGGCATCTGGAACATCTTGAGGTCTCCAAGGCCACTTTAATGTTACAGCTTCTTTCAATGTCTGGGATCCACATATGAGCTTCTTCTGGGCTCCTCTAAAGGGTTGGCATCACTTCTCCACCTCTGTCCTCTGTAGCATTCTAAGTTCAGGGTGATCTGCTCCACTGCCACTGCTGGTCTTGATGATCATCCCATGGTACTGGCATCTCTGATATGCTGGCGTCTTCCACTACAACTAGGTTTCACCAATAGCCTCTCATAGGCTATCTTCATCATGCTATGCTTCAAGTCCTTTGCATGACCCCTTTAGTTCTGGTCTGTCAACTACAACTGAGGCTGTACCTCCACTAATGGCCTTTCCTGACCTCTCACAGTGCCAATATTCAGCTACTCTTCATGACCTCTTCATAACTTCAACAGTACCAGCTGTGTGATTCTTAAACATTACAAAGTTCAGTTGTAGCATGAGGTAAAACCATGGCTACCTCTGGAACACAGCTTCTTTGTGCTCTCCAAAAGCAATTCCCAGAAGATTCACCTTAGTGATGCTGGTCTCTTCTTAATCACTGCTAATTATTTAGTTCCAGCATCAAATTGTCCCAGTAGTCCCTTCTATTCTTGACTCTAAAGCCAGAGCCAAATGGTCAAAGCTGCTGAGTTCTGCTGCTTGACAGGGCTAGAACATGCCCCCCCACACACACCTTTGTTCTATTATATTATTACCAGCTTTTTTTCCCAACTCCTTCACTGCCTAAACTTGTCTATCCTGGAACTTGTTCTGTAGATTGACCTTGAACTCAGAGGTCTGCATGGCTCAGTCTCCAATAATGCTGGGATGAAAGGCATGTATCACTATGTCTGGACTTAAGCTCTCCTTCAGCTAAAACCTGCTCTGTTCAAGGCTGTCCTTGAACTCAGAGATCTACTTGCCATCGCCTCCTGGGATTAAAAGTTTCTTCTGCCAATTCTGGACCTAAACTTAGCTGGGTGAGATCTGGCCCCAAGGTCACTACTCCCTTAACTCAATTTAATATCCTTGAACACAGGATTCACCTCCATTCCACTTCCTGGAGCCCCTTTAATACTCAAAACATATATTTTTTCTTTCTCAGCTTGTTATGCTTGTTTAAAATGCTCTTCATGAGACTTAAGGAGAGAACAAAGTCTATGATGGGTGTTTCTGAGACATCCTTTGCCAATGCAATTAATTTGAGCCTCTTCACCTTAGCCTCAGGCAGACTCTTTAGACAAGGGCAAAAGGCAGCTATGTTCTTTACCAAAATACTACAAAAACAGTCTCTAGGCCACATACTGAAGAACTTCTCTGCTGAAACCTCTTGGGCCAGATCTTCACAATTCAAATCACTCACAGCAACAAAGTCTTCCATACTCCTACTAAGATGGTTCACTAAGCTCCACTTAAGACATCCCATGGATTTCCAAATCCAAAGTCCCCAAATCCACATTCTTCAAAACAAAACAATGGTCAGGCCTATCACAGCAATACCCTATTCCCTGGTACCAACTTCTGTTGTAGTTAGGGTTTTACTGCTGTGAATAGACACCATGACAAAGGCAACTCTTATAAGGACAATATTTAATTGGGGCTGGTTTACAGGTTCAGAGATTCAGTTCATTATCATCAAGGCAGGCACATGGCAGCATCCAGGCAGGCATGGTACAGGAGGAGCTGAGAATTCTACATTTTCGTCTGAAGGCTGCTAGCAAAATACTGGCTTCCAGGCAGCTAGTAGTATGGAGTTAAAGTACCCACAGTATCACACCTACTACAACAAGGCCATCCTTTCTAATAGTGCCACTCCCTTGGCTGAGCATATACAAAACATAAGCATCAATATTCTTCTTCCATCACCTACTGAGAATGTTCGTACTTAGTCTCAACATCCGAGAGTCCTTCAATATCCATAAATAAATGATTCGCAGAATAAAATTTTAACATTTTATCAAATCAATATACACACAACTGCATATAATTATGTTGTGTGAGATCCAGCTCCCTAACAATAACTGATCACAAGAAATTAACAATTGGAAGTTTTATTTTTAATCCTCATTTCAAGAATAAAATTTAGTTATGTTTTCAAGTAAGTTTAAAATAGAAACATATGTACTCATTAAATAGTTATTCTTATTAATAGAACGTTTGTGTAATTATATCCTGTCATTTAAAAAAAAAGATAATGATTCGAATTTTCAGAAAATTCCTGAATTCTTTGTAATTAAATTAGCTGAAAAGTTAACTATGGGACCTGAGATTATGTAATTTAGTTACCTAGATCTGCATGTTTCTCTGACAAAATTGCATATGATCTTTTAGAGTAGGAGTCAGCAACCATTTTAATAAAGGTGCAAACATTCATCGTTTTTGTCCCCCTGTGTTAAAAGATATTTATCACAACCTCTCCAAGTAGTAGTACAAAGCACATGCACACACATAACACATTAAATTGTGTTTAATGACAACCTAATTGTGTAAAGCAAAGAATATACTGGATGAAATACGCACAATGTGGTGGGCTTAAAAAGCAAAAGGATGAACAAATTTGAGAATATTTAAAGCAATTATTTCTTCCTTTCCTGGCAAGTTTTAGAATCTTTGCTACCATAGAACTGTGTAGGGAGAAGATAGAAACTTTTGCTCAAGACAATCACTAGGCAAAGCATAAATGTTATCATACAAGGATGTCTCTCCAGAGGTGTGTGCGTGTGTGTGCTGTGTGTTTTGGTATTTATGTCTTATTGGGAGTTTGGGTTTGTTTTTTTTTTTGACCTTTACTTTTGATGTATGTACACACACACACACACACACACACACACACATATATATATTGCAAAAAACAGAATGAGGAAAAAAGAAATCATAAAGTTAAAGGCATAGGGAAGTTAGGAGAATTGGCTAGGAGTTATCAAAATCCATAAAAATTTATTTTAAATAAAATATGTGTTTGCATTTTTTTTACTTTGGTTTTTGTTTGCTTTTGATATTATTTTTGAGAGAGAGAAAGAACATTAAATTGGAAATGTAGAGAGTTGAGGTAGATCTGGGAGGACATGTAGTAGATAAAAACATGATTAAAATATTGTGTGAAGAACATTGTAAATAAACAAAAAATGCTTGAAGAGAGAAAGAAGGTATGGAAATGGGTAAGCAGGGAGGTGTGCAAGACTTGGGGACACCTGGGGGAAGACAGATATCACAATATTTTACAAAAACTTTTTCTAAATTATATAATGAAAAACTAAAATAAAAATAATAAATAAATAAACAGATTAGACACTCATTTTGAACCCTTAGATTTAGAACCTGTGTTGGTTAGGTTTTTCATTTGTTTGCTTATTTGTTTGTTTGCCCTTTTCTGTTTTTGTATTTGGTTTTGTTATTTTTTTTTCCTGTTTGTTTGTTTTCCCAATTTGACAGAAACTAGAGTTCTTTAGGAACCCTTAATTTCCTCACTGAGGAATTAACCTCTATCGATATGGCCTATATGTAAATGTGTGAGAAAAGTTATTGATTGACTTAATTAATTAATTTAGAATAGCCCAGCCCACTGTGAAGAGTGCCACACCCCAAAGCAAATGAAAGCATAAGAAACCAGGCTGAGCAGACCATGGAAGAAGCTCACAAGCAAGATCTTTCATGACCTCTGTTTCAGTACCTGCCTCCACATTCCTGACTTGAGTTCCTACCCTAGCTGCCCTCCAGGATGGACTCTAACCTATAAAATGTGGGAAAGCCATATGTTCTCAAGTTGCTTTTGGCTATGGTAATTTATCACTTCCCTGACAGTACTGGAAAACACTAGGAACTGTAGCCACTTATGACCCATGGGTTCAACAGGGTTCTTTGCCAGTGTACTGCAATATATAGTGGGACAACACTACAGTGTTTATTGGTTATTAGAATTAAATGAATTCACAAGGTGTTTTTTCTTTTACATTTATTTCACTTGATTTTGTGAGAAGGACCATGAAGTTACAGTAACTTTCTAGAGTCACTTCTCTCTTCCCACCTTGATTCTTGGGATAAAATTCATTGACCACACTATATAGTAAGCACTCATAAACATTGATTCACCTTCAAAGTCCAAGCATATCATACTTTAATATATAGTAGGTTTTATTGGGATTTGGTTCCAACAAAGAGCTAAGGAGAAGCCACTTATAATCAGGAAAAATAAATGATTATAAAACAGCTTATGGTTTTATTACTTGAAATTTTTCTTAAGTGTTTTCCGTATAAGTTCTCCTAACATATATGTAGAGATTCATTTCATGTATGTTAAAATTCAGCACATGAAATTTCAAGTACATCGGTGGTTATTAATTATATATATGTATATATATGTATATATGACATGTACTATATCAGAGAGGTTCTGCATGTTCAACTCTTAATTACCATAATTACACCATTTAGATATAAAATCTAAACACTATAAGAAAAACATCAAATTCTTTGTGATTTTTAATTTTTTATTGCCTTTTAAAGAAGCAGACAAGGAGAAATCAACAATTATTTTAAAAGATATTTGGGTGTAACTCATTCCCATCTTCTTTCATATGTCCCATAATTAACATTTTAAAAATATTTTACAGTACCTGGACATCCAGAGAACATTTAGTACCTCCTTTCCATTCTTTGTATATTTTAAACTAGTACTAAAGTGTCAATCAAAAAGGAACTTGTCTCTTATGGTCCCAAGCTCTAATCAGTAGCTCTGATATAAAATCTGTTTCTTTAGTGTTTTAGTCAGGGTTTATATTCCTGCCTAAAACATCATGACCAAGAAGCAAGTTGGGGAGAAAAGGATTTATTCAGCTTACACTTCTACATTACTGTTCATTACTAAAGGGAACCAAGACAGGAACTCACACAAGGTAGGAGCTTGGAGTTAGGAGCTGATGCAAAGCCATGGAGGAATGCTCCTTACATCCTTACTTCCCCTGGCTTGCTCAGCTTGCTCTCTTATAGAACCTAAGACTACTAGCACAGGAATGGAACCACCCACAATGAGGTAGACTCTCTCCCATTGATCACTAACTGAGAAAATGCCTTCAAGTTGATACACAAAACCAGCCGGAACATCCAGAAACATGCATCTGTTAATTCTTCTTTCAAAAGTCTTGTTTACATTTCAATATTAAATGGATGGATTTGTTTACTACAAATTTGGGCCAGTAGAGTTAATTATCAAAATAACGCATATTAAATTAAAAGGTATTTAGGCTATTAGCAAATGAAGTCTACAAATTACACATACTCTGAATTACTTATGCATGCAGAAGTGTTTTGAAAGGTGAGAAGTATTTTATCAAATGTCATCAAGGGTTACTAAGTTCCTTCTGCATCTGGAAAACACTGATAACTGATTGAGAGCTACAGTTACATTGAACATTTATATGCATTTTATTGCAATATTAGGGCTAATATTTTATGCAAAATTAGGGCTAATATAGAATTACTCATAACTTGTTACATAAGGATGGGGAACAAGTAAGTCATCTGGAAAGATCCTTAAATGCTCTCACTAATATATTTTTGCAGTGTCTTAAAATGTGATAGTAGCAATCGTCACTGAATTTTCAATATATTTTCCTTGAATGATTCTCCCAGATTTAGGCATTGAAATATGTAAAAAAACAAATACTTACATAATTCCTTAGCAGCCCTCAAGCCTTGCAGGAAAGGAAACTGACTTGGTGACATATTCTGTACTATGAAGACCTCATAGAGATTTGAACAAACAGAAAATGGTTTTCAAAGTACACATGAGAAGATAAACATAATTATATGGCTTATTTTAAAATTCACTAAAGATAAGATATAAAAAATTTCCCAGAGAGCAATAGTCTTTTTTTTTTTTTTTAGACAAGTGAAGTTTGATTTGATTTCTGAAGGAAGCATCACTAACTTCTGAAAGATTCTACCTAGAGATACGTTTCATTTCTGAACAAATATTTTAATTTATTGCTTGAGAAGTTCATATATGATATGAATTAATTCATTCATTTATCAATTATACTATTTTCTTTCTTCTCCCCTTCCAACTCTTCCTTGTGTCCATGTTGCACTTTTTAAAATTTATGGTCCCATATTCTTTAATATTGTCACATATATACATATGTAAGCTTATAAATACAACCTATTGGGGGCCTTTTTGTGTCTCATAAGTATATGGGCTTGCGACTGACAACTTGAGACTGGAGAATCTCTCAGAGAGTGGAACATTTCCGGAGAAGTTTGATTTCACTCTCTCTGCAGCCATTAATTGCTAATATCTTTTCATCTAAGGATAGAGGCTTGCAAAATACTAACATAATATAATATAAAATTAATAATAAAATAAAATTAATAATACTATATATAATATATATGTATTATACCATAGATAATTGTATACCAAATCTGAAGTAATTATAGTGAACTTGGCTCACAGGGACTCTAGTCTCAGTGTGACTGGAATAATTTGATCTTAATTCTGATGGTATTAAGGTACAATCAAAAAGTTTCCTCAACATTCGATTAATTAATTACAAAACGAGATTCTATACAGTTGCAGTTTTATTCTGTGTCTTTTAAATAACTTTACCTAGATTCAGACAAATATTTATTAATAAAAAATGAAACATTACAATCAACACATTTTTTTACTGAGTGAAAATTAAATTCATTAGTTCCAGTAACATAAATTCATGCTCCTAGATTTTGTTAACTATTGGAAATTATTTTTATCTCTCCTGGTTGTCGAACCTTGCCAAAAACAAAGTTGTCAAAATGAGGAAAGAAGGGTTAGAGAGGCGGTGAGAGATTAAATGAATATGAGGATTGAGGCAAAATCTCATGGCCAAATTTGTTCAACTTTCAGATATTTGGTTGTGTGACATGCCATCCATAATTTTTAGACCTGTCCCTATTTACCAAGTCTGGCTAAAACATTGCCATTTGGGATACATCTCATTAATTTTTTTTAACATATTTCTCAGATGAATCATTTTCTGAGATTAGGAGCTATAGTGACTTGACTGACAGCAGACCGTCAGGGAGGATGGCATTCCTCAGGTCCAAGTTTGGCTCTCAGAAGTCTGTTGGAACTCCTCTGTCTAACCTCTGTGATGGTCAACACTGGTTGTGCTATAGAATTTTCTTTTTAGTGTACATGAAAATCACTTGTGAGAATGGTTTCTTGTTCTATACTATAACATAAGATCTTCATTAAAAATTATGATTTTATTTTTAAATTTTCACTAGTTAATGGGGCACCCTGATAAAAAAGCTTATGCCCCTTTCCAGTTTCTGTCAGTGGTGAAGAATGACTGAATGGGCCACACTGAGTTCTTTATAAGTTCAAGGAGTTGTGAAAGACTTCTCCGATAATTGCTCTCAAATGGCAGCCATGCTGCTGCCAGCCATTTCAATAGCTGGCCTAATATTCTTTGTCTTCAGGGCTCTCGGTTCTTTTGCAAAAGTTCTTTAAACCACCATGGCACTTTTTGTTTTTTCACAGTTCCTGGGCCAAATATGTTGTTGTTGTAAACTGTCTCCTCTGCTTTGCAACACATAGTAAATTTGAATATGAAAAGTCTCTTAAATTTGTTCTTTCTGGAACATCATTCTCATAGTATAAAATTAACAGCAAATTATCAGTCTTTACCAAAAAAAAAAAATGAAAAGTGAGAAACATGTATTACAATAATGTGTGATATAACCACCAGAGCAGGTCACTTTCTAGAGATAGGAGAAGAGAAACGCCTCTGTCTCGTGAGAGGAATCACAAGCCGTCTGATCCTTCTCTAGGTCTTGTAGCTGATCTAGGTCAAATGAAAGGAAATAGAAGACAAGTTTGCAAAAGTGGTGTACAGGAAATAACTTCTTCTGACAGGAGTATGTACAGGAAATTAAAGTTTTCTTGAGACTTCATAAGTTTGGTGCATTTTTAAGTGGTTTAGCTGTTCAAATTTGTTTTGTCTCTTGGAACAGTGACACACAAAACAATGTAATTCTCTATGGTTTCAGATAGATCATATGAGGCATGTGATATCAAGAATTGTTACTTTACAATGTTCCCTTAAGCAAGATTTAATTTTCTTTGAATTTTAGTATTTGTTTTTGTTTTTGTTTTTTTTGGTTTTTTTTTTTTTTTTTTTTTTGGTTTTTCGAGACAGGGTTTCTCTGTGTAGCCCTGGCTGTCCTGGAACTCACTTTGTAGACCAGGCTGTCCTCGAACTCAGAAATCCGCCTGCCTCTGCCTCCCAAGTGCTGGGATTAAAGGCGTGCACCACCACGCCCAGCTTGAATTTTAGTTTTTCATGGACTGAAATAAACCTAGATCCTGCCCAGTTTTAAGTGTGATGTACTAATGATATAAAGCAACTGGCGAAAATTGAAAGAAGCTGTAGTCCTCTAGTAGCTGAGACACTGTGGCACTGTGGGTGGAATGATAAAGCGGTGTTTAAGAGCTGCTTTGAACAGAAGCCAACAGATAAAGGCTAGGAACCACACTCTGAAGGTTTGCAAAGCGGTTCCTTCCTGGTTTTTATAAGGGAATGCAGAGCTATTGTAACATCTTTAATTGGAAATGTAAAAGTAAGATACCAGTGTCCTTTCATTTTAAGGGTACATTGTAGAGCTGAACTTTTCAGTTACTGTGCAAGATTTTTTTTTCATGCTATCATTTGTAATAACTTTGTGAGAATCAATTACTTTTTTACAAGTCTAATATTAAATTGAGTACAGGGTAGTAACATTTTGTTTCCTATATGGAGCAAAGACTCATCTGAAATACACAACTTATTTGTTAATAATGTTTATTTCCCCCAGTAGTAGTAGTATGTCATGTGTATGTCTTTCAGAGTTCTAAATACCTAAAAAATATTGCAGGTAGCGTTTATTGCTGAGCTGCCTTATATGATATGGTTATAATAGAGATCATTGATCTTATGTAGAAATGGGAAAATTTGAGTCAGATTCACTCCTGGCCACTTAATTTAACAGCATACTAAAATAGTCTGAATTTTATGTTATCATTAAGACAGAATTCCTTTTTCTCTAAAAACTACAAGGAAAGTGCTTATTCCTATGAACATTGTCCCACTCTAATTTCCATATTCAATATTTGTATTTCACATACATTGCAATTTAAGATGTGTCAATGTTCATTTAATTTTCTATAAATGTATTGTAGAAGAAGAATTATGGAACTTACATTCAATAAGTTAAATATTATATGTAGTTGTCAAAAATAGTGATGTTAGATTTTTTTTTTAATAAAGGAAAAATAAATTTGGGTTTTAAACAAGAAAATAATGATACATTCCTAGACAGTCTGACTAGTCACATTTAGTTGAGCTGAGCAAAGCATTGAAGATAACACTGTTTACATTAAAACGCCTCTGAGGAAATGGATGGAGCAGTAATTTTAAATAATGATTTTTTTATAAGAGTTAGAAAGAATGAGACATGAAGCTTACAATCTTCTTTCTAATTTTCTCCAAAATGTAAAAGGATAACAAAAGAGAGACAGAGAGAGAGAGAGAGAGAGAGAGAGAGAGAGAGAGAGAGAGAGAGAGAGAGAGTGTTATACTTCTTGTAAGTATACTCTGACATCGAAATAGTATGGAAGCAGTATATACAATAAATCTCCCTTCCTAGAGTTGTCAGACCAGATTATATTCTGCAACATGCCTTTAGTATTCTTATGGCTGATAGTAGATGGCATTTGCATAATGCTTAGCATATGCCATGTGCTGTTCTAAGCAAATCACATGCATTATCATGTTAAATTAAAAGGACAGCCTGACCCAGCAAGAATAACAGCAGAAAAATTTAACCTCCTCAGTGAATTCCTGGCATGACTATGTGTGTAAAGGGTTTTTTGTTTGGTTGTTTGTTTGTTTGGTTGGTTTTTTGCCTTTCTGGGACCAGAATGAATCTGATCTACTGCTCCCATATGGCTCTATTTTATAGGTCCAGACAGTTCTTTATTTTCCCACCCTCTTTTTAAGCCCTGTTCATCTGACATTATATTTCTTTTCTCTGCTTTCATCCTGTCTTGTACATTATATACAAACCCTTCAGCTTTCATGAAAGGCTTGTCAGACAAAAAGCAAATGAAAGAGGCTGGACCTCCTTTCCTTCCGGGTGGTAGCTAGCTGGTCACTCTTCAACTGATGTCACATTCTAGATTTTAGAGCCATTGGATACATTAATCATCACATTCAATAACCAGGAAACTTTGAGCTCTGCCTGAACTCAAAGTCCAAAAGCTCTAGGATAGACAAGAGGGGGTTTACTTGGTTCTCTTTGGCTAAATCTTAACATTTGTAGAGTCTAAGTTTATATTGTTTTTATGGAATTTTGGAAATACAGGCACCTTGAATAACATCTACACACATATGGGGCATTAACCATAAATTCCAAACAAGAGTAAAGAATGTATTCCAAAGAGGAATACTGCAAACCAAGAGGTAAGATTACAAAAATACTCAATGACTATCAGAAAACATGCCAACCACAATAGTATGCTATATTTTCTGCTGTGTGTTCTATAGCAATAAGTTCTACTTGTAGAGAGTTCTTTGATATCAGACTTACAAAACCATAAAGAAAAGAATTCTCATTTTTAGTGGATTTGAGCCATCTATCACAAGGACTCATTGCAGTACTGAAGAGACTGCAATATGAGCTAGAAGCAAGTAGATTGAAAAAATCAAAGTAGTACAATTCCCTTGACAACTTAGATTTTCTACAGGTAATGGTATGAGCTCACTTTGAAATTTCAAAAGAGGACATGAGTAATAACATAATGAAAAAACTACACAAGTATGTAATTGTATGTAATTTTTAGAACTGAATTGAAAAAAAACTAGTTAAGTAAAGCAACATAAAAAGAATAAACATTATCTCATAATTTTATAATAATATGGAAATATGACAACAATAAAAAGAACAGTACATGGTGCACATATGTCTATGTTTAGACTGAAGAATCCTTAATTAGAAAAAAATGTACTTAGAGATTTGAGATGAGATAGTGTTTAAGTAAGAAACTTGAATAGCCACTCATTCAAGATACAGAGTGAGTGTATCCTGCTGACATCCTCTGACTCCAGAATTCTGTGGAAATGCCATTGTGGGCCTCCTCCTCCTCCTTTGCTTCTTCATGCCATTGGATATGTTTATAGTGGTTTCTGGATCCTTTCTGTTATGTTTGGGGTGAGTCTTCTTTATTTTTGATCTTCTGGTTGGAGCTTATGCAGAGTTGACTGGACCATTCTCACAACTGTCTGTCAGTGCCTGGATCTTTCAACTCAAACTTTCTTCACTTGTTTTATACCTGGCAACGCTGTATCAGTATCTTAAGCTTCCTCCTACATAATTCTCACTTTCTCCATTTTTATTGCTTATCAGCATCTTTCCCCACTCCCTATTTTTTCTAATTCTAATGGCTTAGTATTCCAAGAGGAACCAAACTGACCAAGATTGCAAAAATGTTCTTTCAAAATATTTCAACAAATTGCATTGTTTCCAGGCATTAATGGCCACTAACAATCATAACATCTTTTAGTTTCATTATTTCTCTGTTTAGTTTCTGTCTATGCCCAAAAGATGCACTACCATCCCACAAGGACACTTGATCAATTATATTCATAATACCTTCATTTCTAATAGCCAGAAACCGGAAACAACCTAAATGTCCCTCAACTGAAAAATGGATAGAAAAAAATGTAGTATATCTATACAATGGAATATTACTCAGCCACTAAAAAACAAGGAATCATGAATTTTGTAGGCAAATGGGTGGAACTAGAAAATATCATCCAGAGTGAGGTAACTTAGATCTAAAAGGACATGCATGGTAAGTACTCACTTGTAAATGGATTTTAGCCATAAAGTACAGGATAACCATTCTGTAATCAACACACTCAAGGAAACTAAATAACAAGGATGGCACAAGGGAGGGTGCTTGAGTCTTTCTCAGAAGGGGAAACAAAATAGATATGAGATCAAAGGAATGAGGGAAGTGAGCAGGAGAGATGATGAGGGGAGAATGGGGAGGACAATATGTAGGGAGAGCAGGAGAGAGAAGGCAGATTGGCTGAGGGAGGAGAGCAATCTCTAGGGTGTGCCAAATATCTGGGATGGGGAGAGCCCCAGAGGGTCTAAGGGACCCTTCAGCTGAGAATCCTAACAGTGGAGGATATGGATCCTGAAGTGACCATTCCCTGTAACCAAGTAGGACTCCCATTGGAGTGATAAGGACAGTAACTCATCAACAAAACCTTCAAACCCAAAATGTGTTCCACCTACAAGATGTGCAGAGACAAAGAGCACAAACTGAGGGAATGTCCAACCAATGACTGCTGCAAATTGAGACCACCTCGTGGGCAAGAACCAATCCCTGACTCTATTAATGATACTGTGCTATGCTTGCAGACATGAACCTAGCATATCTGTCCTCCGAGAGGCTCCACCTAGCATCCAATGAAAAAAGATGAAAACTCACACCCAAACTTTAAATGGACCTTGGGGAGTCTTATGGAAGAGTTGAGAGAAAGATTGAGGGACCTGAACAGGACAGGAATTCCACAGGAAAACTGACAGAGTCACCTAACCTGGACTGTTGTGGATTCCCAGACACTGAATCACTAATCAAAGAGTGAGCACAAACTGGTCCTAGGACCTCTGAACATACGGAGCAGATGAACAGCTTGGTCTTCATGCAAGTCTCCCAAACACTGGGAGCTGGGATTGTCCATAATTCCTTTGCCTGCCTGCCTGCCTGCCTGCCTGCCTGCCTGTAGATCCCTTGCACCTAAATGGACAGCCTTTTTTGGCCTCAGTGGTAGAGGATGCACTTATTTTCACAGCAACATAATGTGTGTGTGTGTGTGTGTGTGTGTGTGTGTGTGTTTGTGTTGGAGGAGGGGGAGGTTGAAACCCAGAGGGAGGCTTCCACTTCTGAGAAGAGAAGGGGAAGGTAGAATGGGGAGGGGACATCCTTGAGGGGGTACTGGAAGGAGAGGAAGGGCTGATATTGGGTTTTGAAGTAAATAAGTAAATAATTTAGTAAATTAAAACAAGCACTAGCAATATAAATGTAGTTTTAGAAAACTTAATGGTTGTGTTCTGCTGGACAAAAAAGTGACAACATTAATTAAAATGTGTCATAAATTAGTTGAATATAATTTCAAAAGTTTAATTCAGTTGCTGTCTTAAGTCACTTTTCTATTGATATGCTTAGTTTTAGAGGCTGAGTCCATCCTCATCTTTCAGGGAATAGAGCAACATGCAGACAGGCATGGCAGTGGAACAGTAGCTATACTGGGTAGTTTTATATCAAGCTAACTAGAGTCATGAGAGAAGAGAAAGCCTTTATTGAGAAAATGTCTCTGTAATATATACAAGCCTGTGGGATATTTTCTTAATTAATGATTCATGGAAAAGAACAGCCCATCACTAGTGGTGCCATCCCTGAAGTAATAGTTCTGGGATCTATAAGAAAGCAGGCTGAACAAGCCATGGAAAGCAGGAAAGCAAGCAACACCTCTCTATGGTCTCTGTATGAGCTCCTGCCTCCAGGTTCCTATCCTGTTTGAGTTGCTGCCCTCATTGCTTCTGATGATGAACTGGTATATGGAACTATAAGCAAAAATAAACACTTTCTTCTCTGAGTTGTTTCTGGTCATAGTGTTTCATCACAACAGTAGTCAATCTAACTAGACAAGTACTGGGATTATGGAGTATTGCTGTGGTAGAACTAAATATGTTGTTTGGGGGAGGATTACAGAAGGACTTTAGAACTTTGTAAAAGAAAAGCCATGCTTGGCAAGCTGTTCTGTAGGAGTTTGGAAATTTCAGAGCCATGTTGAAAGACTCCATTGGGCCATCTGTTCCTTTTTAATTGAGATTTTGTGGTCCTAGCTAGCTGGGACTGAAGAACCAGCTGTGATAAACAAGAAAACCAAACCACTAAAGGGAATCCTTTGCTTTGCTGAGACACTCGATGCTGATTGGCTAGAGTTGAGAAGTTAACAGTGATTAAGAAGAGACAACCGTCATTGATGTGAAATCTTGGAAGAACTGTTTTCTAAGTGCAAACACAGCAGTGGCCAAGGTTGTACCTTGTACTTGCAGCCACACTAGGTAGTATAAGTATCACTGAGGTTGTACTAAATTTGAAGGCATGAAGGAGTCATAGAAATCAGCTGAGAATTGGCAATCTGAGAGACCAGAAGATGACGTTGGTGATAGTACAGCCTTACTATTAGTTTAAGACCCAGGATTAAAAAGTTCATGCAGAGAATTTGAAGCTTGGCACCATGAAGAGAGCCTGTGAGAGGCTATTTGAAAGTGTAGCCCAGTTGCAACAGAGGACCCCAGGACTTTGCAGATGCGACTACCATTGAATTACAATCAAGAGCAGCAGCAGGGATGGAGTTGAGTCAGCCAGAATCCTAGAAGACAACCTGTGTCTATTTCAGAGGGCAATGTTTAAGAAGTAAACCATCTCTTGACGGAGCCTAGAGGATGAGTTAATGAGATATTGAGTTATTTACAGTGTTAGAGTTTGGTTTGATTTGTCCAGATTTTGTCTGTGATCCTGCTCTTTCTTCTTGAACTATTTAACTTAATTTGACTTTTACAGGATCTCTCAGTTGAAAGACTTTGAACTTCTACAGGAGATTTTGAAATGTTAAGATTGGATATTTTAAAAAGACAGAACCTTTAATGTATTTGAATTTGTAAAGACTATAGTACTTTCAAAATTATATTTTATATCATCATATTAATATTAAATACTAATCAATTAAAATGAAAATGGAAGCAATATGATTGAAAAGTGATGTGTTATGTGTCAAGTTGACAAAGGTCAATATATTAGCTAGATTATTTTTGTCCATTTGACACAAACTAGAGACATCAGAGAGTAGAGAGCCTCAACTGAAAAAAGATAGGTCTATAAGCAAGCCTGTGGGGACATTTTCCTAATTAGTTATACATGGAAAAGGGTACAGCCCATTGTGGTTAGTGACCACCCCTAGTCTGGTAGACCTGGATTCTGTAAGAAAACAGGCTGAGCAAGCCATGTGGTGCAAGCCAGTAAGCAATAATCCTCCATGTCCTGCTTCCAAGTTCTTGCCCAGTTTGAATTCCTGCCCTCACTGGCTTCTATAATGAACCTTGAACATAATAAACCCTTTCATTCCCAAGTTGATTTTTATCTTGGCATTTTGTCACAGTAATAGTAATCCTAACTAAGACAGCAGTTAAGAGCTTATATCATGATCTACAACCATGAAACAGAGAGCTAATAGGGAATGGTATTAACTCTAGAGTCCTCAAAGCTTACCACCTCCAGTGACAAAGCTCCTTCAACATATAACTCTTTAGCCTTCCCAAGCAGCTCAACTAATGAGGGAACCAAGTAATCAGATATAAGAGCTCTTCTAATTCAAATTTCCATGGCAGGTAACTAGAGAGTCCTCACCAGATATAGTAGCTCCCTGTAATCTTGGATAGCCATGCCTTGGCAACAGAGAGAAACACATTTATCTGTTATCATCTAATCCATTTCCAGGTATTTTGTTACATCAGCATAAATGGAACAACATAGATTGCAAACTCCTAAAATATTTTGATGATCGTCGTACAAAGTTTGATTCTGATTTCCACTCTAAAATACACTTAAAAAGTGCTGAGATCATTTTAATAATGTTTTAGCAAGGATAACTACCATGAACAATAACAAAAAAAATTCGTAGAAATTTTAAGTCAAAGCAATAGCATGGATATCACCATATTTAACTGAAAATATTTAATAGCCTAATTTTATTGTTAATTTCTTTGATGAGACTAAAGTAGATCATCATTTTCTTATCAGAATCTGTATTAAGTTACTAACATTTGCATATTAATAGAACCACCCTTTTTTGATTTTTAAGTCACAACTCATATGAGTTAAAACTTTGGGATGTTCTTGGAAAAATGCTAGCATTGCATGTTCTTTTCACAAATTCTAACTCTGAAGAACAATATTAATAACTTCCTCACTTGAAATATTTTACTTAACATTGTGTTAGTGATCTCTAACAAAAATTAAACCTAGTAACTCAAAATCATTTAGGGTCTTATGAAAACATGATGTGGTTTACTGCTGAAGATGAAAACTTTTGCATAAATCACAAATTATGACAGTAATGACAGGGGCACCATGTTTAGATGATACTGGACAAAAATGGCCTCTGAAAACTATTGGATAAATAAATATAGCATAGTCATCTAAATATTTGTGTCTCTTTTGAATTTACAAGCAAAGTTAACAACTTTTAAAGATTCAATCTTTAAAATCATTGATGTTATTTTGCATACGATATTTAGGATGGATTCTTCATGCAACTAAACAATGACAAACCTTATACTTGTTGAGCATGCGTTAAAGAGAGCTTTAAAGTCATAATTAGTATACCTGTAAATGAACATGGGTATTTGCTGGTGCTTGAATTTGTAATAATCTTTGAGTGTTTTTTGGAATAGAGATGAACACTGTTGTAAGTTGTATCAGATTCCCTATTTCCCAAATATTTTCTCAGCAGATCGATTCCTTTGCCACATAGGTTAGTCATCTACACCACATCATACAATGTAGAAAAGTGGGGCTAAAAGAGGGAGAAAATAAAGGAGTTGACACCCACTAAAACATAGAAGTCATAAAAGTTCACTTCATTAAAGGACATTACTGGAAAAAAATCTTTGTATCACATGTATCGTGTATCAGATTATATATAAATATTTCTTAGGCATGTAACCTTTTAAAATGCATAAATTGCCATTTTATGTATTAAACACTAGTAAACATGAATTTTAACTATAAAACAGAATTTTAGCATGTGTAGTCTTTGCTGTGATGTTTGAAATACAAATATGGGATCATTATCTGATAATATATTTAATACATTTTAATGCAAGAACTTAGAATCATGGCTTAAAGATCAATTTACTTGTCATCATTCTTTTATATTATCATGAGCCAAACACTCTTGCAACATAGATATGGAAAATAATCTACATTGTTGCAACAATTAGTATAACAAAGAAGGTTGGTCATTCTGTATTAATATTGGATTTAGTTAAAAGTAAAAGGTTATAATGTGTTGTCACACAGCAGGATTGTTAGACAAAGTGATTCTATACTTAATGGGCATCTCATTTGCCAAAACAAACTGATAAATATTTCCAAATATGGATCTACATACCTTGATATTATAACATTTATCAAAATATAACATGAAGCTTCTACTAATAGTCACATATTTGTCATTCATGTGTTAGTTAAATGTAAAGAAAATTTTAAAACAGGCTGTCTTAGTGCTCTATTGCTGTGAGGAAACAATATGACCAGTTAAGAAAGAAATTATTTAATTAGGGGCTTGCTTACAGATTCAGAAGCTGAGTTCATTATGATCAAGGCAGAAGCATGATGGCAGCCGGGTATAGTGCTGGAGGAGAAGATGAGAGCTACATCCTAATCTGCAATGCAGGCAGAGAAAGAGATCAGCCCTGACATGGCTTATGAAAGCTCAGTGTCCACTCAGCAGTGACACACTTCCTACAACAAGGCTAACCCTACTTTACGTCCTTACCTCCTAATCCCTGTAACCATATCAAAGAGTTCTATGCCCAGGCAAAATAGATGAGTCTATACAAGGGCATTCTTAATTTAAACTATCACATAAAGTAAAATTGTAAAGTATTATTTCAAGAAGGAATAAGATTGAACAAAAAGGCCTATATACTTTTTAAAAAAATGATGAAAGTTCCAAATTAATAAAAAAAAAAGCATACCATTTTAATTGCGATCGCAATGGCTTCACAGAGTTACATAATATATACATTATATGATAAGAATAAATATACCATAAAAAGAATAAATATACCACATCTTTCACATTATGTTCTATAGGAAGTCCCCAATAATCTATGCATAAACAATGGTAAATACTACCTAAATTACACACAGATTTTAGCTATCATCTACTTTTATGCTTGTTTCCCTACTTTTTCCTTTCTCCAGCATCTCAACAAAAATAAATAATTTAATGATATGGATTCTGGTCATTCCAATAGTACTGTAGTGGTTTCTAATTATTTATTTAACTTGCATTTGTTTGATGAAATGTGGTGTATATGCTTAGTGTCTCTTATGCTTAGTGTATCCTAATATGTGTCTCATTTTGTGAACATTGTTAACGATTTTATTTAATATTTTAAGTAGAATGTTTTCTTCCTTTTAAAGTTTTAAAATTCTGAGTGGGAGAAATTGATTGGATATATATATATATATATATATATATATATATATTCATTTTCTTCAATTTTGTGTTGTGCCTTCTCATTCTCTATCATTATCCTTTAAACCACAGAAGCCTGGCTTATTAATATTATCTCTCATTGATTATATTCTTGACAGTGCACAACTAAAGTTTGTGTACCTAATATTTTCCCATGTTCTGTTCTAGAAACTTCACAATTTTGAAATTCAGTTTGCTGCTTTCTGTTCAATGCATTATAGTTCATCATTTTATAGTTCATCATTAACTCTGTGATAAATTTTAAATTCCTTTTGGTGAAGAGTATAAATTCTGCCTCTGGAATCATGGAATTCTAACACCATTAGTTAAAGATAATCTTAGCTTCAGTTTTCTTTCTCCTTTTTTTTCTTTTTCTTTTTAATGTCACTTATTACTCAACTATATTTGTCTGTTTCCACTTCTAGGTTCTAGGCTGTATTTGTTGATGAATTTTCTTACTCTCATCTCAGGACCACATTGTGTTATGAATATTGTTCACTCACTCATGGCAGGTACTGAAGTACATACTGTCTTTCCATAGTTCTCAGTTTTCTCCTGAATGCTCTGGGCTTTGGCCACGCCCTGCTCCTTTTAGAATCAATTCACTGAAATGAAAAATATCTGCCCAAAGTAGTGACTTAAGATCAAAACGAGGTTCAAAGTTTCATCATTTTCTCCTACTGCTTTTCTCTGTTATTCAAACATGCTGCCAATTTATTGGTTCATGCCTGCAGAAAAGATATATTTGAAACACAGAAAGCATCTCAGGAAATTATGTTTGTTTTTTTGTTTTTAATAGATTTATTTATTTCATTTATGAGTACACTGTAGCTGTCTTCAGACACACCAGAAGAGGGCATAGGATCCCATTACAGATGGTTGTGAGCCACCATGTTGTTGCTGGGAATTGAACTCAGGACCTTTGAAAGAGCAATCAGTGCTCTTAACCACTGAGATATCTCTCCAGCCTGAAATCATGGTTTTTAAAATGTAAAGAATTTAAGTTTAAATTTCAAAAAATAAAGTATACATATGTTGTGGTATTTATTCTGACAAATCTTGTGGAACCATGAGGCAAGTGATTTGTTGGGACAGTTTAAGTTCTGAGGAAGAAAATGTTGTTTCATTTGTTTGTAAACCATGTAATGTCAGCAGAACAAAATGAACATAAATTGGTCTCCCATAAGATAAATTGCAAAAATGAACTCTGAATTTATGAGCATGAACCTCTCTTCCATTATTCAAAATAATCAGTTAAGTGCCTATGAATAACTTTATACTTAAGTTAAAAATATTTCTTCAAACTGAATATAATGCAAAATGGTATGACTTTTTGACCATAGTGTTATGAAAGAACCTAATATTTTATTCCTATTACTTATTCATCATTATTTACATTTTATTGTTCTTTGTGTTACATGAACAGAATACAATCTACCAGCAATACATTACACCTAATTTCCCAAATGTTTAGTATTATTTTACAGACCATAGAAAACAATTCTTCAATTCCCATTGTTTGTTACTAATATGAGTAGAAAAATAATGATTCTTGTGGTCAATTATGAACTTGTCTTTCCATGATCTCTCCTTATAGGTATGCATGTCTGTACACATAACTTTGCTTGTCCAATTTGGAATTATTAAATTCTGCTGTAATCACTTATAAAATATTAATTTTCTTATCATTCTCTCCTTTAGAATACTCAGGAGCTTATCGTTTGTTTGGCTTTTGGATTCGTCTTTAGGTTTAGTTGAGATTCCTATATAATTTCCATATTGTCTTAGAGAACTCATGTGATCTTCCCAAGAGAATGAATGTGTGCTCAATCATAAAGTATTTCAGTGCTGAAAGTCTTGACGTGTTTTTTACATAATGTTTGTCTTTTATGTCATGAGACCTACTCTGCCCCATGAGAGCATTTTCATAACTATGTCCAGGAGAAGTTCTTCACTGAGATGACTCTCTCTACTTCTCCTTCGAACTCAAACCGATCCCTTCCCCTTGTCTTTCCTTGATTTCTTTTATTTCTGTGATTTCCTTATTCCAGGAATTTTGACTGAATGGAGTCACACAGTATGAGGCTGAGACTTGGCTTCACTTCATTCTGATTCTTGCTCCTGAGGTCATTGTAGATTTTTCATGTATTAATAAATCAGTACTTTTAACCATTGAGTAATATTGCCCACTGTGGATGTAACATGGTGCATTAAGCACCTACTCACTAAGGAAGTTTGAGTTACTTATAGTTTGATTGTTACAAATGAACACATCATGAATAATGAAACATAAGCTTTGTATAGTTTTGTTTTCTTCATTTGTTTGAAAGCCAACAATGCAATTGCTTCTTTCATGGTAAATACATGTTTATTCAGAGTAGCTGAACCATTCTTCATCCTTGTTTATACTGCATGAAAACTCCAGTTTCTCTGCATCTTGCTAGCAACTGTTGTCTTTGTGGTTTATTCTCTAAGTCTGCTCTTAGCCATTCCATAGCATTATCCATCCTTTCTCATTTTAACTTTAAGCCAATAGTTAAGTATTAATAAGTTTCTTGTAGACAGCATGGATCAGAGTATTTTGTGCACTCTGTAAGTCTCTCCTATTTTGCATATTTAAATTAGTGAGCATATGACCAAACTCCATGTTTTGTCTTCTATCATCTTTCAGAAGCCACTAGTTCCATAGAGAAGATTAGGGTCCCATGAGCCCCTTGCCCATCTGTAAATGATTATAAACAGGTCTGCCTGTGTAGGAACAGTAGAAGTAGCATCAGCAACTATAATGAACTGTTCATAGGCCTGTTTTGTGTAGTTTCAGTGCAGGTAGCATCACTGGCTGTGAGTTTGAGAATCCAATGGCAGTGTCATGTTCAGAAGTCATCATTTTGCAGCTCCTTTCCCTATCTTTCACTCTTACTTTCCCTCTGCCCATTCTTCCACTCATACTGTGGACTCAGAATAGAGTTGGTCCCATCATATGTTTAAAAATTACGAAAGAAAGGAGAGGTAGAATTCTTCTAGTATTTTGTTTTGCTTTGTTTTTCTTTACTCTTTTAAAATTTTGTTTTCTATTGTTTTTTTATTTTGTTTTTTTGAGACTGGATCTCTGTATAATAATAGCTCTGTATATAATAAAATAATAGAACTTTCTCTGTAAATTAGGCTGGCCTTGAACTCACAGAGATCTGCATGCCTCTTCCTCCTCTGTGTTGAGATTAAAGGCTTAGAGAAGTAGAACTTTTAAGACACTTCAAGTAATTATGTCCAGTGATTTATTTACCCACTCTCTTTATGACCTCAACACACAGTGACTGGTAACACATAATAACAAAATTATGAGTGGATTTTAAATTTTCTCACAAAAAAACATGCAAGTGAATTTCTCAACTCATAGACATATTCATCAGCTTGGAATAACAAGGTTTCAACATGTACATATTAAAATGTCACATCCAATCTATAAATAATATATTGATAAATTAAAATAAAAATTCAAAGAAATTTTATGCATGTGTTTGTTAAAAAGTTCAAACTCATCACAAAAAGTAAAATATGGAATAAAAGGCAAATTATTTCCTTTGTAGTCTTTTTACACAAAGCATTTGTCTTTTAAAACCAATAAGTCATGACTATTTAATGGGTATGTGAGAAGCAGCAAAATGGGAGTTCTGAGGATATGCAATTTGACAATCTAATTATTTCTTAGCATTGAACATAGGCAGGATCTTTAATCATTATTTATAACTGTAACAGAATGAAAACTATTTACAAATATTTATCTTCTTGCTATGGTTGACTTTTCAGTATTCTAAAATTAATAATGTACTATAATGTAATACCATTTAAATTAATAATTTAAATTGTCTATTATAAAATACTAAACAAACAGTTCAAAATTAATTTAGACTTAATATTAACTACTTGATTAATGCACATCATTATTTTTATTGAGGTTAATTTAAATGGCACAATAGCTAACTGTAATCACAAAACTTTAATAAATGGTTCAAATAGCAAAAAAAAAGGACAATATGAAAGTCATCTTTTTAAAGCAGAGAGAAAACATTGCTCCAAAATTAGGACAGTCGTAGTCCTTGAAATTTCAAAGTAATGCGTGAAGGGATTTGCTTACTTAAATAAAAAGGACAAGTCCAGTATCAAGCACCAGTGTCTTTGAATGTTACTGATCTATGCAGTCTGCTGGTAAGCATAAACCATGGTGGAAAATTCATTTCATGCTTGTCTATTCTGATAAAATCCATGATTGAATTGTTTGAAAATGATGGAAATACAGAATGATTATAGTAATGCCCCCTAAGTATGGGTCAAACTGGAATCAAGGCAGCTCTTCAATCCACTACAAATTGGCCTACCTTCAAATTTCAGCCTTGCCAGAACAGTGTCAAACTTAACACACATTTTGATCAATCGAATTACTACTAAATAATGTATCCCATAGGAAAAATAAATTAACAATAAACCACACTAATAAACCATTAATTAAATTACATGAAATAAAAATAATACCAACTTTTTATAATACAACTTCTCCTGTTAGCCTTCCCAAACTCTTATTGTTCTTAATTATTCTCAATAATTGATAATGGTGATTTGTGTTCTCAAGTTCTATATATGGTTGAAGAATGAAAAAAAAATCATGTTCTTTCTTTAACTAGATCTCTTAAAGCTTATTGTGAGAGTAGGGAAAATACTCTAATTTAGAAAAACTGGCTTTTGATAGAATGGGCTTCCTTCCTGTCATTACTTTCATTCATTAATTTATTTATTCACTTCACATCTAGATTGTAGCACCCCCTCCTCTTAGTCCCCCCCCTTACATAGCCCTTCCACTACCTCCCCTCCAAGATAAATATTTTGAACATAGTTTGAGAAGGGGATTGGCTTTGGTTTTCATGTTTTTCATGTTCTTTGCTGAATTTTTAAAAATAATGTCCCTAAACACTCTCCTTCATTCTCTTGGAGTTTTTATTCCCTCATACCTTAACTGATCATGTCTGGACTTTTATTTTTAACATATATATATATATATATATATATATATATATATATATACACACATATATACACACACACACATATATATACTATCATATCATATATATGTGAGATATATATATACATATATATATTAGTGAGTTATATACTCACTATATAATATATAATATATATATTAGTGAGTTATATATATATGTGTGTGTATATATATATATATATGTATATATATATATATATACTAGTGAGTTATATATACTGATAGATCTTTCTTGATTTGGACAGTTATTTTATAGGCTCACCTTGTAAACTGATTATTGAGCATTTCTATTTTAAGTGAATTGTGTTCCACCAAGAATCTTACTCCCTATTATCTTCATTATCTGTTAAAATAGTCATAACATACTCAAGACAGCCACATTATAAATAGTTTACATTTAAATAAGAAATCCTTTCTCACTACTAATATCAACTAGTAGTGAAGACTGAGCCGCATGCCCATCTCAACATATATAGATTCATTCAAAAAATCATCCTCCCCATGACCTAACTTAGTTAATAAGCTTGTGATTTATACAATGACACACCCAAAGGATTCTAATATCAGGTATGGGCTTCTTTGGATCTCTTCCATAAATGCAATCCAATGGCTTTTATGAAGTTATTTTTGATTACACCAATCTCCTTGCTATAACATTAAGTTCAGCGCTCAGTACTTGGATCATCTGTTTAGCCTTCTCTTCCTAGCTGCACTGCAAGTTGACTCTCCTGTTTTTGCCCTTCCTTATTACTAACTTTGTCATTTTCAGTATTGAGACAGAACGGTTCACTCTCTGTCCACCAATTCCTGAATATAATATTTCAAACTCTAAAATATGGTTACTCTCCCAATTGCTTTTGTTTGTTATCTATAATACTAGACATCTGAGCTCCATAACTTTTTCTTTTAGGTGAAGATTGTGTATTAGAATGGGAGGGAAGATTACCTTTGCCTGAGTGCCCAGGGTTTTGGTTTGTACTCTCCAGTGACTTATATGCTTCTGAACAATCTCTTCACTTAAATGGCTTTCTATTCCTGCTCTTTTGGAGATCTCACAAATGTAATTTGAGCAAGTACCAATAAAGTGCTGAAGTTGCAGTTGCAGTATACTGTGACTAATTAATCCTCCCCCAAATAAGTCGGATAATACATGTCTTAATATTGCCCCTTTCTTTGGAAGTGAACATATTTATATACATATTCATGTACTGCTATAAATTCTACACTTTGACCCTCAAGTCAACTGAAATTGATTTGAGCCTTCACTATATCTTACTTTCTATACTAACAAATATTTATATTCTAGTTACAGATATGGAAATATCTAAAAGGAATCTTGTACATATTCAATTGACCATTCTAAGGCTTTTGTATATATGTATACTATATATACATATTTATATATAATATAAATACATATTATGTATATATTTATGTATTCATTATGTGTTCATGTGTGTGTGCTGGTTTATATGCACAAGTGTATATATGCATGTTTATATGTGATAATCAGGTGTCTTCTATCTTCTTCCATCAATTTCTACCTTAATTTTTAAATGATATTTTATTTGTAGAGAGGTGTATGCATGTGTTTATTCCTGTGTATATGTAGGTATGTGTGGGCACCAATAAAGTCAGATGACTGAATAGGATCCCTGAATCTAGAATGACAGGAGGCTATGAGCCTTCCAAACTCCCAATCTTCTTCAAGAGCACTGATCACCTTAAGCAGCTGAACCATTTGGCTAGTCATATTTTTTGAGAAAAGGTCTCTTATTGAACCTAGAGTCCGGGGATTCATTCAGATGTGATAGGCACCATGCATCTGGAACCCTGCCTTTACCTCCCTAGCTCTGGGGTAACAGACTCATAGGTACTGGGGTTTCAAACTCAAAATAATCTAGTTTGAATTGTCATACAACATTACCTATTTAAACATTCACACATATACAATTAACACTGTCATAAAACTGAACTTAATTTTTAGAGTGCACACCTGCAAGAAAAACAGGTAGGCTGCCTGTGACTGCTCTCTCTCTCTCTCTTTCTCTCTCTCTCTCTCTCTCTCTCTCTCTCTCTCTCTCTCTCTCTCTCTCTCTCCCTTCCTCTCTCTCTCTCTCTCTCTCTCTCTCTCTCTCTCTCTCTCTCTCTCTCTCTCTCTCTCTCTCTCTCTCTCTCTCTCTCTCTCTCTCTCTCTCTCCCACCAGGTACAATCCTCCAGTCTTCCTCCCAGCCCTGCAACAGAACACCATCTAAAACCTTCCCTCACCCTGACTGACCCACATCTCCTGTGATTCCTACAATCCATCCTCTTCTTCCCCTTCCTCCTCACAACTTCTTGCTTTGTCCCAAACTCCACACGGCACCCTCTGCTAACTCAAAGGCTGCAACTCGTAGGACAAGAAGTAGGCTAAAGGCAGACCCACACCTCTCCTACTACTCCTGAGATCCAGCACCCTCAGTCTCACTCCCAAGCTCTGTAGCTAAAGCCCAGCTCTCCTACCGTAGCAGGCACTGAATTCTCCAACATAGCTGAAGCACAAGAAAAAGACCTTGAAACCGTTTTATGACTATCATAGAGTTCCTTGATGAGGAAGTGGATAAATCCTTTTTAAAATCCAGAAGCACACAAACAGTGTAAGGAAATAAATAAAATGGTTCAAGACAAGAAACTGAAAATAGAATCAATAGAGAAAACCCAAACAGAGGGAATTCTGGAAAAGAAAATTTAGTAATTTGAAAAGGAACTACAGAGGCAAAATTCAGCAACAGAATACAAGAGGTGGAAAAATCTCAGGCATTAAAGATATGATGGAAGAGATGGATACATTAGTCATAAAAAATATTAAATCAAAGAGAAAAATAACTGTTGTGATGTGCAGCTTGGTCTTCATGTAGGTCCACTATCAATTGGAATGGAGACTGTCTCTAACTCTATTGTCTGCCATTGAATCTCCTTCCCCTAATTGGACTGCCTAGTTGGGCCTCAGTGGGACAGGATGTGCTCAGTCTTGCTGTGATCTTACATCCCCCAGTGGGCAAGTATGCAAGGGGGCTTCCCTTCTCTGAAGAGAAGGAGAGGGGGTAATTGGAGGAAAGATTTGTGCTATGAACTTTCCTCTTAGAACCACTTTCACTGTAGGCCATAAGTTTGGGTTTGTTGTGCACTCATTTTCATTGAGTTCTAGGAAGTCTTTAATTTCTTTATTCTTGTCTTGACCCAGTAGAAAGCTGATCACTTTCTGTGAGTTTAGAGAATTTTCTTTTAATTTTGTTGTTGTTATAATCCAGTTTTAATCCATGGTAATCTGATAGGATGTAGCAGGTTATTTCACTTTTGTTTTCTATGTTGAGACTTGCTAAAATAGACTGAGTACCTGGTCCATTTTAGAGGGAGGCCCATGAGGTGGAGGGTAGAAGGTACATCCTTTTGTATTTTAGCAAAATGTTCTGTAAATATATGTTAGGTCCATTTGGTTTATGTCTTAGTTTGGTTTATTATTACTACAACAAAACACCAAGACCAAAAAGCAAGTTGGGAGGAAAGGATTTATTCAGATCACACTTCGACATTTCTGTTCATTTTCATCAAAGGAAGTCAGAACAGGAACTCAAGCAGGGGAGGGACCTATAGACAGGAACTGGTGCAGAGGCCATGGAAGAGGCTGCTTATTGGCTGACTTGTCCTGACTTGCCCAACCTGCTTTCTTATTGAACCCAAGACCATCAAACCTAGGATGGGACCACCCACACTGGGCTAATCACTAATTGAGAAAATGCCTTACAGCATAATCTCATGTATGGCACAGAGACAGGGGTTGATACCAAATACTACTGCTGAAAAAAAAGTCAATAACATGCTTCCTAATGATATTCTGCTATGCATATAGATCAGTACCCTATCCAGTCATCATCACAGAGCCTTCCTCTGATACGACAAGGGAACAGGTGCATATACCCACAGCCAGACTTAGAATACACCGTTCTAATTGGATGACTCCATCAAATTCCTCTCCTCAGAGATCAGGGCATCCTCCGGAGGGAGGCAGAAGCAGAAAGACTGAGAACCAGAGGGGACAGAAGATTCCTGAAGAACATGGGCACTTGAAACAACTAAGTAAGAGGTCACAGAGACTTAAGGAGCAAGCATAGAAAATACATGAGTCTGTATGAACTTGCACAATATGTACTCACTGATAAGTGGATATTAGCCCAGAAACTTAGGATACCCAAGATATAAGATACAATTTGCTAAACGCATGAAATTCAAGAAGAACGAAGACCAAAGTGTGGACACTTTGCCCCTTCTTAGAAATGGGAACAAAACACCCATGGAAGAAGTTACAGAGACAAAATTTGGAGCTGTGACGAAAGGATGGACCCTCTTGTGATTGCCATATGCAGGGATCCATCCCATAATCAGCTTCCAAACGCTGACACCATTGCATACACTAGCAAGATTTTGCTGAAAGGACCCAGATATAGCTGTCTCTTGTGAGACTATGCCGGGGCCTAGCAAACACAGAAGTGGATGATCACAGTCAGCTATTGGATGGATCACATGGCCCCCAATGGAGGAGCTAGAGAAATTACCCAAGGAGCTAAAGGGAACTGCAACCCTATAGGAGGAACAACAATATGAACTAACCAGTACCCTGGAGCTCTTGTCTCTAGCTGCATATGTATCAAAAGATGGCCTAGTCGGCCATCACTGCAAAGAGAGGCCCATTGGACTTGCAAACTTTATATGCCCCAGTACAGGGGAACCCCAGGGCCAAAAAGGTGGAGTGGGTGGGTAGGGGATTGGGGGGTGGGTATGGGGGACTTTTGGGATAGCATTGAAAATGTAAATGAGGAAAATACCTAATTAAAAAAAAAGAAAATACATGAGTCTGTACCTGACATATATATATATATATATATATATATGGTGGGTATGGGGGACTTTTGGGATAGCATTGAAAATGTAAATGAGGAAAATACCTAATTAAAAAAAAAGAAAATACATGAGTCTGTACCTGACATATATATATATATATATATATATATATATATTCTTCCTGTTGAGTTGCTATGTTCAACTTCAGCATGAGAGGTTGTCCTTTTTTCTTCTTCTTCTTCATCTTATATTTTATTTTGTCATGTTTGGTTTTTATCTCTATAACTTCTCGGCCTTTTGGCTAAGATCAAGTGTGATTTTTATATCTTAGAAGTCTCTTCTTTTCCAATAAGAGTCAGAGATGGGGTGCAGGGAAAAACTGGGAGGAATAGAAGGAGGAGAAACTATAATGAGGTTATATTGTATGAGAAAAGAATTTATTTTCAACATAGCATCCCTTCCGGACTCCTTGGTAATCTGCTAGTGGGAGATCTTCATTCATCACAGTCTCTTCACTTCCTCAGTTTACACCGACCACTTCAAGGACTAAATACACATGAATGAGTGCATCTCCATCCATGTTGGCCAGGCTGGTGTCCAGATCTGCAATGTGTGCTGGGAACTCTACTGCCTGAAACGTGGCATTCAGCCTGATGGCCAGATAACAAATGACAAGACGATTGAGGGAGGATATGACTCCTTCAACACCTTCTTCAGTGAAGCAGGAGCTGGCAAGCATGTGCCCCAGGTTGTTCATAGACCTGAAACCCACAGTTATTGATGAAGTTTGTACTGCTCTTCTACCCTGAGCAGCTCATCACAGGCAAGGAAGATGCTCCCAATAACTATGCCCGTGTTCACTACACCCTTTCAAGGAGATCATTGACCTTGTCTTGAAAAAGATTCAAAGCCAGCTGATCTGTGCACGGGTTTTCAGGGCTTCTTGATTTTCCAAGGTTTGGTGGGGGTTGGGGGTTTGGGGGTGTGGAAAGTGGCTCTGGGTTTACCTCCCTCCTGATGGAGCGACTCTTTGTTGATTAGGGAAAGAAGTCCAAGCTGGAGTTCTCCATTTACCCAGCCCCCACCCCCATGTTTCCTCTACTGTGGTTGAACCCTACAGTTCCAGCATCACCACCTACACCACCCTGGAGCACTCTGATTGTGCCTTAATGGTAGACAATGAGGCCATCCATAATATCTGTTGTAGAAACCTGGACACTGAGCACCCAACCTACTCTTAATTTCACCACCTTATTAGCCAGATTGTATCTTCCATCTACTCTTCCCTCAGATTTTATGGGGATCTGAATGTTGATCTGAGAGAATTCCAGACCAACCTGGTGCCCTACCATCCATTTCCCTCTGATCACTTATGCTCCTGTCATCTCTGCTGGAAAAGCCTATCATGAGCAGCTTTCTGGGGCAGAGATCACCAATGCCTGTTTTGAGCCAGCCAATTAGATGGTGAAATGGGATCATCACCATGATAAATACATGGCTTTCTGCCTGCTGTACCATGGTGATGTGGTTCTCAAGATGTCAATGCTGCTATTGCCACCATCAAGACCAAGCATATCATCAAGTCTGTGGACTGGTATCCTACTGGCTTCAAGTTTGGCATTAATTACCAGCTTCCCATTGTGGTGCCTGGTGGCAATCTGGCCAGGGTTCAGAGAACTGTGTGCATGCTGAGCAACACACAAGCCATTGCTGAGGCCTGGGCTCACCTACATCACAAGTTTGATCTGATCTATTCTAAGCATGCCCTTTGGGCACTAGTATGTAGGTGAGCACATGGAGGAGGAAACATTCTCTGAGGCCTGTGAGGTCATAGATGCCCTAGAGAAGGACTATCAGGAGGTTGGGGCAGATAGTACTGAAGAAGATGATGAAAGTGAAGAATATTAATTCGTGTGCTGCAATTTCACCCTTCTGTGCTCTCATCTTTGTCTTTCGGTACGTTTTAACTGTCCTAAACTGTCAATAGAAGTGTTTCCAATTTAAGTGGGGAAAAAAGAATTTATTTTCAGTAAAAGTAAGAATATAAATGTATATATTTAGTTATATATATGTACTTAATAATACCCTGATTATTGTTCATATTTATTTCATGTGAAACTTGGAACACATATACAAAAAAACCTTACAGAATCTGATTGATCATCACCAAGTCCAAATATTTTCTTATATTTCCACATAGACACAATGAGAAAATCATGAAGCTCTAATCAAAACATGTCATTCTCTTTCTGTCACATGTAAGCAGATTATTGTATCTCAAGAGAAAAATTTAGCCTTAATATGTATGGTATAATATCAGCAATAATTTAACCATTTGTCTACATGATTTCTGTAAAAAAATATGTTGAAGCATTAATTTCAGATACACTGTTATAAACCTTAAGAATTATCCTCAATTCTTTACATACATACATACTTACACACATACATCTAATACTATACGTCTTAGGACAAATTTATATTGCAAAATAAACTGTACACTAATCTCTGTTTGCCACCAAGCTTGTGAGTTAGTAAAGACAGAGATAGGAGATTTTGTGGTCAACAGTTCTATATAGGAAGAGCTAGGACCAACTTAGCAATACAAGGAAATTACTGTGAAACTCATCTCTACATCTCCTATCATCCCAACTATACCTTTACCTAACTTCTCCCTGTTTGGATTGTAGAAAGGCCATTCATTCATGCCAATAGTACCACAAATAGGAGGAATAGGAGGAACAGTTCATAAAACTGTATGGAGCAAGTAATTGACATTTATGAGTTGCACAAAAATTATTTTAAACATTTCAGTCATGTGTGGCTTTAAAAATTTGTTGCTAAGCAACTGCCCTTAAACAAGGAGACTGAATATGCTTGCGAGACTCTTAAGCCTAAAGCTCATTTGTTTCATAGAAAGTGTGGAGATCACATGTGCTAAAAGTACCAACAAGATTCTAAAATAAAGATTACTGAATCAAGAATAAGAAGAAGCATGAGTCCCCAATTACCTATAAATTTGCGTTCACAGGCAAACACAAACATGTTGCAAAGAGAGCATAAATAGATACTACAAATATTCATCATGTTATTAACCTTTATTAATTTGTTCTTATAAAATTTCATTACTTACATTTATTTAGGGATTAAAATAAAATAAATAGCAGTATTATAATTACTAAGCAGAAATCATTTAAATTAACAGAACCACATATTGAACACCTTTTTTTGGATGAATTTCTCTAAAGAACCTGATTTTCAGGAGGCTCTTTCCCTGCGAGGACATAGAGGATATAGAGGAGGAAAGATAATCAATAATCCTTGGAACATGACCAAACCACTCCAGGACAAAGTAAAGAAAGCTATAGCGGTGTCATCCACAAAAGTCTTTTCTCTATCAAGTGGAAAGACTTAACAGCTACCAGGAAATCTAAGGTCTTAGGTGAAATGAAGCTCAGTATATTACAAAGTTTATGGGAGATGTCTGGAGCAATTTTGTTCCTTAAGAAACCTCTTGAATCTCCTTGAACAACACTTTAAATTGCCAAGTCAAAGATCGAGCTATAACAAAGTCTCCGCAAAATGTTTTCCTAGTTTCTCACCAAGTAAACAATATAGATTGTGTAATAAATAAAACACTGCAGAAACAATTCTGGCATGGATGTTTGTAGCATAATTCTTTGGAATTGCTATGTAATCATCTAACATATATTAAGATATCTAAATGGCATAATTATGGGCACACCTGAAATATTTTGACAATATTAATAAAATTATGATATACTTTATCATGCTTTGAAGTTTTTATTCATTACTACATAATGTATGTCTCTTAGACTTATTTTCTCTAGGGAAATTAGTATAATTATTAAGAACATGAACAATAAAAACATAGGTTTCCTCATTTACATATTAGCTTCAGAATTTGTTGGTGAAATTTTAAGACTATTTACTTCATTTTTTAAAAATGGGACAGTGATGCTCAAATGAAGACAGTAGGCATTAGCACGAAGCCCTTGTTAGCATTAAGCTCTTGGTTCAGAGTTTAGAACAAATAAAGATATGTGGATTTTAAGTACTCTGACATTTTAGATTTCTGTGTATTGTCAGAATATTAAATATAGATGAGCTCACTTAAGATAGATATGAAACTATCTTACCTATTTAGGGAATACAATAAAAATTAAGATGGCATTACAAGTATTATAAAAACATTACATGTTTGGTGTTTAATTCCTTACTATAATAGTCTGGATTCACCAGAGAACAGAAATGAACAAGATTTTTTTTTTTATGGAACTTGCTGGAATGTTTATGAAGATTGACAATGTCCAAACAAAGAGTAACTGAAACTTACTCCACAATCCTGAAGGAATCAGTTGCATCGGGATTCCTGGCCTGAGGTTAGAAGAGGATATATGTCTTAGCTGGAAAGTCAGGCAGCAGAAACATCCCTGGGTTCTTTGGATTTGTTCTTTCTTTGAATGGCTTGGATGAAAAGCCACCTGCCACTAGTACCTGGGATAGTAATTTGCCTTATATTCTCTGCTAATGCAGATATCAATTTGACTCAGAAGTTCTTCTTAAGACATAAAAAGAATAGTATTTCACCTAATATTAGGGTATTCCATGACCCAGTCAATTTAGTACATAGAATTAACCAAACTGAAATACATTCCCATTGAGCATGTAACCTATATACAGATTTTAAAATCACATTTTATTTCTTTTAAAGACCATTGAACTTAAACTTTACAGGCTTTAAAACTGATAAAGGGTTAAAGAACTCACACAATATGTATTCATTGATAAGTGGATATTAGCCCAAAACTTAGGATACCCAAGATATAAGATACAATTTGATAAACGCATGAAACTCAAGAAGAATGAAGACCAAAGTGTGGACACTGTGCACCTTCTTAGAATTGGGAACAAAACACCCAGGGAAGGAGTTACAGAGACAAAGTTCATAGCTGGGATGAAAGGATGGACCATTTAGAGACTGCTGTATCCAGGGATCCGTCCCATAATCAGCTTCTAAACGCTGACACCATTGCATACACTAGCAAGATTTTGCTGAAAGGACCCAAATATAGCTGTCTCTTGTGAGACGATGCCGGGGCCTAGCAAACACAGGAGTGGATGTTCACAGTCAGCTATTGGATGTATCACAGGGCTCCCAATGGAGAAGCTAGAGAAAGTACCCAAGGAGCTAAAGGGATCTGCAACCCTATTGTTGGAACAACATGATGTACTAACCAGAACCCTGGAGCTCTTGTCTCTAGCTGCATATGTATCGAAAGATGGCCTAGTCGGCCATCAATGGAAAGAGAGGCCCATTGGACTTGCAAACTTTATATGCCCCAATATAGGGGAATGCCAGGGCCAAAAGAATGGGAATGGGTGGGTAGGGAAGTGGGGGGCGCTATGGGGGACTTTTGGGATAGTATTGGAAATGTAATTGAGGAAAATATGTAATAAAAATATAAAAAAAAAAAATACCCAGGCTCAGGTTATCTGTTAGAGCACCGCAAGACTGAAAACAGCATCAGAATACTGTTCATGGCCAATGAATGGGCATGTCAGCCCACATGCTCCCTCTTCCTTACATGCAAAGCAAATCACTGTGTGTGCCAAGTTCTTTAGGGATTGTTTTATATTGTTGATGTTAGAAATATCCTATGAAGAATCTCTGCTGATACTGTTTTCCACTATTAGATGGTACTTAAGTACTGGGAACAACCCCGTGCTATCAGCATCGAGTTTGACCTTTCTTCATCAACAAAACTTACAGAAACTCCAGAAGGTTGTAGTATGGAAACAAGAATGGAGACCAGGAGAATTTGGGCTTCTTCTCTAGGGAATCTACTTTGCCTTCAAGCCCTGCATGGGCTCTCTCATTGTCTAGATGATAGAGTGGATCTGTGCACACAGATTTTATGTGTTGTTGGCTTGCTTATCTAATAACTAGTTCATGGAAAACCAGACCAGATAAATTACTGCCTCTATCACAGTTTAATTCATAGACCAACTGCTGTTTCTTAAAATGACAGTGATTATCTAAGAAAGATAATGTTTGTGCTAAAACACCAGAAGTCCCTGAATAGGAGCTTGCTAAAAGTCCAAAATAAAATAGCAAAGTGATCAGTCACAGACAATTTCAGCCCTATTGGATCTGATAGGTCAAGTTACCTAGTATACAAAGATATGTACAACCTGAACAAATTGTACAACCTTCTTCTGACATGAATTATCTGAAAATTGGCAGGTTTTGAACACTATGACCAACATGAGGATTTGTTGCCTCCCAAATCCAAAGAACCCCAACAGGTATTGAAAATGTTTTTTATCATAGGATTAGCAAGATGCAACAACTTATCACTAACATTAGCCATGGTACATCAATGTGTCACAAGCTGGATCCTAAGAAAATAATCAGTCAGTGAAGTAAAGGGACATTTTGAGCTTCATGTAGTCTATACCATTTCAGAGTAAGTGTTCTCTCAACTCTTTGTTCTTTATGGGAGTAAGAGTACACAAGAAAAACATTCTGTGCCATTGATACTGTATCTTGCCATGTGTAGATAATCAAAGCTCCGAACTGCTAGGACTAGAGTCTATAGCCTGTCCATATACAATCAATTAAATCTCAAACTTAGGAATCTCAAGAAATAAAGAATTTAAAACCTTCCTTGGAATTAGGTTTCTCTTGAAACATTTTCATCACTAAACCAAACTTCTCTAAAAAGACAAAATCAATAGGATCTAAGAATCTCTCTCTCTCTCTCTCTCTCTCTCTCTCCCCCTCCCTCTCCCCCTCTCCCCCTCCCAACCACTTTTTCACTTCTCTGAGAGCAAAACATTTCTTTTTCCACCAAACATTATCTGAGAGGGAGGAAGAAAGAAATGGGAAATGGAGGAAGTGGAAGTGAAGAAGATGGAGATGGGGAATGGCATTGGTTATGAAGACTAAGTCCCAGCACATACATGAAACCAATCAGTAAGTCTCCTGACAGTCCAGTGGATCTATGGTCTGTGTTTCAGCCCAAGTACAAATTTCTGGGTCCTTAATTCTCACTCTGGAAGTTCTAGTCTGAGTGTGCCTCTGAAGTCAGGAAAAGGTCAATGCGTAGCACAATGTCAGTCAGAGAGATATGATTCTCTACTGCTACAACTTTTGCTCTGTGTAGGCCTCCGGGGAGTAGGTCAGGCTCCTACAGTTTGGGCAAGGAATTGCTTTACTCTCTTTACTGATCAAAATGTTTATCCCATTAAGAAACTCCCTCTCAAACACACCCATGATGCCCATGTTGCAGAGCAAACATTTAAAATAAGTTTGACTTCTGCTCTAGAGCCAACCTGCTTTTGTTAGCATTTGGTGTTGTTTTTTCCATGATACCAAACCACAGTCAAGTACAACATCATCTTCTATGTTCCCATGATACAATAGCAGGAGACTGTGAATGTAAGTCTGGTTTCCAATCCTGAAAATCTTCTTGCCCCCTTGCCCTTTCTTCTTATTTATCTCCTTTGGGCTCTTATTCAGGACTTTTACTACAGCTAAGATCTAGATTTGGGATCTTCAAAATTTGTCACCACAAGATTCAGAGAAAGTCTCCCAACCTATTGGACACTTTATTTTCAAATCAGTTCTGTTGTTCAGTGTATTTTCCTTCGCTTTACTTCCTGTCTAAGCCATGTTTTCTTTGCCTTAACAACATGTGCTGGTGCTAAGCTACTTCATCCTTCCTCTTGAGCAGTGTGTCTATTTACATGAAGATGTGCTGCTATTCTGTCTCAGGATTTTTCTGTCTAGTGACTCTCTTTCATGCTGTTGCTTTTATTGAAATGTGCAATTTTGGTTGCCTGCTTAATTCTCATGAAAGAAAATCTTAAACTGCAAAATATTATAGCTTAAGTATTTCCTAAGCACTCTCTGTTTTCTGACAATAAATAATGTGGCTTTTTACTTGTTTTTTTATGCAAGACAAATCTTTGCCAACTAAATTGAAGTGAGTAGCCAGGCTGGCTTGCTTTCATATAAAATGAATACATTTTATAAGGATGCATGGTTTCTTGTACTTTGTAGTATCCATATTGAAACAGCTGTTTTGTTTCTTTGCTTGGTGCCAATGGCCATTCTGTGAATCCCTGCAGCATATATTTATTGTATCTTCAAAGATAATTACATGCCTTTATCTTAAAGGGATAGACCTAAGTGTGGCTGCTTCATTACTTCTTAGAAAGGGGAACAAAATACAATAGCAAATAGATGGACAAAGTGTGGAACAGAGACTGAAGGAAAAGGCATCCAAGACAGACCTACCTGGGAATCCATCCCAGATACAGTCACCAAACCCAAACACTATTGTGGATGCCAAAAAGTGTATGCAGAGAGAAGCCTTATATAGCTGTCTCCTGAGAGACTCTGCAAGAGCCTGACAAATACAGAGGCAGATGGTCACAGTCATCTGTTGAACTGAGTACAGGGTCCTTAATGGGGTCCCCAGTGGGGTCCCCAATGGAGGAGTTAGAGAAAGGCATGAATGAGATGAAGGGGTTTGCAACCCATAGGAAGAACAATAATATCAACCAATGAAAGCCCCCAGAGTTCCCAGGGACAAAACCACCAACCAAGGAGTACATGGGAGGGACCCATGGCTCCAGCTACATATATAGCAGAGGATGGCCTTATTAGGCATTAATGGGAGCAGAGGCCCTTGGTCCTGTCAAGGCTTGATGCCCCAAAGTAGGGGAACTGGAGGGCAAGAAGGCCAGAGTGGGTGGGTGGGTGGGTAGAGGAACACCCTCATAGAAGCAGGGGAGGATGGGATAGCGGGTTTCTGGGGTGGGGAGACTGAGAAAGGGGATAACATTTGAAATGTAATTAAAGAAAATATCCAATAAAAATTTACAAAAATAAATATGGTCAGATAAAATGAAAAAAAAAAAAAAAGAAGTTATCTGTCACAGAGTAAAGCCTGTGTCTTAGGTAGCCGGTGGCAAATTGGTAACATTAATAATCATGTCTCCTAATGTTTCCTTCTTTATGCCTTTCAGAATCCAAGACTCTTCTTATTATTAATTTTACTGAGTTGTAAGACATTTAGCATTATCCTTAGTAGACTCCTTAGGAATGTTATTTACATTTTACAAATTTATAGATCTATTAGGAGTAATATGTTGGTTAGTTTTCTCATTGCTGATAAATATCTCTGACATAAGCATCTTAAAAAAGAAAAGACGAGTTTAGTTGTTAAGTTCAAATGTTTTAATACTTTGTAGAGAAAATGGGCAAGATAGAATAATACAGACATTCAACTCATGTGTATTTGATATTTTAAAGTTATTTTCTACAAAGGTATTGAAATAACTTGAGCCAGTCTTACTATTGTATTTGTCTTATAGTTTAATATATTTCTTAGAACTGTAGGCATAATGGATTGATCTTCGTCTAGAAAAGAGTTGAACTATGAACCAGATTTCATTTATCAAATTTGGATGACACTAGTTAAGAATTAGCAAGGAAGCTGAATGCTCAAATGAAAAGAAACTCACCTGAAGTGGTTTTATTAGTTCCAAGCCTCCACTGAAATCCTAAAGCAATATACTAATGCAATTTAATTACAGGGACCTAGATTCTGAATGTGCTAAATAAACAGATTCATTAATTGATTGTTGACTTTCATTATACTCAGCATATGACACATGAAGATGTCAAATGTAAAGTGGATATGAATTAATTATTTATCTAAAACAAGGTCCTGGGCTCCCAACAAGAGTCCACTAAGTAAGAACAGGATTCTCAGGCAATCTGACTTTGGGCTGTCTTTCATTATTTTCCAACCCTTCTCAAAAGCTCAAAGATCATGACAGAAAGGGGAACATAAAAATTGTAACAGCCAGAGGAATAGATGTATGTGGCAAAAACACTATTTGCTGGACATGAGAGTATAGTTGTACCCATCAGCTGACATCAAATGGGACTGCCTGCACAAAAGTCAAAATCCAAGAACAGGTTAGGATGGAGCTAATGAAGTCCCTCCTTTGTCTGAAGCACTATTGGCAATTTGATTCCTGTGGGGATTGGGAGGGTCAGCTTTCTTCAAGGATGCTCTCCCTAAGAGGTTTTTCATGTTCTAGTGGATATTCTAACACCCATGAACAAACAAACATTAAATGGACTAACACAACAGAGAACAATACATCACTTTTGCTATGTATCGCCTACCCCTATCTATCTTCTATCTATCATCTATCTATCTATCTATCTATCTATCTATCTATCTATCTATCTATCTATCTATGTCCAGAACTTTTTCTCTATGTCTCTATCTCTGCCACTTACCTGCCAGATCTGCACATTCTCACTGTCTTCCTTCGTTATCAAATAACATAGTTGGGTTTTAACCATTTAATTGAGGAGTTTCCCTATGATGCAACTGCCTTCACTTTATTTTTCAGAATACGTAAACATTCTAGGGCATCATTTGTGTTGACCTCTTGACTTTATCCTTGAATTACAGTTTGGATAAAGAAAAAATTGGAAGGTTTTAGCCACTTGACTACTTCAACAGATGATAGCTGGTGACATGTCCAGTATGATATCTAAACATCATTGGTCAATGACTTCCGGGGAATGCATGAATTTAGTATGAAATATAAACAAATAAGATGGATATGATTTTTTAAAAGGCTAGAAATGAAAAGAGTTGAACTTGAAAGGGCATTGACCTTGAGATCTGTTAATGGATTCCTAAGGAACTACATCTTGTGTAATTGTTGAAGAAAAATTCACTTGAAAAAAATGAGGTTACATATTATTCTAGGAAATATATTCTAGCATAAATTATTCTAGGAAAGCAAGGAGGTTTATTTTTATCATTTAAATATCACAATCTATGCATACTAATTGGGAACATTTCCAAATTTTAAAAGGCATAAGATGCTAGGTTAATAACCTTAAATTGGTAATCTAACCACATATGAGCAAATTTTTACACAGAATTAAAGAGCATGATATTATAAATTGAGCAACTGAATTCAGAAAATTTCTTGATTAAGGAGACCTAATAAGTATTTTGCCTACTACATCTTTGTTTCTTTAGGATAGACAATGAAAACCAAGGCCTCTGAAAAAGACATCCTCTTTGAAAAGCATTCTCAGGATTCCTTCTGACAGATGTAATTACTCAGCATATTCTTAAATTTCTATTGTTGGAAATATAGGCACCATTGCTATAAAAATTGAAATAAATATCACCGTATTTAAACATTTTGTTTGTTTGTTTTGTTTTTGTATACTTAGAAAAAGTTGAATTCTTTATTCATTTCCTTAAGAGTTTCAATTTTTGTACAATGTATTTGTATCACAATTATCACCCCAGCTCATCCTTGATAGACACTTATGCCTTACCAGTTCAACATGAGATCTTTCTTTTCAAAAAAAAAAAAAAAAAAAAAAACCCTTCTACACTGCTATGTACAGTTCAATATCTTCCATATGTGACCTTTGATAGAAGCATAGTGAACATATCAGGGATTATGCTTTTAGCAAACTATTCTACTGTTGCTCTAAATGATTGCTGAGAGTCACACAGCATACCAAAACATCTCAGATGAGGCATGATCAATGAATTCATCTACTGGAACAGTAATAAGTCATTAATAATTAGTTTACAATTATGGCCTGTGACCTGTATACCTATAGACTTGTGGCCTGATAATGGTGTCTGTTGATTTAATCTTATAGTGAATGAGATTTTAATCCAATTATGGAGTGGTTGGTTACCTCTCCACCTCCTGATATTTGTGCCACTATTAAACCACTGGGTGTGTTTTATCAGGTCATTCATTGTTGTAGTTTGCAGCATTCATTGATACTTAGGATTAATGGATACTTTTTTCCTCTTATAGATTGGATAGCAAGTTTGAGTTGAGCTAGCCAGAAGGGATGGAATTTTGTCATCTGCACCAGCTTAGTTTAGTCTTGATTTTGGTCTCAAACACCTGCAGACTTCACCAATATAGTCTTACCAGCAAATTATGGTGGGAAACCAAGAGCAATGGAAATAGGCTGTGATGTTTTAAAACTTCTCTGGTCCCTTATTGTTGAAGATTCCAAAAGAAAATGACCTATTCTTGGCTTTGGGATTTTTATTTGTAAGGCTTTAGTTTCTAGGAGAGAGCACTATTGTTCTGCCAGAGTGTAAATCCAAAATGCTCTCTTTGAAAACTGTCTTCACACACACACACACACACACACACACACACACACACACACACACAAATGTGATGTTAATAGGAGAATTTCTTCAGCAACATGTTTTGGAACTTTTAGATATTACAAGTAAATTAATTAATACATTAAAAATAAATGAACCATAAATATAAAAATTGTCATCATAGTTAAGGCTCGGCTTAATAGTAAATATAAAGAAAATTTTTGGTCACAGATTTTTATCTTATTTTAGACATCACAGGAAAGGTTCTTTCTTTAGAAGAAAGTATTACATTTGAATTCATGAAAAATCACAATTTTTGCCATTTGAAAGACACCATCTTGAGAATAAAATGTTAAAACACAGGTTGTCAAAACCAGTTTAAATATTATATTCAATAAACTCTTATATTCAAAGTACAGAAAGAATTCTAACAATCCAATAAGAAACTTTCAAAGTCCAAGAACATACAATATAATGGTATGAAGAATTTCACTGGCCCTTAGCTACAAAATAGGATAGAAACTAATCATACATAACTTCAAAAATTAGAAAACAAACTACCAACTATAACCACTTCAAAATATTGACATGGTCAGCAGGGATTGTGCAGACACTCTTTCAGTTTTAGTTCGAACAACTCTCTTGTTCAGTGATGATAAGATTGTAAAACATTTGCAACCTATGAAAAAGATCTAGGCAATGTCTTGGTAAGTTAAATATATACCAGACATCTGAAATGTTGACTTAATTACAAGATACTTAACTAGGAAAATGAAAACATATATTGACAAAGACTTGTATATAGAAATTTTGTGTATAAAAGGCTTAATCCTAGAAATAAGCAAAATGTCCACAAAGAATTGAATAGATCAAAATAACTTGCAAGTATATCCACAAAATGGAATACAGCTCAGCCATGAAAAGAAATGAATCTTGGTACCCAAGATTATTTCAGAATAAATGAGTGAAAGAAACTATCAAAGAAATGTGTGTTGTATAATTTCATTGTTATAGTTGTCTAGTTTGCAGGCCAACCTACTGAGGCATAAAATTGAGGTTTTTATAGCTTGTAGGGAGTAAGAGTTTTAATAGGGATATCAAACATTGCTAATGAAACAAATAAACTTTTAACAGTTACATCTACTATTTAGGTTATTGGTTTTATGAGTATATACATCTACTATAATTTATCAAATTGACTATAATAGAGATAATCTTGTCAATTACCACACAAATGACATACCAAGGACAATATAAGAAAAATAAATTTTCTTTGAGATTAAAATTTTTTAAATCAAGTTTAAAAATATGTATATTCATTCTAACTTCTAATTTTACACTTACTAGCACACTCTTTAAATATTGTTTCATATTTTTCAATCTCCTCTAGTGTTTATAAATTCTTTGTGTTGAAAACATCAAAAATTCTTTCTTCCAGATTTCTGGAAATAGAGAGTATATTATAATTATCTGTAGTTCCTCAGTGCTGCAGCAGCACACCAGGACGCTTACCCTCTTTATCTATGTCTTGGTAACGCTGACCAATATTTACTTATTCCCACAAGCAAACTGGCAGTTAGTAGCCCACTCCTAACTTCTATGAACAAAACATCTTTAGATTTATGTATGAATGATATCATGAAGTGTTTTTTTAATTATTTTCTTACAGCTACATCTAGATTTTATATTTTATAATGTAAAATTGTTCTAATATATACATATGTAATCATAAAATATCTGCTTATCCATTCATACACTAATATACACTGACGTTCTTTTCATTTCTTGGATACTGTGGATAGGAAAGCAATGACCATAAGCATGTTTATGCCATTGTGGCATATTAATTTTGTTTTCTTTTGATATGTACCCAGTATTCAGATTGCTAGACAACATGATCATTCTGTTCCTGATTTGTTCAGGGAGTTTCACTGCTATACTCCAAAACTCTCCGATGGCTTTGTCTCCTAGTACCAGTCCATAAATATTTGTCTCTTCATAACCTTGTCTGCAGCTGTAATTCTTGTCTTTTCAACAGCAGCCTACTGGAGTGAAATGAAATCACACTGTGGGTTTGATTTTATTTACCTAGTGATTGATAATATTAAACATATTTTCATATATGTGTTGGCCACTGACATGGATTAATGCTCACTATTAAGTGATATTAGCCATTATGTCTTGCAAACTCACATAAGTCTAACCAAGTTATAAAAATAAAACAAACATTAAGCAAAGTAAATAAAACAATAAGCAAGTGAAAGAGCATTTTCCCCTTAACCTTTAAAAACCATGGCTGTGCAAATAGAATTTAAAGTCATAGAGGACCCCTGTGGGGAGCATAGACAGGCATAAAGTAGATATTACGCTGCATGCATAGTATCACACAGTAGCATTTTCTCGCTGTAATTATATTGTTGGCTATTTCTTGTGAATGACACCTCCTCATAGACAAGCACTGTTCCTCAGACCTTTAAAAATGAAATTCCCTCTAAGATATCTGATAATGCTGAACTGAAGTATCTCAAACACAGTCCTACTATGAGATGGTTCTCAAATTTCTTTAACCAAGGATGCCCCTTTTAGTAGAATATGTACTAACCTTCGAAAGAATCCTTCAGTGTCCCTGACCTATGCATTGACAGAGGCTAAATTAGGACACTGGTTTAGCATGCATTTAGTGAGTATGTATGTGTTAGGCCCTGGATACAGAAAACAGAAGAATCCCAACTCTAAGAGAACTTCTGGTTTTGAATGTTGAGGTGATTTAAATGCTTAATAACCAGAAGCCAGTATTCATCCCAATCCCGTGAAGTTTGTAAAGGCATACAGTTTAAACTTCAGTGTAGCATAATGTATTTTACTGTAAGGTTTTTAAAAAAAGTGACCTTGATAGTATTATATTTCAAGATTTGACATTCCAAATTAGGTCATGAATAATAGCATTGACTCATTTATGTCCCTTTATTTCTACCCTCATAAACTCTTATTCTTACGTTTCATTTACAATTTGAAGTATTGTTTTTCCTCTGCTGAAATATGTCCTATGCATTTGTTAAGACTTGGCATCACTGTGAATAGGCTGGCTAGATTTACTTCCTGTATAGATTCTCTAGTAATTCATGTTAACCAGGGTCACTTTGTTTTAGTGAAAAGTATCTTATGTATCCATCAAAATGGACCTACAGCCTTTAAATGCTCAGAAAGAGTTCTAAAAAAAAAAAAGTACAACTTGCTAACAAACATAAAATGAGAATTTTACAGAAAGGTCAGCTCTGCTGCAAGCTTCTCACTGTGTAAGGAGCTGTCCTATGGGAACACAGTGTATCTTAAAAGACAGCACTAATGTCTCTATGACTGGAAGAATTAGGCAGGAAGGGGATAGCCTGAGAAATCCTATGATAACATTTAAACTCACACGGAACCTATTATGAAAAAGCTTCTGAACATCAGAGCATATTCACGCTGGACGTTGGGGACTTTTGATTGTTGATGGGGGCAGGAAACCACTGATCTCTAGAGTGGGAGAAGAAAATCTTTGTTTAGATGACAGGAAAGTAACCAAAATGATGAGCTAATTCCTTGCAAATAATACTTTATGTTTATTTCATAAAAAAAATTTGATTAGTATTATGGAAAAGATTGCACGGGTTTGTACATGTGTATGGCTGTGTGTGTTGTGTGGGGTGGGTGTGTCTGTGTGTCTCCCTATGAGCTTCACTAGTGGAATTAAATTCAACTTTTAAAAATTGTTTGGGTTTCTCATAATTGTTTTATTGTTTGTTAGCAGCTATAATACTATGAAACAAATATCCAATATTAGTCACCACTCCTCTCATGCAACTCCTAAAACTTAGAATTGCTAATGTGATGAACCCCTACTTTTGTGGTAAGAATGGGTCCCCTCTAAGTTACTTTAGCATGGGAAGTTATCCCACAAAAGACATATAAAGAATTATAGAGCTGAAACTTTGGACCGAACCTCTGAATATCTTGGGAGAAGAAGGAGGACAGCAAAGGTTGATCTTCAATGCCAGTGATTTAATCAATTATTGAGTATCAATGAAGTTTCCAGAAAATCTCCAAAGGACAAAGCTGGTAATATTCTAGATGGAGAAACTGCTGAGGTTTCCTGGGAGGGATATACCCAGAGAAATTACAAAATCTTCCACACCTTCCTTCTCCTATATATAACCCTGTACATTTCTTCTTCTAAATTCTTTATCTCTTACCAAATAATAAGCCAGGAAGTCATAGTGTTTCCATGAATTATGTAAGTCACAAGAATTAGTTGAACCCAATGAGGGTTTTACAGACACATTAATTTATAGCTGGCTGATCAGATGTATGGTTAACTAACCTGGTGCCTCACACTATCATCATCTCAAAGGAGGAACAGTTTTAAAACTGAGCCGTTAACCTGCAGGATCTGCCACTATCTCCAGAAAATAATGTCAGAACGGAATTGGATTACAGGACACCCACCTGCTGTCCCTGGGGAGTTAATTGAATTTTTGCTGGTGAGAAAAAAAAAATCCCTTGCCCTTATAGTCGCAGAAATGTCCTTGTGATGGGTAGCAGGAAACACAGCCTGGGTTTCAACTACAGGCCAAAGATGTTGCTCACATGTAATTCCAGGCCACTTGGTTGAATGATTTTATTCTATTTTAATATTGGAATACTTTCAGTTTACCCCCTTTAAAAAAAAAGTATGAAGGAGACAGGGAGAAAAATGAGTTTCTGGAACAAGTAGCAATCATTCACTCTTCATGTCCGTGAGGTTCTGCTCCTCCCCTTGGAGAAAAGAGGATGCTCTATATAAATGATGCTACCTTATAGCTGGAGAAACCCTAGATTGTACTATGTTATGTTGCCTTCTTGAGAACTGCTGCTTGAAACGATATGTGTTCTGAGATTTCCCAGAGTTGTGGTTAAGAAGTGAAGTGACCCTTAAAAGCTTCCTCCTTGTAAATCCTGGATCATGAGAATATGATGCTAATCTCATTCGGGGTTAATCTGCTTATGAGATCATACAAAACTGGCTACCAGGAAATGGTCTCTTGCTTGCCCCTCCCCTTCTCTTCTTCTTCCTTCTTCCTCTTCATTCCCTTTTAGAGGTTTCTTATACCACAATCTTCTACCTTGATGGTTCTCTTGCCACTGGCCTAAAAAGTATAGCCTAAGTGTATCAACACATTCTTATATTGCTGGAAATCCAAACTTGGAAGAAAGACCAACAACTCAAGGCAGCTTCCACTGCATGGTTCCAGGCCAGCCTGGGCTGCATTTCACTCCCCCAAACAGAAAACGATAACAAGAAATAAACAAGCAAACTAGAAAAGCAATAGAGATGATGGACCCCATCCTTAAACTTCAGAAACCAAGAGACATAAGAAACTTTGCCCCCTTTAATGTATTTTTCTCAGAAATTTTATAACTGAGGTAAAAAAAAATAGCACTTTTGTAATCAAAATGCAACTTTTATTTTTATTGAATATATCTGAATGATGATAACAATTTTCAATTCATTAGCTGGGGTCATATGGTGTGAGAACTCTCTCCTTTTATGAAAAACATTGTGAAAATACTCACTCAACAAAGTTTCTCATTGTATATACATTTATAACAGGTCTTTATTGTGTATGTATCAGTACTTGTGCATGTTCCCAGGCATGGTTGTGAGGTCATGTGGAGACCAGAGATTAATGACCGACATCTTCCTCAATTTCCTTCTCCACCATATTTCATTTATTTTGTTTGTTCTTCATTTACTTTTGGATACAATATCACTGGCAGAACCTGAAGCTTACTGACTTCACTATGCAAGGTGGAGAGCAAGCAATAGGAATTTTTCTTCTTTTGCCTCTTCCTCAGCTCTGGGCCTCACCAATCTCTTTGGGGGGTGGGGTGGCAGGTGGAGGGGCAAGTCAGGGTTTCTCTGTGTATCCCTGGCTGTCCTGGAACTCACTTTGTAGACCAGGCTGGCCTTGTCCTGCCAGAGTTCTGGTGCTCTGGGTGGGCAGATATGGGAGGACTGCCGGACACTTTCCATGTGGCCCCAGGTGGGCATCTGGCTGTGTTAAACCACTGACCCACACATTGGGATGCATTGGCATCCCATGCTGGATACAGGGGAGGAGCTGAGAACAGATAGGGGCCCTGGGGTGACACTCTGCCCCAGAGGGGAAAGGAAGAGAGGTCAGGGGGAGAAGGGGCACTGGGTGGTTCCTACACAGGCAAGAGTCCTTAGTCTGGTCAGTGGCTGCAACATAGGAAGGTGTCCTGGCGGGAGGTTAGACATGGCTTGTTAAGAGAAAGCCTATCCCATTGTTCAAGCACTGCAGGCCTTGATGAACAGAGACAGTCTATGATTTTAGAGCTTTATTTTAGAAAGGCAGGGGGAAAGAGAGAAGATAGAAAGAGAGAGAGACTGGCCATGGCCACATAGAGAGAAGGAGGGGAAGAGAAAGAGAGAAAAGAGAGAGCTAGAGAGTAAGAAAGATGAAGGCTTGGAGAGAGAGGTAAAGCTTAGAGATCGAGGAGGGGCCAAACAGTCCCTCTTATAGTGGGCTGAGCTATCTTGCTGTTGCTAGGTAACTGTGAGGAGGAGTCTAGCCAGAAGGCCAGAAGCTTGGGACTTTGTCTATGTGACTGCTAGCCACATGCCTCTTGTGGAGGCTGTGGTGGGTGGTAACTTCAACAGGAGCCAGGGGTCCAGGAGACCTGATCAAATGCCTTCCATCCCATGTAAATGGAAATCACCACCCACCTGGTCCCCCAGAGTTCAAGACCTCAGCTCGACTGGAGACCAGGCTGTCTGTGCATAGCCCATTGCCCCACATACCAGGGATCAAATCCAGGTCCTTGCTAGGATAGAGATGATGAGGGAGTTCAAGAGTGAAGCTGAGATCAATAATTTTACATTAGAGAGACTAATAAAATAGAATCAGCAACCTGATAGGTGTTCCAGGGGAGGGGGTGAGAGTCCAGGTTCAACACTGGAGACACACAGTCTTGGGGATTCCTGGGGGAAAAAAAGGGATAAAATCTAATGTGGCAGTGAAAGTATAAATTAAAAACAAAATTCTAGGCCTTTAGGCCCAGGCTTGGGAATGTGACCTCTGTGACTTAATGCTCCAAGGTATGCTAATCATAAAACAGATAGCGACATTCCTCTACCCACCAGCTTCCTAGGTTCAAAG